>NW_026647125.1:1909285-2227500 GCF_950295315.1 Erinaceus europaeus | reverse complement strand
AGGGACTGGGGAGGCCCGGGTCATAGTGCAGAGGGTTAAGAACACATGGCCGGGAGCAGACCTGCAGACCCGCTTCACCGCTTCTTCAAGCCTCCCCCCACCGCCACCGCCATGCGAGAGGCTCTGGACCTGGGATGCCCACCCTGGTCCTTGCACTTTGTACCATGTGCTCCCAAACCACAGCGCTACAGTCAAGCCCCCTCCCAACCCCTACCCCAACGTGTCTATCTTTCTCTCCCCCTCTCTGTCTTCCCCTCCTCTCCGGATTTCTCTCTGTCCTATCCGACAACAACGACAGCAATAATAACAACGGTAATGATGAACAACCAGGGCCATACAAAGCGGGGGGGGTCGGGGATGGCCTCTAGGAGCAGTGGATTCATACTGTAGGCACAGAACCACAGACATAAACCTGGGTGGGGGGCGGGAGGGGAGAGGAAGGACGCTTAGGTCGACTTTTCCTTATCTAGAACACTCCCCCTGCTCTGCTGTTGCTGTTGCTGTTGTTGCCATACTAGGAGGGTGTTCACAGCCTGTGAAGCAACTCCCCTGCAGGTGGGGATCCGGGGGCTCGAACCGGGATCCTTACTTCCGTCCTTGAGCTTTGCATCAAGTGCGCTTAACGTGCTATGCTATTGCCGGACTCCCACTAATGTTATGTTTTAATTTTTACCAGAGCACTGCTCAGCTCTTGTTTTCTTTACTTTTCTATTTCTTCTTTTTTTTTCTTCTTTTTTTGCCTGTTTGTTTGTATTATGGCTGGTGTTCAGTGCCTGCTTGCACTACATATCCACTGCTCCTGGAGGTTGTTTTTCCCATTTTTTTGCCCTTGTTGTTACCGATGTTGTTGTTAATGTTATTCTTGTCAATGCTGTCTCAGCTCTTGTTGTTTTATGGAAAAAACAAGACCCTTATGGGGGGGAGAAGAAAAGGGGGGCAGGGGTGGGGGTTTGGTTTATACAAAAGAAGTTGTATAACATTTGGTTATACAAAAGTCCTTCAATTTTTCCCCTGAGGCCTCAAAGTGCCAGCCAGATTCATTCCACAAGGCCACAAACCAGAGCTGAGTAGTGCTCTGGTTAGTCTCTGTGTGTAGATTTTTTTCTCTCTCTCTCTCTCTCTCAATCTCTCTCTGTCACCAGATGGTGGTTGGGGGGGATATGTTTTCGAGTGATTGAACCTGAGATTTTTGAAACCTCAGGCATGAGAGTCTCTTTCTATAACCATTATGCTATTTACCCCCACACCGGCCCTGTAGATTTCTCCTTTCTTGGTGGTGCCACACCCAGTTAAGCATTCATGTTACAAATCTGGATGACTGGGCTTCAAGACCCTGGTCCCCACCTGCCAGGGGAAATCTTTACAAGTGGAGCATAAGTGCTGCAGGTGTCTCTCTCTGTGTCTCAAACTCTCTATCACTTCCTTCCCTCTCAATTCCTGTCTATTTATTCCAATAAATAATCAAGAAAATAGAAAGTCAAAAAAGAAAAAAGAAAAGGAAATATTGCACTACTTCAAAGGGGCTACTCATAACAATGCTTTCCTTGTTAAGATCCTCACAGCATACCATATGCAGAAAGCCAAAGACGCCATGTATTTTTTAACCCGGTTTTTATATTTATTTATTTATTTAGGTGCTTATTCATTTTTGTTATTGATGAATTCATGTTTTACATTTGACATATACTATGGCTCTGACACCAGCAGTCTCAAGTACCCCTAGATGGTACTCAGCCTCTACAAAACCAATCCATTGACCTGTCCATCCATCCATCCACCCATCCAACTATCCATCCAGCTATCCATCCAGCTATCCATCCAGCTATCCATCCATCCATCCATCCATCCATCCACCAGTCAACCAAGCTAAGTACAAAAGGAGATCGCTCCTTGAATGATGAAGACAAACAATGATGCATAGGTAGGTTGCAAATGGGCCAGTTCGGCTGAATAGGGCAGAGGGGCTGAACCAGGGAATGTGTTAGGGGGTGTGGGTGTGGGTGGGGTGAGCAGGAGACCCTGTGAGCTGGGTCACGTCAAGGGCAGGGAGGGGGTGGAAGGGGTTTCGAACAGCTGTCACTGGATAACCATCACAACTGCTGGAGCTGTTGAGCAGGGCACCCAGAAGAGAGGACAGACAAAGGAGAGAAGCAAAGTGCAGAGGAGAGGAGAGGGGAGTGGATGGTGAGGACAGGAGAGGACAGGAGATGACAGGAGTGGAGGGGACCTGAGAAACCTACCTGGACAAAGGCAGCATACAGACATCCAGGAAGGCAGGCAGGCATGCAGGCAGCTCTGGCCTGGGCTCCCTGGATCCCGGGCACACCTCAACCTGACTTCTCTTTGTTGCCATCCCTGAGGACCCTCGTCGGTCAGCACTGTCTTCCCATACTTCCGTCCCTCTGTGCCAGGGCCCAGGCATCTGGGCGCTTCTGCCTGACCTAGTGGCAGGGCAGTTGGGCTGCCCAGTGCAAGTGTGGCCAGCACAGAATGCTAGGGGCTAGGACATCACAGAGGGGTCCTGTGGTTACTAGGCCACGGGGACCCCGCCCACCCAGTTGACCAGCAGCCATGACCCCCACGCTGAACTTGACCTGAGGGGTGGTGGCCAGCCACCAGAGCCAGAGCCCCAGGGCAAAGCAGGTGCAGGTCGGCCAGGCGAAGGGGATATGGGCAGATTGGTGTGTGTCGGGGCAAGGGGCTGGCATCTGACAGCCCAGGGCTGGGGACCATGATCCGCCGGGCCCCTGTCCCACCATGTGCACTGACACACAGTCTTGCTAATGACTGACAGTCCCTGGCTCAGAGATACCCACACAAGGTCCCTGGGTGCCCTGAGCTGCCCCTGAGGGTTGGTGGGTGCCTGCCTGGACACATGCCTCCGTAATGGAGGCCTCTATTAATCCTTTTGCCTACTGACAGCTGCCCTCCAGCACCTCCTACTCCCCTTCTTCCTCCTCCTCTTCCTCCTCCTCCTCCTCCTCCACCTCCTCCTCCTCTTCCTCATCCTCATCCTCAGAGGGACTCACAGGGCCCTTGGCCTAGGCAAGCCAGGGCTGCTGCTCTGGCTGCTGCAGCTTCTATACAGTGATTGGGTGCAGGAATCGTTCCTGTCAGTCCATGGTTTCTGGGACCTTCCATGCCTCCAACTCCTCCCACTCTCTAGTCCAGACCCCTCCTCAAGGATGCCCCCTTTCACCTTGCCCTCTGTCCCTCAGCTCCCCAAGTAACATCTACTGTGTGCCTCCCTATGCTACTTTACTGCCACCCTGCTTCTGCCCTTCAGCCCTGGGGGCCCAGGGCCAGCCCAGCTGCCATCTCACCATCCAGCAGGGGGACCAGCCCTAACCCCCTGCCACCACACCCACACACACAGCCCTGCACACACTCCTGGGCTCCCCTGCCTGCAGCCTGCCTCTCAAACAGTCTCCTTCTGCCCCCTACCCCCTTACAGCCTCTGCCACGGACCCCCACAGACACCTGGGCATGAGCAGTGCAGACATGCAAACAGCTCCCCTCGCCCCCACTCCATTTGCTCCAAGGTTGACAACAGTCTTTTTTTCATGCTGTAGGGGAGGGAGTTGAGACAGTCCAATGTCCTGGCGAGCAAGAACTGCAAACAGTCCATCTAAAATGTAACATTTGGATCTCAGGCCGCCCAATCCCTAGTGCGCTGTGAACCTTTGCCTGGAAAAAACACCCCATCTGAGCGTGAGTTCAGGCTGGGCCAGTGGCTCTTTCTGTGGACTAGGAGACAGACAGACATTGTTTTCAGGTTCAAAACCTGTACTTCCCAAAGATGGTCATTCACTATGGTTAAAAAAAAAAAAAAAAAAAAAAAAAGGCTTTTTATTATTTATTTTTCCCCTGCCTGGGTAACCTGTCTGCTGCCTGTTTCTCAGTGAAAAAAGGGAAAAACCTTTTTTGGAGGGAAAAGGACCAAAATGCAGGCAGGTGGACAACATGGAGGGTAGATGTGGATTTGCTCTGTCCCTGGCACTAGAGCTCCAGCTGCTGTTCCAGGTGCTCTCTGATACCAGAGATCTCCGTGTGTCTTATCATGACACTGTCTCCAGGACTGACCCTCAGGATAATGAGGATTCAAAACGAGGCAGGTCATATTGCCTTCAAAAGTAAATCCAGGGAGGTTTGGCGGTATGTCAGAGGGTTAAGGGCTTGTGGCGCTAACGAAAAGAGGGGACAGGTGGAAGGATCAGGGGTCTGGCGCCCAGACCCCCACCTGCAGGGGAGTCGCTTTACAGGGGGTGATGCAGGTCTTTAGGGGCTCTATCTTTCTCTCCCACTCTGTATTTCCCCTGCTCTCGCCTTTTCTCTCTGTCCGATGCAAGTGTCAGTAAGAACAACAACAGCAACAATAACCACCACAGTGACCAAGCAACAAGAGCAGGGAAAGGGGAACAAATGGAGTGCAGGAGCTGTGGATTATTCGTGGCGCAGGCGCTGAGCTGTGGCAATAACCCCTTGAGACAATCAATCAATCAATGAATAAGTAATACAGGTAACAGAGATGGATATGTCCCTGTGTGTTTCCACTGAGTTAATGTCAATGCACTTTTATTTATTTATTCATTTGTTTATTACCTTGCCACGAGAATTTATTTTCCTTGCTAAAAACAGTGTCCCATCAAGGGTACCAGGTGGTGGCACACCCAGTTAAGCACTCATGTTACAATGCAGGAGGACTAGGCTTCAAGACCCCCCACCTGCCGGGGGAAATCTTTACAAGTGGTGCAGAAGTACTGCAGGTGTCTCTCTCTGTGTCTCAAACTCTCTATCCCTCCCTTCCCTCTCAATTCCTGTCTATGTATTCCAATAAATAATCAAGAAAATAGAAAGTCAAAAAAGAAAAAGGAAAATGAAATATTCCACTACTTCAAAGGGGCTACTCAGGACTATGCTTTCCTTGTTAAGATCCCCACAGCAAACCATATGCAGAAAGGCAAATACGCCATGTATTTTTAACCCAGTTTTTATATTTATTTATTTATTTAGGTGGTTATTCATTTTTGTTATTGACGAATTCATGTTTTCCATTTCACATAGACTAGGGCTCTGACACCAGTGGTCTCAAGTACCTCTAGATGGTACTCTGCCTCTACAAAACCAATCCATTGACCTGTCCATCCATCCATCCATCCATCCACCAGTCAACCAAGCTAAGTACAAAAGGAGATCTCTCCTAAAATGGTGAAGACAAACAACGATGCATAGGTCGGTTGCAAAGGGGCCAGTTTGGCTGAATAGGGCAGAGGGGCTGAACCAGGGAATGTGTTGGGGGTTGTGGGGTTGTGGGTCACTTCAGGGGCAGGGAGGGGTGGAAGGGGTTGCGAAGAACTGTCACTGGAGAACCATCACAAGTGCTAGAGCTGTTGAGCAGGGCACCAGGAAGAGAGGACAGACAAAGGAGAGAAGCAAAGTGCAGAGGAGAGGAGATGGGAGTAGATGGTGAGGACAGGAGAGGACAGGAGATGACAGGAGTGGATGGGACCTGAGAAACCTACCTGGACAAAGGCAGCATAGAGACAAAAAAAAGGAAAAGGAAATATTCCACTACTTCAAAGGGGCTACTTAGGACAATGCTTTCATTGTTAAGTTCCTCACAGCATACCATATGCAGAAAGGCAAAGACACCATGTATTTTTTAACCCAGTTTTTATATTTATTTATTTATTTATTTATTTATTTATTTATTCATTTATTTATTTAGGTGCTTATTCATTTTTGTTATTGATGAATTAATGTTTTAAATTTGACATAGACTCTGCCTTGACACCAGCGTTCTCAAGTACCCCTAGATGGTACTCTGCCTCTACAAAACCAATCCATTGACCTGTCCATGCATCCATCCACCCATCTATCTATCCATCCATCTATCCATCCTTCCATCCATCCATCCATCAATCCATCCACCAGTCAACCAAGCTAAGTAGAAAAGGAGATCTCTGCTTGAATAGTGAGGACAAACCACGATGCATAGGTAGGTTGCAAAGGGGCCAGTTCGGCTGAATAGGGCAGAGGGGCTGAACCAGGGAATGTGTTGGGGGGTGTGGGTGTGGATGGGGTGAGCCGGAGACCCTGTGAGCTGGGTCACCTCAGGGGCAGGGAGGGGGTGGAAGGGGTTGCGAACAGCTGTCACTGGAGAACCATCACAAGTGCTCCAGCTGTTGAGCAGGGCACCCGGAAGAGAAGACGGACAAAGGAGAGAAGCAAAGTGCAGAGGAGAGGAGAGGGGAGAGGATGGTGAGGACAGGAGAGGACAGGAGAGGTTCAGGAGAGAACAGGAGTGGAGGGGACCTGAGAAACCTACCTGGACATAGGCAGCATACAGACATCCAGGAAGGCAGGCAGGCATGCAAGCAGCTCTGGCCTGGGCTCCCTGGTCCCAGGCACACCTCCACCTGTCTTCTCTTGGCTGCCAACCCTAAGGTCCCTCCTCGGTCAGGACTGTCTTCCCATCCTTACGTCCCTCTGTGCCAGGGCCCAAGTGTCTGGGCGCTGCTGGCTGACCTAGTGGCAGGGCAGTTGGGCTGCCCAGTGCCAGTGTGGCCAGCAAAGAATGCCAGGGGCTAGGACATCACAGAGGGCTCCTGTGGTTGCTAGGCAACGGGGACCCCATCCATCCAATTGACCAGCAGCCATCACCCCCACGCTGAACTTGACCTTGAGGGGTGGTGGCCAGCCACCAGAGCCAGAGCCCCAGGCCAAAGCAGGTGCAGGTCGGCCGGGCCAAGGGGCTATGGGCAGATTGGTGTGTGTCTGGGCATGGGGCTGGCATCTGACAGCCCAGGGCTGGGGACCAACGTCCACCAGGACCCTGTCCCACCATGTGCACTGACACACAGTCTTGCTGACTGACTGACAGTCCCCGGCCCAGAGATACCCACACCAGGTCCCTGGGTGCCCTGAGCTGCGCCTGAGGATTGGTGGGTGCCTGCCTGGACACATGCCTCTAATGGAGGCCTCTATTAATTCCGATGCCTACTGATAGCTGCCCTCCTGCCTCTCTTCCTCCTCCTCGACCTCGTCCTCCTTCTCTTCCTCATCCTCAGAGGGAGTCACTCAGGGCCCTTGGCCTAGGCAAGCCAGGGCTGCTGCTCTGGCTGCTGCAGCTTCTCTGCTATGGCCCCCACAGACACCTGGGCTTGAGCTGCGCAGACATGCCACCAGCTCCCCTTGCCCTCACTCCATTTGACCCAAGGTTGTCAAGAGTATTTTTTTCATGCTGTAGGGGAGGAGTTGAGGAAGTCCAATGTCCTGGGGAGCAAGAACTGCAAACTGTCTATCTACAATGTAACATTTGGGTCTCAGGCCGCGCAATCCCTAGTGCGCTGTGCAGACCTTTGACTGGCAAAAACACCCTATCTGAGTGTGAGATCTGGCTGGGCTAGTGGCTCTTTCTGTGGACTAGGAGACAGACAGAGTGTTCAGGTTCAAAACCTGTACTTACCAGAAGATGGTCATTGGCTACGGAAAAAAAAAAAAAAAAAAAAAAAAAAAAAAAGCTTTTTAGTTTTTTTTTTTTTTTTTTTTTTTCCCTGCCTGGGTAACCTGTCTGCTGCCTGTTTCTCAGTGAAAAAAGGGAAAAACCTTTTTTGGAGGGAAAAGGACCAAAATGCAGGCAGGTGGAATCCATGGAGGGTACATGGGGATTTGCTTCTGCTGTGGCACTAGAGACCCAGCTGCTGTTCCAGGTGCTCTCTGATACCAGAGATCTCCCTGTGTCGTGTCATGACACTGTCTCCGGGACTAATCCTCAGGATAATGAGGATTCAAAACGAGGCAGGTCATATTGCCTTAAAAAGTAAATCCAGGGAGTTTTGGCGGTATCTCAGAGGGCTAAGGACTTGTGGCACTCACGAAAAGAGGAGACAGGTGGAAAGATCTGGGGCCTGGCGCCCAGACCCCCACCTGCGGGGGAGTTGCTTTACAGGTGGTGAAGCAGGTCATTAGGGGCTCTATGTTTCTCTCCCACTCTGTATTACCCCTGCTCTCTCCTTTTCTCTCTGTCCCATGCAAGGTCAGTAACAACAACAACAACACCAACATTAAACACCACAGTACAGTGACCAAGCAACAAGGGCAGCAAAAGGGGAACAAATGGAGTGCAGGAGCCACAACCCCTTGAGGAAGTCAATCAATCAATGACTAAATAATACAGGTAACAGATAGGTATATGTCCCTGTGTGTTTCCACTGAGTTAATGTCAATGCACTTTTATTTATTTCTTCATTTATTTATTTATTTATTATCTTGCCACGATAATTTCTTTTCCTTGGTAAAATTAGTGTCCCATCAAGGGTACCAGGTGGTGCCACACCCAGTTAAGCACTCATGTTACAATGCAGGAGGACTGGGCTTCAAGGCCCTGGTTCCCACCTGCCGGGGGAAATCTTTACAAGTGGTGCAGAAGTGCTGCAGGTGTCTCTCTCTGTGTCTCAAACTCTCCATCCCTCCCTTCCCTCTCAATTCCTGTCTTTTTATTCCAATAAATAATCAAGAAAATAGAAAGTCAAAAAAGAAAAAGCAAAAAGATATATTCCACTACTTCAAAGGGGCTACTCAGGACAATGCTTTCCTTGTTAAGATCCTCACAGCATACCATATGCAGAAAGGCAAAGACACCATGTATTTTTTAACCCAGTTTTTATATTTATTTATTTATTAGGTGGTTATTCATTTTTGTTATTGATGAATTCATGTTTTCCATTTGACATAGACTAGTGCTCTGACACCAGTGGTCTCAAGTATCCCTAGATGGTACTCTGCCTCTACAAAACTAATACATTGACCTGTCCATCCATCCATCCACCCATCCAGCTATCCATCCAGCTATCCATCCAGCTATCCATCCAGCTATCCATCCATCCATCCATCCATCCATCCACCAGTCAACCAAGTTAAGTACAAAAGGAGATCTCTTTACAGGGGGTGAAGCAGATCTTTAGGAGCTCTATGATTCTCTCCCACTCTGTATTTCCCCAGCTCTCTCCTTTTCTCTCTGTCCCATGCAAGTGACAGTAAGAACAACTGCAACAACAATAACCACCACAGTAACCAAGCAACAAGGGCAGCAAAAGGGGAACAAATGGAATGCAGGAGCTGTGGATTATTCATGGCACAGGCACCGAGCTGTGGCAATAACCACTTGAGGCAATCAAACAATCAATGAATAGTAATACAGGTAACAGAGAGGTATATGTCCTTGTGTGTTTCCACTGAGTTAATGTCAATGCACTTTTATTTATTTCTTCATTTATTTATTTATTACCTTACCACGAGAATTTCTTCTCCTTGCTAAAAACAGTGTCCAATCAAGGTTACCAGGTGTTGCCACACCCAGTAAAGCACTCATGTTATAATGCAGGATGACTGGGCTTCAAGACCCTGGTCCCCACCTGCCGGGGGAAATCTTTACAAGTGGTGCAGAAGTGCTGCAGCTGTCTCTCTCTGTGTCTCAAACTCTCTATCGCTCCCTTCCCTCTCAATTCCTGTCTTTTTATTCCAATAAATAATCAAGAAAATGGAAAGTCAAAAAAGAAAAAGGAAAATGAAATATTCCACTACTTCAAAGGGGCTACTCAGGACTATGCTTTCCTTGTTAAGATCCTCACACCATACCATATGCAGAAATGCAAAGATGCCATGTATTTTTTAACCCAGTTTTTATATTTATTTATTTATTTATTTATTTATTTAGGTGCTAATTCATTTTTGTTATTGATGAATTCATGCTTTCCATTTCACATAGACTAGGGCTCTGACACCAGTGGTCTCAAGTACATCTAGATAGTACTCTGCCTGTACAAAACCAATCCATTGACCTGTCCATCCAACCATCCACCCACCCAGCTATCCATCCAGCTATCCATCCAGCTATCCATCCATCCATCTATCCATCCATCCATCCATCCATCCATCCATCCATCCATCCATCCATCCATCCATCCATCCATCCACCAGTCAACCAAGCTAAGTAAAAAAGGTGATCGCTCCTTGAATGGAGAAGAATGAACAACGATGCATAGGTAGGTTGCAAGGGGGCACTTCGGCTGAATAGGGTAGAGGGGCTGAATCAGGGAATGCGTTGGTTAGTGTGGGTGTGGGTGGGGTGAGCCGGAGACCCTGTGAGCTGGGTCACATCAGGGGCAGAGAGGGGGTGGAAGGGGTTGCGAACAGCTGTCACTGGAGAACCATCACAAGTGCTGGACCTATTGATCAGGGCACCAGGAAGAGAGGACAGACAAAGGAGAGAAGCAAAGTGCAGAGGATAGGAGAGGGGAGTGGATGGTGAGGACAGGAGAGGACTGGAGAGGTTCAGGAGAGGACAGGAGTGGAGGGGACCTGAGAAACCTACCTGGACAAAGGCAGCATACAGACAACCAGGAAGGCAGGCAGGCATGCAGGCAGCTCTGGCCTGGGCTCCCTGGATCCCGGGCACACCTCCACCTGTTTTCTCTTGGCTGCCAACCCTAAGGTCCCTCCTCGGTCAGCACTGTCTTCCCATCCTTCCGTCCCTCTGTGCCCGGGCCCAGGTGTCTGGGCGCTGCTGGCTGACCTAGTGGCAGGGCAGTTGGGCTGCCCAGTGCCAGTGTGGCCAGCACAGAATGCCAGGGGCTAGGACATCACAGAGGGCTCCTGTGGTTGCTAGGCCACGGGGACCCCGTCCATCCAGTTGACCAGCAGCCATGACCCCCACCCTGAAATTGACCTTGAGGGGTGGTGGCCAGCCAACAGAGCCAGAGCCCCAGGCCAAAGCAGGTGCAGGTCGGCCGGGCCAAGGGGCTATGGGCAGATTGGTGTGTGTCTGGGCATGGGGCTGGCATCTGACAGCCCAGGGCTGGGGACCAACGTCCACCAGGACCCTGTCCCACCATGTGCACTGACACACAGTCTTGCTGACTGACTGACAGTCCCCGGCCCAGAGATACCCACACCAGGTCCCTGGGTGCCCTGAGCTGCGCCTGAGGATTGGTGGGTGCCTGCCTGGACACATGCCTCTAATGGAGGCCTCTATTAATTCCGATGCCTACTGATAGCTGCCCTCCTGCCTCTCTTCCTCCTCCTCGACCTCGTCCTCCTTCTCTTCCTCATCCTCAGAGGGAGTCACTCAGGGCCCTTGGCCTAGGCAAGCCAGGGCTGCTGCTCTGGCTGCTGCAGCTTCTCTGCTATGGCCCCCACAGACACCTGGGCTTGAGCTGCGCAGACATGCCACCAGCTCCCCTTGCCCTCACTCCATTTGACCCAAGGTTGTCAAGAGTATTTTTTTCATGCTGTAGGGGAGGAGTTGAGGAAGTCCAATGTCCTGGGGAGCAAGAACTGCAAACTGTCTATCTACAATGTAACATTTGGGTCTCAGGCCGCGCAATCCCTAGTGCGCTGTGCAGACCTTTGACTGGCAAAAACACCCTATCTGAGTGTGAGATCTGGCTGGGCTAGTGGCTCTTTCTGTGGACTAGGAGACAGACAGAGTGTTCAGGTTCAAAACCTGTACTTACCAGAAGATGGTCATTGGCTACGGAAAAAAAAAAAAAAAAAAAAAAAAAAAAAAGCTTTTTAGTTTTTTTTTTTTTTTTTTTTTTTTTTTTCCCTGCCTGGGTAACCTGTCTGCTGCCTGTTTCTCAGTGAAAAAAGGGAAAAACCTTTTTTGGAGGGAAAAGGACCAAAATGCAGGCAGGTGGAATCCATGGAGGGTACATGGGGATTTGCTTCTGCTGTGGCACTAGAGACCCAGCTGCTGTTCCAGGTGCTCTCTGATACCAGAGATCTCCCTGTGTCGTGTCATGACACTGTCTCCGGGACTAATCCTCAGGATAATGAGGATTCAAAACGAGGCAGGTCATATTGCCTTAAAAAGTAAATCCAGGGAGTTTTGGCGGTATCTCAGAGGGCTAAGGACTTGTGGCACTCACGAAAAGAGGAGACAGGTGGAAAGATCTGGGGCCTGGCGCCCAGACCCCCACCTGCGGGGGAGTTGCTTTACAGGTGGTGAAGCAGGTCGTTAGGGGCTCTATGTTTCTCTCCCACTCTGTATTACCCCTGCTCTCTCCTTTTCTCTCTGTCCCATGCAAGGTCAGTAACAACAACAACAACACCAACATTAAACACCACAGTACAGTGACCAAGCAACAAGGGCAGCAAAAGGGGAACAAATGGAGTGCAGGAGCCACAACCCCTTGAGGAAGTCAATCAATCAATGACTAAATAATACAGGTAACAGATAGGTATATGTCCCTGTGTGTTTCCACTGAGTTAATGTCAATGCACTTTTATTTATTTCTTCATTTATTTATTTATTTATTATCTTGCCACGATAATTTCTTTTCCTTGGTAAAATTAGTGTCCCATCAAGGGTACCAGGTGGTGCCACACCCAGTTAAGCACTCATGTTACAATGCAGGAGGACTGGGCTTCAAGGCCCTGGTTCCCACCTGCCGGGGGAAATCTTTACAAGTGGTGCAGAAGTGCTGCAGGTGTCTCTCTCTGTGTCTCAAACTCTCCATCCCTCCCTTCCCTCTCAATTCCTGTCTTTTTATTCCAATAAATAATCAAGAAAATAGAAAGTCAAAAAAGAAAAAGCAAAAAGATATATTCCACTACTTCAAAGGGGCTACTCAGGACAATGCTTTCCTTGTTAAGATCCTCACAGCATACCATATGCAGAAAGGCAAAGACACCATGTATTTTTTAACCCAGTTTTTATATTTATTTATTTATTAGGTGGTTATTCATTTTTGTTATTGATGAATTCATGTTTTCCATTTGACATAGACTAGTGCTCTGACACCAGTGGTCTCAAGTATCCCTAGATGGTACTCTGCCTCTACAAAACTAATACATTGACCTGTCCATCCATCCATCCACCCATCCAGCTATCCATCCAGCTATCCATCCAGCTATCCATCCAGCTATCCATCCATCCATCCATCCATCCATCCACCAGTCAACCAAGTTAAGTACAAAAGGAGATCTCTTTACAGGGGGTGAAGCAGATCTTTAGGAGCTCTATGATTCTCTCCCACTCTGTATTTCCCCAGCTCTCTCCTTTTCTCTCTGTCCCATGCAAGTGACAGTAAGAACAACTGCAACAACAATAACCACCACAGTAACCAAGCAACAAGGGCAGCAAAAGGGGAACAAATGGAATGCAGGAGCTGTGGATTATTCATGGCACAGGCACCGAGCTGTGGCAATAACCACTTGAGGCAATCAAACAATCAATGAATAGTAATACAGGTAACAGAGAGGTATATGTCCTTGTGTGTTTCCACTGAGTTAATGTCAATGCACTTTTATTTATTTCTTCATTTATTTATTTATTACCTTACCACGAGAATTTCTTCTCCTTGCTAAAAACAGTGTCCAATCAAGGTTACCAGGTGTTGCCACACCCAGTAAAGCACTCATGTTATAATGCAGGATGACTGGGCTTCAAGACCCTGGTCCCCACCTGCCGGGGGAAATCTTTACAAGTGGTGCAGAAGTGCTGCAGCTGTCTCTCTCTGTGTCTCAAACTCTCTATCGCTCCCTTCCCTCTCAATTCCTGTCTTTTTATTCCAATAAATAATCAAGAAAATGGAAAGTCAAAAAAGAAAAAGGAAAATGAAATATTCCACTACTTCAAAGGGGCTACTCAGGACTATGCTTTCCTTGTTAAGATCCTCACACCATACCATATGCAGAAATGCAAAGATGCCATGTATTTTTTAACCCAGTTTTTATATTTATTTATTTATTTATTTATTTATTTAGGTGCTAATTCATTTTTGTTATTGATGAATTCATGCTTTCCATTTCACATAGACTAGGGCTCTGACACCAGTGGTCTCAAGTACATCTAGATAGTACTCTGCCTGTACAAAACCAATCCATTGACCTGTCCATCCAACCATCCACCCACCCAGCTATCCATCCAGCTATCCATCCAGCTATCCATCCATCCATCTATCCATCCATCCATCCATCCATCCATCCATCCATCCATCCATCCATCCATCCATCGATCCACCAGTCAACCAAGCTAAGTAAAAAAGGTGATCGCTCCTTGAATGGAGAAGAATGAACAACGATGCATAGGTAGGTTGCAAGGGGGCACTTCGGCTGAATAGGGTAGAGGGGCTGAATCAGGGAATGCGTTGGTTAGTGTGGGTGTGGGTGGGGTGAGCCGGAGACCCTGTGAGCTGGGTCACATCAGGGGCAGAGAGGGGGTGGAAGGGGTTGCGAACAGCTGTCACTGGAGAACCATCACAAGTGCTGGACCTATTGATCAGGGCACCAGGAAGAGAGGACAGACAAAGGAGAGAAGCAAAGTGCAGAGGATAGGAGAGGGGAGTGGATGGTGAGGACAGGAGAGGACTGGAGAGGTTCAGGAGAGGACAGGAGTGGAGGGGACCTGAGAAACCTACCTGGACAAAGGCAGCATACAGACAACCAGGAAGGCAGGCAGGCATGCAGGCAGCTCTGGCCTGGGCTCCCTGGATCCCGGGCACACCTCCACCTGTTTTCTCTTGGCTGCCAACCCTAAGGTCCCTCCTCGGTCAGCACTGTCTTCCCATCCTTCCGTCCCTCTGTGCCCGGGCCCAGGTGTCTGGGCGCTGCTGGCTGACCTAGTGGCAGGGCAGTTGGGCTGCCCAGTGCCAGTGTGGCCAGCACAGAATGCCAGGGGCTAGGACATCACAGAGGGCTCCTGTGGTTGCTAGGCCACGGGGACCCCGTCCATCCAGTTGACCAGCAGCCATGACCCCCACCCTGAAATTGACCTTGAGGGGTGGTGGCCAGCCAACAGAGCCAGAGCCCCAGGCCAAAGCAGGTGCAGGTCGGCCGGGCCAAGGGGCTATGGGCAGATTGGTGTGTGTCTGGGCATGGGGCTGGCATCTGACAGCCCAGGGCTGGGGACCAACGTCCACCAGGACCCTGTCCCACCATGTGCACTGACACACAGTCTTGCTGACTGACTGACAGTCCCCGGCCCAGAGATACCCACACCAGGTCCCTGGGTGCCCTGAGCTGCGCCTGAGGATTGGTGGGTGCCTGCCTGGACACATGCCTCTAATGGAGGCCTCTATTAATTCCGATGCCTACTGATAGCTGCCCTCCTGCCTCTCTTCCTCCTCCTCGACCTCGTCCTCCTTCTCTTCCTCATCCTCAGAGGGAGTCACTCAGGGCCCTTGGCCTAGGCAAGCCAGGGCTGCTGCTCTGGCTGCTGCAGCTTCTCTGCTATGGCCCCCACAGACACCTGGGCTTGAGCTGCGCAGACATGCCACCAGCTCCCCTTGCCCTCACTCCATTTGACCCAAGGTTGTCAAGAGTATTTTTTTCATGCTGTAGGGGAGGAGTTGAGGAAGTCCAATGTCCTGGGGAGCAAGAACTGCAAACTGTCTATCTACAATGTAACATTTGGGTCTCAGGCCGCGCAATCCCTAGTGCGCTGTGCAGACCTTTGACTGGCAAAAACACCCTATCTGAGTGTGAGATCTGGCTGGGCTAGTGGCTCTTTCTGTGGACTAGGAGACAGACAGAGTGTTCAGGTTCAAAACCTGTACTTACCAGAAGATGGTCATTGGCTACGGAAAAAAAAAAAAAAAAAAAAAAAAAAAAAAAGCTTTTTAGTTTTTTTTTTTTTTTTTTTTTTTCCCTGCCTGGGTAACCTGTCTGCTGCCTGTTTCTCAGTGAAAAAAGGGAAAAACCTTTTTTGGAGGGAAAAGGACCAAAATGCAGGCAGGTGGAATCCATGGAGGGTACATGGGGATTTGCTTCTGCTGTGGCACTAGAGACCCAGCTGCTGTTCCAGGTGCTCTCTGATACCAGAGATCTCCCTGTGTCGTGTCATGACACTGTCTCCGGGACTAATCCTCAGGATAATGAGGATTCAAAACGAGGCAGGTCATATTGCCTTAAAAAGTAAATCCAGGGAGTTTTGGCGGTATCTCAGAGGGCTAAGGACTTGTGGCACTCACGAAAAGAGGAGACAGGTGGAAAGATCTGGGGCCTGGCGCCCAGACCCCCACCTGCGGGGGAGTTGCTTTACAGGTGGTGAAGCAGGTCGTTAGGGGCTCTATGTTTCTCTCCCACTCTGTATTACCCCTGCTCTCTCCTTTTCTCTCTGTCCCATGCAAGGTCAGTAACAACAACAACAACACCAACATTAAACACCACAGTACAGTGACCAAGCAACAAGGGCAGCAAAAGGGGAACAAATGGAGTGCAGGAGCCACAACCCCTTGAGGAAGTCAATCAATCAATGACTAAATAATACAGGTAACAGATAGGTATATGTCCCTGTGTGTTTCCACTGAGTTAATGTCAATGCACTTTTATTTATTTCTTCATTTATTTATTTATTACCTTACCACGAGAATTTCTTTTCCTTGGTAAAAACAGTGTCCAATCAAGGTTACCAGGTGTTGCCACACCCAGTAAAGCACTCATGTTATAATGCAGGATGACTGGGCTTCAAGACCCTGGTCCCCACCTGCCGGGGGAAATCTTTACAAGTGGTGCAGAAGTGCTGCAGGTGTCTCTCTCTGTGTCTCAAACTCTCCATCCCTCCCTTCCCTCTCAATTCCTGTCTTTTTATTCCAATAAATAATCAAGAAAATAGAAAGTCAAAAAAGAAAAAGCAAAAAGATATATTCCACTACTTCAAAGGGGCTACTCAGGACAATGCTTTCCTTGTTAAGATCCTCACAGCATACCATATGCAGAAAGGCAAAGATGCCATGTATTTTTTAACCCAGTTTTTATATTTATTTATTTATTTATTTATTTATTTAGGTGCTAATTCATTTTTGTTATTGATGAATTCATGCTTTCCATTTCACATAGACTAGGGCTCTGACACCAGTGGTCTCAAGTACATCTAGATAGTACTCTGCCTGTACAAAACCAATCCATTGACCTGTCCATCCAACCATCCACCCACCCAGCTATCCATCCAGCTATCCATCCAGCTATCCATCCATCCATCTATCCATCCATCCATCCATCCATCCATCCATCCATCCATCCATCCATCCATCCACCAGTCAACCAAGCTAAGTAAAAAAGGTGATCGCTCCTTGAATGGAGAAGAATGAACAACGATGCATAGGTAGGTTGCAAGGGGGCACTTCGGCTGAATAGGGTAGAGGGGCTGAATCAGGGAATGCGTTGGTTAGTGTGGGTGTGGGTGGGGTGAGCCGGAGACCCTGTGAGCTGGGTCACATCAGGGGCAGAGAGGGGGTGGAAGGGGTTGCGAACAGCTGTCACTGGAGAACCATCACAAGTGCTGGACCTATTGATCAGGGCACCAGGAAGAGAGGACAGACAAAGGAGAGAAGCAAAGTGCAGAGGATAGGAGAGGGGAGTGGATGGTGAGGACAGGAGAGGACTGGAGAGGTTCAGGAGAGGACAGGAGTGGAGGGGACCTGAGAAACCTACCTGGACAAAGGCAGCATACAGACAACCAGGAAGGCAGGCAGGCATGCAGGCAGCTCTGGCCTGGGCTCCCTGGATCCCGGGCACACCTCCACCTGTTTTCTCTTGGCTGCCAACCCTAAGGTCCCTCCTCGGTCAGCACTGTCTTCCCATCCTTCCGTCCCTCTGTGCCCGGGCCCAGGTGTCTGGGCGCTGCTGGCTGACCTAGTGGCAGGGCAGTTGGGCTGCCCAGTGCCAGTGTGGCCAGCACAGAATGCCAGGGGCTAGGACATCACAGAGGGCTCCTGTGGTTGCTAGGCCACGGGGACCCCGTCCATCCAGTTGACCAGCAGCCATGACCCCCACCCTGAAATTGACCTTGAGGGGTGGTGGCCAGCCAACAGAGCCAGAGCCCCAGGCCAAAGCAGGTGCAGGTCGGCCGGGCCAAGGGGCTATGGGCAGATTGGTGTGTGTCTGGGCATGGGGCTGGCATCTGACAGCCCAGGGCTGGGGACCAACGTCCACCAGGACCCTGTCCCACCATGTGCACTGACACACAGTCTTGCTGACTGACTGACAGTCCCCGGCCCAGAGATACCCACACCAGGTCCCTGGGTGCCCTGAGCTGCGCCTGAGGATTGGTGGGTGCCTGCCTGGACACATGCCTCTAATGGAGGCCTCTATTAATTCCGATGCCTACTGATAGCTGCCCTCCTGCCTCTCTTCCTCCTCCTCGACCTCGTCCTCCTTCTCTTCCTCATCCTCAGAGGGAGTCACTCAGGGCCCTTGGCCTAGGCAAGCCAGGGCTGCTGCTCTGGCTGCTGCAGCTTCTCTGCTATGGCCCCCACAGACACCTGGGCTTGAGCTGCGCAGACATGCCACCAGCTCCCCTTGCCCTCACTCCATTTGACCCAAGGTTGTCAAGAGTATTTTTTTCATGCTGTAGGGGAGGAGTTGAGGAAGTCCAATGTCCTGGGGAGCAAGAACTGCAAACTGTCTATCTACAATGTAACATTTGGGTCTCAGGCCGCGCAATCCCTAGTGCGCTGTGCAGACCTTTGACTGGCAAAAACACCCTATCTGAGTGTGAGATCTGGCTGGGCTAGTGGCTCTTTCTGTGGACTAGGAGACAGACAGAGTGTTCAGGTTCAAAACCTGTACTTACCAGAAGATGGTCATTGGCTACGGAAAAAAAAAAAAAAAAAAAAAAAAAAGCTTTTTAGTTTTTTTTTTTTTTTTTTTTTTTCCCTGCCTGGGTAACCTGTCTGCTGCCTGTTTCTCAGTGAAAAAAGGGAAAAACCTTTTTTGGAGGGAAAAGGACCAAAATGCAGGCAGGTGGAATCCATGGAGGGTACATGGGGATTTGCTTCTGCTGTGGCACTAGAGACCCAGCTGCTGTTCCAGGTGCTCTCTGATACCAGAGATCTCCCTGTGTCGTGTCATGACACTGTCTCCGGGACTAATCCTCAGGATAATGAGGATTCAAAACGAGGCAGGTCATATTGCCTTAAAAAGTAAATCCAGGGAGTTTTGGCGGTATCTCAGAGGGCTAAGGACTTGTGGCACTCACGAAAAGAGGAGACAGGTGGAAAGATCTGGGGCCTGGCGCCCAGACCCCCACCTGCGGGGGAGTTGCTTTACAGGTGGTGAAGCAGGTCGTTAGGGGCTCTATGTTTCTCTCCCACTCTGTATTACCCCTGCTCTCTCCTTTTCTCTCTGTCCCATGCAAGGTCAGTAACAACAACAACAACACCAACATTAAACACCACAGTACAGTGACCAAGCAACAAGGGCAGCAAAAGGGGAACAAATGGAGTGCAGGAGCCACAACCCCTTGAGGAAGTCAATCAATCAATGACTAAATAATACAGGTAACAGATAGGTATATGTCCCTGTGTGTTTCCACTGAGTTAATGTCAATGCACTTTTATTTATTTCTTCATTTATTTATTTATTTATTATCTTGCCACGATAATTTCTTTTCCTTGGTAAAATTAGTGTCCCATCAAGGGTACCAGGTGGTGCCACACCCAGTTAAGCACTCATGTTACAATGCAGGAGGACTGGGCTTCAAGGCCCTGGTTCCCACCTGCCGGGGGAAATCTTTACAAGTGGTGCAGAAGTGCTGCAGGTGTCTCTCTCTGTGTCTCAAACTCTCCATCCCTCCCTTCCCTCTCAATTCCTGTCTTTTTATTCCAATAAATAATCAAGAAAATAGAAAGTCAAAAAAGAAAAAGCAAAAAGATATATTCCACTACTTCAAAGGGGCTACTCAGGACAATGCTTTCCTTGTTAAGATCCTCACAGCATACCATATGCAGAAAGGCAAAGACACCATGTATTTTTTAACCCAGTTTTTATATTTATTTATTTATTAGGTGGTTATTCATTTTTGTTATTGATGAATTCATGTTTTCCATTTGACATAGACTAGTGCTCTGACACCAGTGGTCTCAAGTATCCCTAGATGGTACTCTGCCTCTACAAAACTAATACATTGACCTGTCCATCCATCCATCCACCCATCCAGCTATCCATCCAGCTATCCATCCAGCTATCCATCCAGCTATCCATCCATCCATCCATCCATCCATCCACCAGTCAACCAAGTTAAGTACAAAAGGAGATCTCTTTACAGGGGGTGAAGCAGATCTTTAGGAGCTCTATGATTCTCTCCCACTCTGTATTTCCCCAGCTCTCTCCTTTTCTCTCTGTCCCATGCAAGTGACAGTAAGAACAACTGCAACAACAATAACCACCACAGTAACCAAGCAACAAGGGCAGCAAAAGGGGAACAAATGGAATGCAGGAGCTGTGGATTATTCATGGCACAGGCACCGAGCTGTGGCAATAACCACTTGAGGCAATCAAACAATCAATGAATAGTAATACAGGTAACAGAGAGGTATATGTCCTTGTGTGTTTCCACTGAGTTAATGTCAATGCACTTTTATTTATTTCTTCATTTATTTATTTATTACCTTACCACGAGAATTTCTTCTCCTTGCTAAAAACAGTGTCCAATCAAGGTTACCAGGTGTTGCCACACCCAGTAAAGCACTCATGTTATAATGCAGGATGACTGGGCTTCAAGACCCTGGTCCCCACCTGCCGGGGGAAATCTTTACAAGTGGTGCAGAAGTGCTGCAGCTGTCTCTCTCTGTGTCTCAAACTCTCTATCGCTCCCTTCCCTCTCAATTCCTGTCTTTTTATTCCAATAAATAATCAAGAAAATGGAAAGTCAAAAAAGAAAAAGGAAAATGAAATATTCCACTACTTCAAAGGGGCTACTCAGGACTATGCTTTCCTTGTTAAGATCCTCACACCATACCATATGCAGAAATGCAAAGATGCCATGTATTTTTTAACCCAGTTTTTATATTTATTTATTTATTTATTTATTTATTTAGGTGCTAATTCATTTTTGTTATTGATGAATTCATGCTTTCCATTTCACATAGACTAGGGCTCTGACACCAGTGGTCTCAAGTACATCTAGATAGTACTCTGCCTGTACAAAACCAATCCATTGACCTGTCCATCCAACCATCCACCCACCCAGCTATCCATCCAGCTATCCATCCAGCTATCCATCCATCCATCTATCCATCCATCCATCCATCCATCCATCCATCCATCCATCCATCCACCAGTCAACCAAGCTAAGTAAAAAAGGTGATCGCTCCTTGAATGGAGAAGAATGAACAACGATGCATAGGTAGGTTGCAAGGGGGCACTTCGGCTGAATAGGGTAGAGGGGCTGAATCAGGGAATGCGTTGGTTAGTGTGGGTGTGGGTGGGGTGAGCCGGAGACCCTGTGAGCTGGGTCACATCAGGGGCAGAGAGGGGGTGGAAGGGGTTGCGAACAGCTGTCACTGGAGAACCATCACAAGTGCTGGACCTATTGATCAGGGCACCAGGAAGAGAGGACAGACAAAGGAGAGAAGCAAAGTGCAGAGGATAGGAGAGGGGAGTGGATGGTGAGGACAGGAGAGGACTGGAGAGGTTCAGGAGAGGACAGGAGTGGAGGGGACCTGAGAAACCTACCTGGACAAAGGCAGCATACAGACAACCAGGAAGGCAGGCAGGCATGCAGGCAGCTCTGGCCTGGGCTCCCTGGATCCCGGGCACACCTCCACCTGTTTTCTCTTGGCTGCCAACCCTAAGGTCCCTCCTCGGTCAGCACTGTCTTCCCATCCTTCCGTCCCTCTGTGCCCGGGCCCAGGTGTCTGGGCGCTGCTGGCTGACCTAGTGGCAGGGCAGTTGGGCTGCCCAGTGCCAGTGTGGCCAGCACAGAATGCCAGGGGCTAGGACATCACAGAGGGCTCCTGTGGTTGCTAGGCCACGGGGACCCCGTCCATCCAGTTGACCAGCAGCCATGACCCCCACCCTGAAATTGACCTTGAGGGGTGGTGGCCAGCCAACAGAGCCAGAGCCCCAGGCCAAAGCAGGTGCAGGTCGGCCGGGCCAAGGGGCTATGGGCAGATTGGTGTGTGTCTGGGCATGGGGCTGGCATCTGACAGCCCAGGGCTGGGGACCAACGTCCACCAGGACCCTGTCCCACCATGTGCACTGACACACAGTCTTGCTGACTGACTGACAGTCCCCGGCCCAGAGATACCCACACCAGGTCCCTGGGTGCCCTGAGCTGCGCCTGAGGATTGGTGGGTGCCTGCCTGGACACATGCCTCTAATGGAGGCCTCTATTAATTCCGATGCCTACTGATAGCTGCCCTCCTGCCTCTCTTCCTCCTCCTCGACCTCGTCCTCCTTCTCTTCCTCATCCTCAGAGGGAGTCACTCAGGGCCCTTGGCCTAGGCAAGCCAGGGCTGCTGCTCTGGCTGCTGCAGCTTCTCTGCTATGGCCCCCACAGACACCTGGGCTTGAGCTGCGCAGACATGCCACCAGCTCCCCTTGCCCTCACTCCATTTGACCCAAGGTTGTCAAGAGTATTTTTTTCATGCTGTAGGGGAGGAGTTGAGGAAGTCCAATGTCCTGGGGAGCAAGAACTGCAAACTGTCTATCTACAATGTAACATTTGGGTCTCAGGCCGCGCAATCCCTAGTGCGCTGTGCAGACCTTTGACTGGCAAAAACACCCTATCTGAGTGTGAGATCTGGCTGGGCTAGTGGCTCTTTCTGTGGACTAGGAGACAGACAGAGTGTTCAGGTTCAAAACCTGTACTTACCAGAAGATGGTCATTGGCTACGGAAAAAAAAAAAAAAAAAAAAAAAAAAAAGCTTTTTAGTTTTTTTTTTTTTTTTTTTTTTTTCCCTGCCTGGGTAACCTGTCTGCTGCCTGTTTCTCAGTGAAAAAAGGGAAAAACCTTTTTTGGAGGGAAAAGGACCAAAATGCAGGCAGGTGGAATCCATGGAGGGTACATGGGGATTTGCTTCTGCTGTGGCACTAGAGACCCAGCTGCTGTTCCAGGTGCTCTCTGATACCAGAGATCTCCCTGTGTCGTGTCATGACACTGTCTCCGGGACTAATCCTCAGGATAATGAGGATTCAAAACGAGGCAGGTCATATTGCCTTAAAAAGTAAATCCAGGGAGTTTTGGCGGTATCTCAGAGGGCTAAGGACTTGTGGCACTCACGAAAAGAGGAGACAGGTGGAAAGATCTGGGGCCTGGCGCCCAGACCCCCACCTGCGGGGGAGTTGCTTTACAGGTGGTGAAGCAGGTCGTTAGGGGCTCTATGTTTCTCTCCCACTCTGTATTACCCCTGCTCTCTCCTTTTCTCTCTGTCCCATGCAAGGTCAGTAACAACAACAACAACACCAACATTAAACACCACAGTACAGTGACCAAGCAACAAGGGCAGCAAAAGGGGAACAAATGGAGTGCAGGAGCCACAACCCCTTGAGGAAGTCAATCAATCAATGACTAAATAATACAGGTAACAGATAGGTATATGTCCCTGTGTGTTTCCACTGAGTTAATGTCAATGCACTTTTATTTATTTCTTCATTTATTTATTTATTTATTATCTTGCCACGATAATTTCTTTTCCTTGGTAAAATTAGTGTCCCATCAAGGGTACCAGGTGGTGCCACACCCAGTTAAGCACTCATGTTACAATGCAGGAGGACTGGGCTTCAAGGCCCTGGTTCCCACCTGCCGGGGGAAATCTTTACAAGTGGTGCAGAAGTGCTGCAGGTGTCTCTCTCTGTGTCTCAAACTCTCCATCCCTCCCTTCCCTCTCAATTCCTGTCTTTTTATTCCAATAAATAATCAAGAAAATAGAAAGTCAAAAAAGAAAAAGCAAAAAGATATATTCCACTACTTCAAAGGGGCTACTCAGGACAATGCTTTCCTTGTTAAGATCCTCACAGCATACCATATGCAGAAAGGCAAAGACACCATGTATTTTTTAACCCAGTTTTTATATTTATTTATTTATTAGGTGGTTATTCATTTTTGTTATTGATGAATTCATGTTTTCCATTTGACATAGACTAGTGCTCTGACACCAGTGGTCTCAAGTATCCCTAGATGGTACTCTGCCTCTACAAAACTAATACATTGACCTGTCCATCCATCCATCCACCCATCCAGCTATCCATCCAGCTATCCATCCAGCTATCCATCCAGCTATCCATCCATCCATCCATCCATCCATCCACCAGTCAACCAAGTTAAGTACAAAAGGAGATCTCTTTACAGGGGGTGAAGCAGATCTTTAGGAGCTCTATGATTCTCTCCCACTCTGTATTTCCCCAGCTCTCTCCTTTTCTCTCTGTCCCATGCAAGTGACAGTAAGAACAACTGCAACAACAATAACCACCACAGTAACCAAGCAACAAGGGCAGCAAAAGGGGAACAAATGGAATGCAGGAGCTGTGGATTATTCATGGCACAGGCACCGAGCTGTGGCAATAACCACTTGAGGCAATCAAACAATCAATGAATAGTAATACAGGTAACAGAGAGGTATATGTCCTTGTGTGTTTCCACTGAGTTAATGTCAATGCACTTTTATTTATTTCTTCATTTATTTATTTATTACCTTACCACGAGAATTTCTTCTCCTTGCTAAAAACAGTGTCCAATCAAGGTTACCAGGTGTTGCCACACCCAGTAAAGCACTCATGTTATAATGCAGGATGACTGGGCTTCAAGACCCTGGTCCCCACCTGCCGGGGGAAATCTTTACAAGTGGTGCAGAAGTGCTGCAGCTGTCTCTCTCTGTGTCTCAAACTCTCTATCGCTCCCTTCCCTCTCAATTCCTGTCTTTTTATTCCAATAAATAATCAAGAAAATGGAAAGTCAAAAAAGAAAAAGGAAAATGAAATATTCCACTACTTCAAAGGGGCTACTCAGGACTATGCTTTCCTTGTTAAGATCCTCACACCATACCATATGCAGAAATGCAAAGATGCCATGTATTTTTTAACCCAGTTTTTATATTTATTTATTTATTTATTTATTTAGGTGCTAATTCATTTTTGTTATTGATGAATTCATGCTTTCCATTTCACATAGACTAGGGCTCTGACACCAGTGGTCTCAAGTACATCTAGATAGTACTCTGCCTGTACAAAACCAATCCATTGACCTGTCCATCCAACCATCCACCCACCCAGCTATCCATCCAGCTATCCATCCAGCTATCCATCCATCCATCTATCCATCCATCCATCCATCCATCCATCCATCCATCCATCCATCCATCCATCGATCCACCAGTCAACCAAGCTAAGTAAAAAAGGTGATCGCTCCTTGAATGGAGAAGAATGAACAACGATGCATAGGTAGGTTGCAAGGGGGCACTTCGGCTGAATAGGGTAGAGGGGCTGAATCAGGGAATGCGTTGGTTAGTGTGGGTGTGGGTGGGGTGAGCCGGAGACCCTGTGAGCTGGGTCACATCAGGGGCAGAGAGGGGGTGGAAGGGGTTGCGAACAGCTGTCACTGGAGAACCATCACAAGTGCTGGACCTATTGATCAGGGCACCAGGAAGAGAGGACAGACAAAGGAGAGAAGCAAAGTGCAGAGGATAGGAGAGGGGAGTGGATGGTGAGGACAGGAGAGGACTGGAGAGGTTCAGGAGAGGACAGGAGTGGAGGGGACCTGAGAAACCTACCTGGACAAAGGCAGCATACAGACAACCAGGAAGGCAGGCAGGCATGCAGGCAGCTCTGGCCTGGGCTCCCTGGATCCCGGGCACACCTCCACCTGTTTTCTCTTGGCTGCCAACCCTAAGGTCCCTCCTCGGTCAGCACTGTCTTCCCATCCTTCCGTCCCTCTGTGCCCGGGCCCAGGTGTCTGGGCGCTGCTGGCTGACCTAGTGGCAGGGCAGTTGGGCTGCCCAGTGCCAGTGTGGCCAGCACAGAATGCCAGGGGCTAGGACATCACAGAGGGCTCCTGTGGTTGCTAGGCCACGGGGACCCCGTCCATCCAGTTGACCAGCAGCCATGACCCCCACCCTGAAATTGACCTTGAGGGGTGGTGGCCAGCCAACAGAGCCAGAGCCCCAGGCCAAAGCAGGTGCAGGTCGGCCGGGCCAAGGGGCTATGGGCAGATTGGTGTGTGTCTGGGCATGGGGCTGGCATCTGACAGCCCAGGGCTGGGGACCAACGTCCACCAGGACCCTGTCCCACCATGTGCACTGACACACAGTCTTGCTGACTGACTGACAGTCCCCGGCCCAGAGATACCCACACCAGGTCCCTGGGTGCCCTGAGCTGCGCCTGAGGATTGGTGGGTGCCTGCCTGGACACATGCCTCTAATGGAGGCCTCTATTAATTCCGATGCCTACTGATAGCTGCCCTCCTGCCTCTCTTCCTCCTCCTCGACCTCGTCCTCCTTCTCTTCCTCATCCTCAGAGGGAGTCACTCAGGGCCCTTGGCCTAGGCAAGCCAGGGCTGCTGCTCTGGCTGCTGCAGCTTCTCTGCTATGGCCCCCACAGACACCTGGGCTTGAGCTGCGCAGACATGCCACCAGCTCCCCTTGCCCTCACTCCATTTGACCCAAGGTTGTCAAGAGTATTTTTTTCATGCTGTAGGGGAGGAGTTGAGGAAGTCCAATGTCCTGGGGAGCAAGAACTGCAAACTGTCTATCTACAATGTAACATTTGGGTCTCAGGCCGCGCAATCCCTAGTGCGCTGTGCAGACCTTTGACTGGCAAAAACACCCTATCTGAGTGTGAGATCTGGCTGGGCTAGTGGCCCTTTCTGTGGACTAGGAGACAGACAGAGTGTTCAGGTTCAAAACCTGTACTTACCAGAAGATGGTCATTGGCTACGGAAAAAAAAAAAAAAAAAAAAAAAAAAAAGCTTTTTAGTTTTTTTTTTTTTTTTTTTTTTTTTTTTCCCTGCCTGGGTAACCTGTCTGCTGCCTGTTTCTCAGTGAAAAAAGGGAAAAACCTTTTTTGGAGGGAAAAGGACCAAAATGCAGGCAGGTGGAATCCATGGAGGGTACATGGGGATTTGCTTCTGCTGTGGCACTAGAGACCCAGCTGCTGTTCCAGGTGCTCTCTGATACCAGAGATCTCCCTGTGTCGTGTCATGACACTGTCTCCGGGACTAATCCTCAGGATAATGAGGATTCAAAACGAGGCAGGTCATATTGCCTTAAAAAGTAAATCCAGGGAGTTTTGGCGGTATCTCAGAGGGCTAAGGACTTGTGGCACTCACGAAAAGAGGAGACAGGTGGAAAGATCTGGGGCCTGGCGCCCAGACCCCCACCTGCGGGGGAGTTGCTTTACAGGTGGTGAAGCAGGTCGTTAGGGGCTCTATGTTTCTCTCCCACTCTGTATTACCCCTGCTCTCTCCTTTTCTCTCTGTCCCATGCAAGGTCAGTAACAACAACAACAACACCAACATTAAACACCACAGTACAGTGACCAAGCAACAAGGGCAGCAAAAGGGGAACAAATGGAGTGCAGGAGCCACAACCCCTTGAGGAAGTCAATCAATCAATGACTAAATAATACAGGTAACAGATAGGTATATGTCCCTGTGTGTTTCCACTGAGTTAATGTCAATGCACTTTTATTTATTTCTTCATTTATTTATTTATTATCTTGCCACGATAATTTCTTTTCCTTGGTAAAATTAGTGTCCCATCAAGGGTACCAGGTGGTGCCACACCCAGTTAAGCACTCATGTTACAATGCAGGAGGACTGGGCTTCAAGGCCCTGGTTCCCACCTGCCGGGGGAAATCTTTACAAGTGGTGCAGAAGTGCTGCAGGTGTCTCTCTCTGTGTCTCAAACTCTCCATCCCTCCCTTCCCTCTCAATTCCTGTCTTTTTATTCCAATAAATAATCAAGAAAATAGAAAGTCAAAAAAGAAAAAGCAAAAAGATATATTCCACTACTTCAAAGGGGCTACTCAGGACAATGCTTTCCTTGTTAAGATCCTCACAGCATACCATATGCAGAAAGGCAAAGACACCATGTATTTTTTAACCCAGTTTTTATATTTATTTATTTATTAGGTGGTTATTCATTTTTGTTATTGATGAATTCATGTTTTCCATTTGACATAGACTAGTGCTCTGACACCAGTGGTCTCAAGTATCCCTAGATGGTACTCTGCCTCTACAAAACTAATACATTGACCTGTCCATCCATCCATCCACCCATCCAGCTATCCATCCAGCTATCCATCCAGCTATCCATCCAGCTATCCATCCATCCATCCATCCATCCATCCACCAGTCAACCAAGTTAAGTACAAAAGGAGATCTCTTTACAGGGGGTGAAGCAGATCTTTAGGAGCTCTATGATTCTCTCCCACTCTGTATTTCCCCAGCTCTCTCCTTTTCTCTCTGTCCCATGCAAGTGACAGTAAGAACAACTGCAACAACAATAACCACCACAGTAACCAAGCAACAAGGGCAGCAAAAGGGGAACAAATGGAATGCAGGAGCTGTGGATTATTCATGGCACAGGCACCGAGCTGTGGCAATAACCACTTGAGGCAATCAAACAATCAATGAATAGTAATACAGGTAACAGAGAGGTATATGTCCTTGTGTGTTTCCACTGAGTTAATGTCAATGCACTTTTATTTATTTCTTCATTTATTTATTTATTACCTTACCACGAGAATTTCTTCTCCTTGCTAAAAACAGTGTCCAATCAAGGTTACCAGGTGTTGCCACACCCAGTAAAGCACTCATGTTATAATGCAGGATGACTGGGCTTCAAGACCCTGGTCCCCACCTGCCGGGGGAAATCTTTACAAGTGGTGCAGAAGTGCTGCAGCTGTCTCTCTCTGTGTCTCAAACTCTCTATCGCTCCCTTCCCTCTCAATTCCTGTCTTTTTATTCCAATAAATAATCAAGAAAATGGAAAGTCAAAAAAGAAAAAGGAAAATGAAATATTCCACTACTTCAAAGGGGCTACTCAGGACTATGCTTTCCTTGTTAAGATCCTCACACCATACCATATGCAGAAATGCAAAGATGCCATGTATTTTTTAACCCAGTTTTTATATTTATTTATTTATTTAGGTGCTAATTCATTTTTGTTATTGATGAATTCATGCTTTCCATTTCACATAGACTAGGGCTCTGACACCAGTGGTCTCAAGTACATCTAGATAGTACTCTGCCTGTACAAAACCAATCCATTGACCTGTCCATCCAACCATCCACCCACCCAGCTATCCATCCAGCTATCCATCCAGCTATCCATCCATCCATCTATCCATCCATCCATCCATCCATCCATCCATCCATCCATCCATCCATCGATCCACCAGTCAACCAAGCTAAGTAAAAAAGGTGATCGCTCCTTGAATGGAGAAGAATGAACAACGATGCATAGGTAGGTTGCAAGGGGGCACTTCGGCTGAATAGGGTAGAGGGGCTGAATCAGGGAATGCGTTGGTTAGTGTGGGTGTGGGTGGGGTGAGCCGGAGACCCTGTGAGCTGGGTCACATCAGGGGCAGAGAGGGGGTGGAAGGGGTTGCGAACAGCTGTCACTGGAGAACCATCACAAGTGCTGGACCTATTGATCAGGGCACCAGGAAGAGAGGACAGACAAAGGAGAGAAGCAAAGTGCAGAGGATAGGAGAGGGGAGTGGATGGTGAGGACAGGAGAGGACTGGAGAGGTTCAGGAGAGGACAGGAGTGGAGGGGACCTGAGAAACCTACCTGGACAAAGGCAGCATACAGACAACCAGGAAGGCAGGCAGGCATGCAGGCAGCTCTGGCCTGGGCTCCCTGGATCCCGGGCACACCTCCACCTGTTTTCTCTTGGCTGCCAACCCTAAGGTCCCTCCTCGGTCAGCACTGTCTTCCCATCCTTCCGTCCCTCTGTGCCCGGGCCCAGGTGTCTGGGCGCTGCTGGCTGACCTAGTGGCAGGGCAGTTGGGCTGCCCAGTGCCAGTGTGGCCAGCACAGAATGCCAGGGGCTAGGACATCACAGAGGGCTCCTGTGGTTGCTAGGCCACGGGGACCCCGTCCATCCAGTTGACCAGCAGCCATGACCCCCACCCTGAAATTGACCTTGAGGGGTGGTGGCCAGCCAACAGAGCCAGAGCCCCAGGCCAAAGCAGGTGCAGGTCGGCCGGGCCAAGGGGCTATGGGCAGATTGGTGTGTGTCTGGGCATGGGGCTGGCATCTGACAGCCCAGGGCTGGGGACCAACGTCCACCAGGACCCTGTCCCACCATGTGCACTGACACACAGTCTTGCTGACTGACTGACAGTCCCCGGCCCAGAGATACCCACACCAGGTCCCTGGGTGCCCTGAGCTGCGCCTGAGGATTGGTGGGTGCCTGCCTGGACACATGCCTCTAATGGAGGCCTCTATTAATTCCGATGCCTACTGATAGCTGCCCTCCTGCCTCTCTTCCTCCTCCTCGACCTCGTCCTCCTTCTCTTCCTCATCCTCAGAGGGAGTCACTCAGGGCCCTTGGCCTAGGCAAGCCAGGGCTGCTGCTCTGGCTGCTGCAGCTTCTCTGCTATGGCCCCCACAGACACCTGGGCTTGAGCTGCGCAGACATGCCACCAGCTCCCCTTGCCCTCACTCCATTTGACCCAAGGTTGTCAAGAGTATTTTTTTCATGCTGTAGGGGAGGAGTTGAGGAAGTCCAATGTCCTGGGGAGCAAGAACTGCAAACTGTCTATCTACAATGTAACATTTGGGTCTCAGGCCGCGCAATCCCTAGTGCGCTGTGCAGACCTTTGACTGGCAAAAACACCCTATCTGAGTGTGAGATCTGGCTGGGCTAGTGGCCCTTTCTGTGGACTAGGAGACAGACAGAGTGTTCAGGTTCAAAACCTGTACTTACCAGAAGATGGTCATTGGCTACGGAAAAAAAAAAAAAAAAAAAAAAAAAAAGCTTTTTAGTTTTTTTTTTTTTTTTTTTTTTTTTTTTTCCCTGCCTGGGTAACCTGTCTGCTGCCTGTTTCTCAGTGAAAAAAGGGAAAAACCTTTTTTGGAGGGAAAAGGACCAAAATGCAGGCAGGTGGAATCCATGGAGGGTACATGGGGATTTGCTTCTGCTGTGGCACTAGAGACCCAGCTGCTGTTCCAGGTGCTCTCTGATACCAGAGATCTCCCTGTGTCGTGTCATGACACTGTCTCCGGGACTAATCCTCAGGATAATGAGGATTCAAAACGAGGCAGGTCATATTGCCTTAAAAAGTAAATCCAGGGAGTTTTGGCGGTATCTCAGAGGGCTAAGGACTTGTGGCACTCACGAAAAGAGGAGACAGGTGGAAAGATCTGGGGCCTGGCGCCCAGACCCCCACCTGCGGGGGAGTTGCTTTACAGGTGGTGAAGCAGGTCGTTAGGGGCTCTATGTTTCTCTCCCACTCTGTATTACCCCTGCTCTCTCCTTTTCTCTCTGTCCCATGCAAGGTCAGTAACAACAACAACAACACCAACATTAAACACCACAGTACAGTGACCAAGCAACAAGGGCAGCAAAAGGGGAACAAATGGAGTGCAGGAGCCACAACCCCTTGAGGAAGTCAATCAATCAATGACTAAATAATACAGGTAACAGATAGGTATATGTCCCTGTGTGTTTCCACTGAGTTAATGTCAATGCACTTTTATTTATTTCTTCATTTATTTATTTATTTATTATCTTGCCACGATAATTTCTTTTCCTTGGTAAAATTAGTGTCCCATCAAGGGTACCAGGTGGTGCCACACCCAGTTAAGCACTCATGTTACAATGCAGGAGGACTGGGCTTCAAGGCCCTGGTTCCCACCTGCCGGGGGAAATCTTTACAAGTGGTGCAGAAGTGCTGCAGGTGTCTCTCTCTGTGTCTCAAACTCTCCATCCCTCCCTTCCCTCTCAATTCCTGTCTTTTTATTCCAATAAATAATCAAGAAAATAGAAAGTCAAAAAAGAAAAAGCAAAAAGATATATTCCACTACTTCAAAGGGGCTACTCAGGACAATGCTTTCCTTGTTAAGATCCTCACAGCATACCATATGCAGAAAGGCAAAGACACCATGTATTTTTTAACCCAGTTTTTATATTTATTTATTTATTAGGTGGTTATTCATTTTTGTTATTGATGAATTCATGTTTTCCATTTGACATAGACTAGTGCTCTGACACCAGTGGTCTCAAGTATCCCTAGATGGTACTCTGCCTCTACAAAACTAATACATTGACCTGTCCATCCATCCATCCACCCATCCAGCTATCCATCCAGCTATCCATCCAGCTATCCATCCAGCTATCCATCCATCCATCCATCCATCCATCCATCCACCAGTCAACCAAGTTAAGTACAAAAGGAGATCTCTTTACAGGGGGTGAAGCAGATCTTTAGGAGCTCTATGATTCTCTCCCACTCTGTATTTCCCCAGCTCTCTCCTTTTCTCTCTGTCCCATGCAAGTGACAGTAAGAACAACTGCAACAACAATAACCACCACAGTAACCAAGCAACAAGGGCAGCAAAAGGGGAACAAATGGAATGCAGGAGCTGTGGATTATTCATGGCACAGGCACCGAGCTGTGGCAATAACCACTTGAGGCAATCAAACAATCAATGAATAGTAATACAGGTAACAGAGAGGTATATGTCCTTGTGTGTTTCCACTGAGTTAATGTCAATGCACTTTTATTTATTTCTTCATTTATTTATTTATTACCTTACCACGAGAATTTCTTCTCCTTGCTAAAAACAGTGTCCAATCAAGGTTACCAGGTGTTGCCACACCCAGTAAAGCACTCATGTTATAATGCAGGATGACTGGGCTTCAAGACCCTGGTCCCCACCTGCCGGGGGAAATCTTTACAAGTGGTGCAGAAGTGCTGCAGCTGTCTCTCTCTGTGTCTCAAACTCTCTATCGCTCCCTTCCCTCTCAATTCCTGTCTTTTTATTCCAATAAATAATCAAGAAAATGGAAAGTCAAAAAAGAAAAAGGAAAATGAAATATTCCACTACTTCAAAGGGGCTACTCAGGACTATGCTTTCCTTGTTAAGATCCTCACACCATACCATATGCAGAAATGCAAAGATGCCATGTATTTTTTAACCCAGTTTTTATATTTATTTATTTATTTATTTATTTATTTAGGTGCTAATTCATTTTTGTTATTGATGAATTCATGCTTTCCATTTCACATAGACTAGGGCTCTGACACCAGTGGTCTCAAGTACATCTAGATAGTACTCTGCCTGTACAAAACCAATCCATTGACCTGTCCATCCAACCATCCACCCACCCAGCTATCCATCCAGCTATCCATCCAGCTATCCATCCATCCATCTATCCATCCATCCATCCATCCATCCATCCATCCATCCATCCATCCATCGATCCACCAGTCAACCAAGCTAAGTAAAAAAGGTGATCGCTCCTTGAATGGAGAAGAATGAACAACGATGCATAGGTAGGTTGCAAGGGGGCACTTCGGCTGAATAGGGTAGAGGGGCTGAATCAGGGAATGCGTTGGTTAGTGTGGGTGTGGGTGGGGTGAGCCGGAGACCCTGTGAGCTGGGTCACATCAGGGGCAGAGAGGGGGTGGAAGGGGTTGCGAACAGCTGTCACTGGAGAACCATCACAAGTGCTGGACCTATTGATCAGGGCACCAGGAAGAGAGGACAGACAAAGGAGAGAAGCAAAGTGCAGAGGATAGGAGAGGGGAGTGGATGGTGAGGACAGGAGAGGACTGGAGAGGTTCAGGAGAGGACAGGAGTGGAGGGGACCTGAGAAACCTACCTGGACAAAGGCAGCATACAGACAACCAGGAAGGCAGGCAGGCATGCAGGCAGCTCTGGCCTGGGCTCCCTGGATCCCGGGCACACCTCCACCTGTTTTCTCTTGGCTGCCAACCCTAAGGTCCCTCCTCGGTCAGCACTGTCTTCCCATCCTTCCGTCCCTCTGTGCCCGGGCCCAGGTGTCTGGGCGCTGCTGGCTGACCTAGTGGCAGGGCAGTTGGGCTGCCCAGTGCCAGTGTGGCCAGCACAGAATGCCAGGGGCTAGGACATCACAGAGGGCTCCTGTGGTTGCTAGGCCACGGGGACCCCGTCCATCCAGTTGACCAGCAGCCATGACCCCCACCCTGAAATTGACCTTGAGGGGTGGTAGCCAGCCAACAGAGCCAGAGCCCCAGGCCAAAGCAGGTGCAGGTCGGCCGGGCCAAGGGGCTATGGGCAGATTGGTGTGTGTCTGGGCATGGGGCTGGCATCTGACAGCCCAGGGCTGGGGACCAACGTCCACCAGGACCCTGTCCCACCATGTGCACTGACACACAGTCTTGCTGACTGACTGACAGTCCCCGGCCCAGAGATACCCACACCAGGTCCCTGGGTGCCCTGAGCTGCGCCTGAGGATTGGTGGGTGCCTGCCTGGACACATGCCTCTAATGGAGGCCTCTATTAATTCCGTTGCCTACTGATAGCTGCCCTCCTGCCTCTCTTCCTCCTCCTCGACCTCGTCCTCCTTCTCTTCCTCATCCTAAGAGGGAGTCACTCAGGGCCATTGGCCTAGGCAAGCCAGGGCTGCTGCTCAGGCTGCTGCAGCTTCTATCCAGTGGGTGGGTGCAGGTATCAGTTCCTGTCAGTCCCTGGTTCTTGGGACCTTCCATGCCTCCAGCTCCCGCCACACTCTATTCGAGACACATCCTCAAGGATGCCCCCTTTCCCCTTGCCCTCTGTCCCCCAGCTCCCCAACTAACATCTACTGTGTGCCTCCCTGTGCTGCTTTACTGCCACCCTGCTTCTGCCCTTCAGCCCTGGGGGACCAGGGCCAGACCACCTGCCATCTCACCATCCAGCAGGTGGACCTGCCCTACCCCCCTGCCACCACACCCACACACACAGCCCTGCACACACTCACAGGCTCCCCTGCCTGTAGCCTGCCTCTCAAATTGTCTCCTTCTGCCCCTTAGCCCCCTTACAACCTCTGCCACGTCCCCCACAGAAACCTGGGCATGAGCAGCGCAGACATGCAACAAGCTCCACTCGCCCCCACTCCATTTGCTCTAAGGTTGTCAAGAGTCTTTTTTCATGCTGTAGGGGAGGGAGTTGAGAAAGTCCAATGTCCTGGGGAGCAAGAACTGCAAACAGTCCATCTACAATGTAACATTTGGGTCTCAGGCCGTCCAATCCCTAGTGCACTCTGCAGATTTGACTGTCAAAAACACCCCATCTGAGCATGAGACTGGCAGGGCTAGTGGCTCTTTCTGTGGACTAGGAGACAGAAAGACAGGGTTTTCAGGTTCAAAACCTGTACTTCCCTGAAGATGGTCATTTGCTATGGTTAAAAAAAAAAAAGGGGCTTTTTATTTATTTTTTTTCCCCCCCCTGCCTGGGTAACCAGTCTGCTGCCTGTTTCTCGGTGAAAAAAGGGAAAAATCTTTTTTGAAGGGAAAAGGACCAAAATGCAGGCAGGTGGACTCCGTGGAGGGTGGATGGGGCGTTGCTCCTACCCTGGCACTAGAGCCCCAGCTGCTGATCCAGGTGTTCTCTGATACCGGAGATCTTCGTGAGTCGTGTCATGACAGTGTCTCCAGGACTGACCCTCAGGATAATGAGGATTCAAAACGAGGCAGGTCATATTGCCTTCAAAGGTAAATCCAGGGATGTTTGGCGGTATGTCAGAGGGTTAAGGGCTTGTGGTGCTCACGAAAAGATGGGACAGGTGGAAGGGTCTGGGGTCTGGCGCCCAGACCCCCACCTGCAGGGGAGTCTTTTTACAGTGGGTGAAGCAGGTCTTTAGGGGTTCTATCTTTCTCTCCCACTCTGTATTTCCCCTGCTCTCTCCTTTTCTGTCTGTCTGATGCAAGGTCAGTAACAACAACAAAAACAACCGCAAAAACATGCGCAACAATAACCACCACAGTGACCAAGCCACAAGGGCAGCGAAAGGGGAACAAATGGAGTGCAGGAGCTGTGGATTATTCGTGGCGCAGGCACTGAGCTGAGGCAATAAACCCTTGAGGCGATCAATCCTTAACTGAATAAGTAATTCAGGTAACAGAGATGTATATGTCCCTGTGTGTTTCCACAGAGTTAATGTAAATGCACTTTTATTTATTTATTTATTTATTACCTTGCCACGAGAATTTCTTTTCATTGCTAAAAAAAGTGTCCCATCAAGGGTACCAGGTGGTGCCACACCTAGTTAAGCACTCATGTTACAATGCAGGGGGACTGTGCTTCAAGACCCTGGTCCCCACCTGCCGGGGGAAATCTTTACAAGTGGTGCAGAAGTGCTGCAGGTGATTCTCTCTGTGTCTCAAACTCTCTATCCCTCCCTTCCCTCTCAATTCATGTCAATTTATTCCAATAAATAAACAAGAAAATAGAAAGTAAAAAAAAGAAAAAGGAAAAGGAAATATTCCACTACTTCAATGGGGATACTCAGGACAATGCTTTCCTTGTTAAGATCCTCACAGCATACCATATGCAGAAAGGCAAAGACGCCATGCATTTTTTAACCCAGTTTTTATATTTATTTATTTATTTATTTATTTAGGTGCTTACTCCTTTTTGTTATTGATGAATGAATGTTTTACATCTGACAAAGACTCTGGCTCTGACACCAGCAGTCTCAAGTACCCCTAGATGGTACTCTGCCTCTACAAAACCAATCCATTGACCTGGATGGATCCATGCATCCATCCACCCATCAATCTATCCATCCATCCATCCATCCATCCATCCATCCATCCATCCGTCAACCAAGCTAAGTAGAAAAGGAGATATCTGCTTGAATGGTGAGGACAAACCACGATGCATAGATAGGTTGCAAAGGGGCCAGTTCGGCTGAATAGGGCAGAGGGGCTGAACCAGGGAATGTGTTGGGCGGTGTGGGTGTGGGTGGGGTGAGCCGGAGACCCTGTGAGCTGGGTGACGTCAGGGGCAGGGAGGGGGTGGAAGGGGTTGTAAACAGCTGTCACTGGAGAACCATCACAAGTGCTGGAGCTGTTGAGCAGGGCACCTGGAAGAGAAGACAGACAAAGGAGAGAAGCAAAGTGCAGAGAAGAGGAGAGTTTAGAGGATGGTGAGGACAGGAGAGGACAGGAAAGGTTCAGGACAGGACAGGAGTGGAGGGGACCTGAGAAACCTACCTGGACAAAGGCAGCATACAGACATCCAGGAAGGCAGGCAGGCATGCAGGCAGCTCTGGCCTGGGCTCCCTGGATCCCGGGCACACCTCCACCTGTCTTCTCTTGGCTGCCAGCCCTGAGGTCCCTTGTCGGTCAGCACTGGCTTCCCATCCTTCCGTCCCTCTGTGCCAGGGCCCAGGCGTCTGGGCGCTGCTGGCTGACCTAGTGGCAGGGCAGTTAGGCTTCCCAGTGCCAGTGTGGCCAGCACAGAATGCCAGGGGCTAGGACATCACAGAGGGCTCCTGTGGTTGCTAGGCCACGGGGACCCCGCACATCCAGTTGACCAGCCGCTATGACCCCCACCCTGAACTTCACCTTGAGGGGTGGTGGCCAGCCACCAGAGCCAGAGCTCCAGGCCAAAGCAGGTGCAGGTAGGCTGGGCCAAGGGGCTATGGGCAGATTGGTGTGTGTCTGGGAACGGGGCTGGCATCTGACAGCCCAGGGCTGGGGACCAAGGTCCGCCAGGCCCCTGTCCCACCATGTGCACTGACACACAGTCTTGCTGACTGACTGACAGTCCCTGCCCCAGAGATACCCACACTAGGTCCCTGGGTGCCCTGAGCTGCCCCCTGAGGATGGGTGGGTGCCTGCCTGGACACATGCCTCCGTAATGGAGGCCTCTGTTAATCCCGTTGCCTACTGATAGCTGCCCTGCTGCCCCTCTTCGTCCTCCTCCACCTCCTCCTACTTCTCTTCCTCATCCTCAGAGGGAGTCACTCCGGGCCCTTGACCTAGGCAAGCCAGGGCTGTTGCTCTGGCTGCTGCAGCTTCTATCCAGTGGGTGGGTGCAGGAATCAGTTCCTGTCAGTCCCTGGTTCCTGGGACCTTCCATACCTCCAGCTCCCCCCCTCTCTATTCTAGACCCCTCCTCAAGGATGCCTACTTTCCCCTTGCCCTCTGTCCCCCAGCTCCCCAACTAACATCTACTGTGTGCCTCCCTGCGCTACTTTCCTGCCACCCTGCTTCTGCCCTTCAGCCCTGGGGGCCCAGGGAAAGACCAGCTGCCATCTCACCATCCAGAGGGGGACCTGCCCTAACCCCCGGCCACCACACCCACACACACAGCCCTGCACACACTCACAGGCTCCCAAGCCTGCAGCCTGCCTCTCAAACTGCCCCCTCTGCCCCCTAGCCACCTTACAGCCTCTGCCACGGCCCCCCACAGACACCTGGGCATGAGCAGCGCAGACATGCAACAAGCTCCACTCGCCCCCACTCCATTTGTTCTAAGGTTGTCAAGAGTCTTATTTTCATGCTGTAGTGCAGGGAGTTGAGAAAGTCAAATGTCCTGGGGAGCAAGAACTGCAAACAGTCCATCTACAATGTAACATTTGGGTCTCAGGCCGCCCAATCCCTAGTGCAGTGTGCAGACTTCTGACTGGCAAAAACACCCCATCTGAGCGTGAGATCTGGCCTCCACCTGTCTTCTCTTGGTTGCCAGCCCTAAGGTCCCTCATCGGTCAGCACTGTCTTCCCATCTTTCCGTCCCTCTGTGCCAGGGCCCAGGTGTCTGGGCGCTGCTGGCTGACCTAGTGGCCGGGAAGTTGGGCTGCCCAGTGCTAGTGTGGCCAGCACAAAATGCCAGGGGCTAGGACATCACAGAGGGCTCCTGTGGTTGCTAGGCCATGGGAACACCGTCAATCCAGTTGACCAGCAGCCATGACCCCCACACTGAACTTGACCTTGAGGGATGGTGGCCAGCCTCCAGAGCCACAGCCCCAGGCCAAAGCAGGTGCAGGTCGGCCGGGCCAAGGGGCTATGGGCAGATTGGTGTGTGTCTGCGCATGGGGCTGGCATCTGACAGCCCAGGGCTGGGGACCAAGGTCCGCCAGGCCCCTGTCCCACCATGTGCACTGACACACAATCTTGCTAATGACTGACAGTCCCCGGCCCAGAGATACCCACACCAGGTCCCTGGGTGCCCTGAGCTGCCCCCGAGGATTGGTGGATGCCTGCCTGGACACATACCTCCGTAATGGAGACCTCTATTATTCCCATTGCCTACTGATAGCTGCCCTCCTGCACCTCCTCCTCCTCCTGCTGTTCCTGTTCTTCCTCCTCCTCTTCCTCTGTCTCCTCCTCCTACTCCTTCTCCTCCACCTCCTCCTCCTTCTCTTCCTTCTCCTCAGAGGGACTCACTCAGGGCCCTTGGCCTAGGCAAGCCAGGGCTGCTGCTCTGGCTGCTGCAGCTTCTATCCAGTGGGTGGGTGCAGGAATCTGTTCCTGTCAGTCCCTGGTTCCTGGGACCTTCCATGACTCCAGCTCCCCCCACTCTCTAGTCCAGACCCCTCCTCAAGGATGCCCCCTTTCCCCTTGCCCTCTGTCCCCCAGCTCCCCAACTAACATCTACTGTGTGCCTCCCTTGCTACTTTACTGCCACCCTGCTCCTGCCCTTCAGCCCTGGGGGCCCAGGGCCAGCCCAGCTGCCTTCTCACCATCCAGCAGGGGGACCTGCCCTACCCCCTGTCACCACACACACACACACAGCCCTGCACACACTCATAGGCTCCCCTGCCTGCAGCCTGCCTCACAAACAGTCTACTTCTGCCCCCTAGCCCCCTTACAGCCTCTGCCACGGCCCCCCAGAGACACCTGGGCATGAGCAGCACAGACATGCAAACAGCTCCCCTAGCCCCTACTCCATTTGCTCCAAGGTTGTCAGGAGTCTTTTTTTCATGCTGTAGGGGAGGGAGTTGAGACAGTCCAATGTCCTGGGGAGCAAGAACTGCAAACAGTCCATCTACAATGTAACCTTTGGGTCTCCTGCCGCCCAATCCCTAGTGCGCAGTGCAGACTTTTGACTGGCAAAAACACCCCATCTGAGTGTGAGATCTGGCTGGGCTAGTGGCTCTTTCTGTGGACTAGGAGACAGAAAGACATAGTTTTCAGGTTCAAAACCTGTACTTCCCAGAAGATGGTCATTTGCTATGGTTAAAAAAAAAAAAAAAGGCTTTTTGTTTATTTTTTCCCCCCTGCCTAGGTAACCTATCTGCTGCCTGTTTCTTGGTGAAAAAAGGGAAAAAATCTTTTTTGGAGGGAAAAGGACCAAAATGCAGGCTGGTGGAATCGGTGGAGGGTGGATGGGGAGTTGCTCCTGCCCTGGCACTAGAGCCCCAGCTTCTGTTCCAGGTGTTCTCTGATACCAATGATCTCCATGTGTCATGTCATGACACTGTCTCCAGGACTGACCCTCAGGATAATGAGGATTCAAAACTAGGCAGGTCATATTGCCTTCAAAAGTAAATCCAGGGATGTTTGGCGGTATGTCAGAGGGTTAACAACTTGTGGCGCTCAAGAAAAGAGGGGACAGGTGGAAGGGTCTGGGGTCTGGCGCCCAGACGCCAACCTGCAGGGGAGTCACTTTACAGGGGGTGAAGAAGTTCTTTAGGGGCTCTATCTTTCACTCCCACTCTGTATTTCCCCTGCTCTCTCCTTTTCTCTCTGTCTGATGCAAGGTCTGTAACAACAACAACAACCGCAACAATAACCACCACAGTGACCAAGCAACAAGGGCAGCGAAAGGGGAACAAATGGAGTTCAGGAGCTGTGGATTATTCGTGGCAAAGGCACTGAGCTGAGGCAATAACCCCTTGAGGCAATCAATCCATAACTGAATAAGTAATACAGGTAACAGAGATGTATATGTCCCTGTGTGTTTCCACAGAGTTAATGTAAATGCACTTTTATTTATTTCTTCATTTATTTATTTCCTTGCCACGAGAATTTCTTTTCATTGCTAAAAAAAGTGTAGCATCAAGGGTACCAGGTGGTGCCACACCCAGTTAAGAACTCATGTTACAGTGCAGGCGGACTGGGCTTTAACACCCTGGTCCCCACCTGCAGGGGGAAATCTTTAAAAGTGGTGCAGAAGTGCTGCAGGTGACTCTCTCTGTGTCTCAAACTCTCTATCCCTCCCTTGCCTCTCAATTCCTGTCGATTTATTCCAATATAATCAAGAAAATAGAAAGTAAAAAAAAAAAAAGGAAAAGGAAATATTCCACTACTTCAATGGGACTACTCAGGACAATGCTTTCCTTGTTAATATCCTCACAGCATACCATATGCAGAAAGGCAAAGACGCCATGTATTTTTTAACCCAGTGTTTATATTTATTTATTTATTTATTTATTTAGGTGCTTATTCATTTTTGTTATTGATGAATTAATGTTTTACATTTGACATAGACTCTGGCTCTGACACCAGCAGTCTCAAGTACCCCTAGATGGTACTCTGCCTCTACAAAACCAATCCATTGACCTGTCCATGCATCCATCCACCCTTCAATCTATCCAACCATCCATCCATCCATCCATCCATCCAGCAGTCTACCAAGCTTAGTAGAAAAGGAGATCTCTGCTTGAATGTTGAGGACAAACCAGGATGCATAGGTAGGTTGCAAAGGGGCCTGTTCGGCTGAATAGGTCAGAGGGGCTGAACCAGGGAATGTGTTGGGGGGTATTGGTGTGGGTGGGAGGGTGTGGTAGGGGTTGCAAACAGTTGTCACTGGAGAACCGTCACAAGTGTTGGAGCTGTTGAGCAGGTCACCCGGAAGAGAAGACAGACAAGGAGAGAAGCAAAGTGCATAGGAGAGGAGAGGGGAGAGGATGGTGAGGACAGGAGAGGACAGGAGAGCTTCAGGAGAGGACATGAGTGGAGGGGACCTGAGAAACCTACCTGGACAAAGGCAGCATACAGACATCCAGGAAGGCAGGCAGGCATGCTGGCAGCTCTGGCCTGGTCTCCGTGGATCCCGGGCACGCCTCCACCTGTCTTCTCTTGGTTGCCAGCCCTAAAGTCCCTGGTCTGTCAGCACTGTCTTCCCATCCTTCCATCCCTCTGTGCCAGGGCCCAGGTTTTTGGGAGCTGCTGGCTGACCTAGTGGCTGGGAAGTTGGGCTGCCCGGTGCCAGTGTGGCCAGCACAGAATGCCAGGAACTAGGACATCACAGAGGGCTCCTGTGGTTGCTAGGCCATAGGGACCACGTCAATCCAGTTGACCAGCAGCCATGACCCCCACCCTGAACTTGACCTTGAGGGATGGTGGCCCGCCTCCAGAGCCAGAGCCCCAGGCCAAAGCAGGTGCAGGTCGGCCGGGCCAAGGGGCTATGGGCAGATTGGTGTGTGTCAGGGCATGGGACTGGCATCTGACAGCCCAGGGCTGGGGACCAAGGTCTGCCAGGACCCTGTCCCACCATGTGCACTGACACACAATCTTGCTACTGACTGACAGTCCCCGCCCCAGAGATATCCACACCAGGTCCCCGGGTGCCCTGAGCTGCCCCTGAGGATTGGTGGGTGCCTGCCTGGACACGTGCCTCCGTAATGGAGGCCTCTCTTAATCCCGTTGCCTACTGATAGCTGCACTCCTGCCCCTCTTCGTCCTCCTCCACCTCCTCCTCCTCCTTCTCTTCCTCATCCTCAGAAGGAGTCACTCAGGGCCCTTGGCCTAGGCAAGCCGGGGCTGCTGCTCTGGCTGCTGCAGCTTCTATCCAGTGGGTGGGTGCAGGAATCTGTTACTGTCAGTCCCTGGTTCCTGGGACCTTCCATGCCTCCAGCTCCCCCCACTCTCTATTCCAGAACCCTCCTCAAGGCTGCCCCCTTTCCCCTTGCCCTCTGTCCCCCAGCTCCCAAATAATATCTACTGTGCGCCTCACTGCGTGACTTCACTGCCACCCTGCTTCTGCCCTTCAGCCCTGGGGGCCCAGGGCCAGACCAGCTGCCATCTCACCATCCAGCATGGGGACCTGCCCTAACCCCCTGCCACCACACCCACACACACAGCCCTGCACACACTCACAGGCTCCCAAGGCTGCAGACTGCCTCTCAAACTGTCTCCTTCTGCCCCCTAGCCCCCTTACAGCCTGTGCCACGGCCCCCCACAGACACCTGGGCATGAGCAGCGCAGACATGCAACAAGCTCCCCTCGCCCCCACTCCATTTGCTCTAAGGTTGTCAAGAGTCTTTTTTTCATGCTGTATGGGAGGGAGTTGAGAAAGTCCAATGTCCTGGGGAGCAAGAACTGCAAACAGTCCATCTACAATGTAACATTTGGGTCTCAGGCCGTCCAATCCCTAGTGCACTGTGCAGACTTTTGACTGCTAAAAACACCCCATCTGAACGTGAGATCTGCTGGGCTAGTGGCTCTTTCTGTGGACTAGGAGACAGAAAGACAGAGTTTTCAGGTTCAAAACCTGTACTTCCCAGAAGATGGTCATTTGCTATGGTTAAAAAAAAAAAGGCTTTTTATTTATATTCCCCCCCCCCCCCAGCCTGGATAACCTGTCTGCTACCTGTTTCTCGGTGAAAAAAGGGAAAAATATTTTTTGGAGGGAAAAGGACCAAAATGCAGGCAGGTGGACTCCGTGGAGTGTGGATGGGGAGTTGCTCCTGCCCTGGCACTAGAGCCCCAGCTGCTGTTCCATGTGTTCTCTGATACCAGAGATCTCGGTGTGTCATGTCATGACACTGTCTCCAGGACTGACCCTCAGGATAACGAGGATTCAAAATGAGGCAGGTCATATTGCCTTCAAAAGTAAATCCAGGGATGTTTGGCGGTATGTCAGAGGGTTAAAGCCTTGTGGCGCTCACGAAAAGAGGGGACAGGTGGAAGGGTCTGGGGTCTTGCGCCCTGAACCCCACCTGCAGGGCAGTCGCTTTACAGGGGGTGAAGCAGGTCTTTAGGGGCTCTATCTTTCTCTCCCACTCTGTATTTCCCCTGCTCTCTCCTTTTCTCTCTGTCCGCTGCAAGGTCAGTAACAACAACAACAACCGCAACAATAACCACCACAGTGACCAAGCAACAAGGGTAGCGAAAGGGGAACAAATGCAGTGCAGGAGCTGTGGATTATTCGCGGCGCAGGCACTGAGCTGAGGCAATAACCCCTTGAGGCAATCAATCCATAAATGAAAAAGTAATACAGGTAACAATGATATATATGACCCTGTGTGTTTCCACAGAGTTAATGTAAATGCACTTTTATTTATTTCTTCATTTATTTATTACTTTGCAACGAGAATTTCTTTTCATTGCTAAAAAAAGTGTCCCATCAAGGGTACCAGGTGGTGCCACACCCAGTGAAGCACTCATGTTACAATGCAGGGGGACTCGGCTTCAAGACCCTGGTCCCCACCTGCCTGGGAAGTCTTTACAAGTGGTGCAGAAGTGCTGCAGGTGACTCTTTCTGTGTCTCAAACTCTCTCTCCCTCCCTTCCCTCTCAATGCCTGTTGATTTATTCCAATAAATAATCAAGAAAATAGAAAGTAAAAAAAGAAAAAGGAAAAGGAAATATTCCACTATTTCAATGGGGATACTCAGGACAATGCTTTCCTTGTTAAGATCCTCACAGCATACCATATGCAGAAAGGCAAAGATACCATGTATTTTTTAACCCAGTGTTTATATTTATTTATTTATTTATTTAGGTGCTTATTCATTTTTGTTATTGATGAATTAATGTTTTACATTTGACATAGACTCTGGCTCTGACACCAGTGGACTCAATACCCCTAGATGGTACTATGGCTCTACAAAACCAATCCATTGACCTGTCCATGCATCCATCCACCCATCAATCTATCCATCCATCCATCCATCCATCCTTCCATCCATGCATCCATCCATCCATCCATCCATCCATCCATCCACCAGTCAACCAAGGTGAGTACAAAAGGAGACCTCTCATTGAATGGTGAAGACAAACAACGATGCATAGGTAGTTTGCAAAGGGGCCAGTTCGGCTGAATAGGGCAAAGGAGCTGAACCAGGGAATGTGTTGGGGGGTGTGGGTGTGGGTGGGGTGAGCCGGAGACCCTGTGAGCTGGGTCACGTCAGGGGCAGGGAGGGGGTGGAAGGGGTTGCGAACAGCTGTCACTGGAGAACCATCACAAGTGCTGGAGCTGTTGAGCAGGGCACCTGGAAGAGAAGACAGACAGAGGAGAGAAGCAAAATGCAGAGGAGAGGAGAGGGGAGAGGATGGTGAGGACAGGAGAGGACAGGAGTCGTGGGGACCTGAGAAACCTACTTGGACAAAGGCAGCATAAAGACATCCAGGAAGGCAAGCAGGCATGCAGGCAGCTCTGGCCTGGACACCCTGGATCCCGGGCACACCTCCATCTGTCTTCTCTTGGCTGCCAACCCTAAGGTCCCTTGTCGGTCAGCACTGTCTTCCCATCCTTCCGTCGCTCTGTGACAGGGCCCAGGCGTCTGGGCGCTGCTGGCTGACCTAGTGGCCGGGCAGTTGGGCTCCCCAGTGCCAGTGTGGCCAGCACAGAATGCCAGGGGCTAGGACATCACAGAGGGCTCCTGTGGTTGCTAGGCTCGGGGACCCCGCCCATCCAGTTGACCAGCAGCCATGATCCCCACCCTGAACTCGACCTTGAGGGGTGGTGGCCAGCCACCAGAGCCAAAGCCCCAGGCCAAAGCTGGTGCAGGTCGACCGGGCCAAGGGTCTTTGGGCAGATTGGTGTGTGTCTGGGCATGGGGCTGGCATCTGAGAGCCCAGGGCTGGGCATCAAGGTCCACCAGGCCCCTGTCCCACCATGTGCACTGTAACACAGTCTTGCTGACTGACTGACATTCCCCGGCCCAGAGATACCCACAACAGGTCCCTGGGTGCCCTGAGCTGCCCCTGAGGGTTGGTGGGTGCCTGCCTGGACACATGCCTCCGTAATGGAGGCCTCTATTAATCCCGTTGCCTACTGACAGCTGCCCTCCTGCCCCTCCTCCTCCTCCTCCTCTTCTTCCTCCTCCTCTTCCTCCTCCTCCTCCTCCTCCTCCTTCTCCTCCTCCTCCTCCTCCTCCTCCACCTCCTCCTCTTCTTCCTCATCCCCAGAGGGACTCAATCAGGGCCCTTGGCCTAGGCAAGCCAGGGCTGCTGCTCTGGCTGCTGCAGCTTCTATCCAGTGGGTGGGTGCAGGAATCTGTTCCTGTCAGTCCCTGTTTCCTGGGACCTTCCATGACTCCAGCTCCCCCCACTCTCTAGTCCAGACCCCTCCTCAAGGATGCCCCCTTTCCCCTTGCCCTCTGTCCCCCAGCTCCCCAACTAACATCTACTGTGTGCCTCCCTGTGCTACTTTACTGCCACCCTGCTCCTGCCCTTCAGCCCTGGGGGCCCAGGGCCAGCCCAGCTGCCTTCTCACCATCCAGCAGGGGGACCTGACCTAACCCCCTGCCACCACACACACACACACACACACACACAGCCCTGCACACACTCACGGGCTCCCCTGCCTGCAGCCTGCCTCACAAACAGTCTCCTTCTGCCCCGTAGCCCCCTTACAGCCTGTGCCACGGCCCCCCACAGACACCTGGGCATGAGCAGCGCAGACATGCAAACAGCTCCCCTCGCCCCCACTCCATTTGCTCCAAGGTTGTCAGGAGTCTTTTTTTCATGCTGTCGGCGAGGGAGTTGAGACAGTCCAATGTCCTGGGGAGTAAGAACTGCAAACAGTCCATCTAAAATGTAACATTTGGGTCTCAGGCTGCCCAATCCCTAGTGTGCTGTGCAGACCTTTGACTGGCAAAAACACCCCATCTTTACAAGTGGTGCAGAAGTGCTGCAGGTGTTTCTCTCTGTGTCTCAAACTCTCTCTCCCTCCCTTCTCTCTCAATTCCTGTCTATTTATTCCAGTGAATAATCAAGAAAATAGAAATTAAAAAAAGAAAAAGGCAAAGGAAATATTCCACGACTTCAAATGGGCTACTCAGGACAATGCTTTCCTTGTCCTTGACCGCCACCTGCAGGGGAGTCGCTTTACAGGGGGTGAAGCAGGTCTTTAGGATCTCTATCTTTCTCTCCCACCCTGTATTTCCTCTGCTCTCTCCTTTTGTGTCTGTCAGATGCAAGGTCAGTAACAACAACATCAACAACAACAATAACCACTTCTTACGAGTGGCATTGCTATTTTATGTTTTTGAGGAAAGGTAACACTTAGAACATCTAGGTCTTAGGCACTCTGAGAAGCAACACTTGGCCGGCAGCCCTGTTTCCAAAACTGCCCCCGCCTTTCGAAATTGGAATTAGTCTTAGTGATGCTCCAGCCAAGATGCAGGCTGGCTTATTGCATCTCCCTGGGCCAGCCTCAGCCTGTCCTGTGTGCAGAGAACTGTGCTATGTCTATTTCTTCTTTGATTTACAGTTTTGGGATAGGACTCGGTGGACAAAATAAGCAAGAGGGAAGTAGATGATTTGGCAGTGTCAGTTTGTGCTGAGAGATATTTGTAGAGTGATAAACGATATGGCTCTGTGAGATGTCTCTCATGACTGTGGCTCAGAAGGGCCAGGTGTATCCACTTTACTACCCTAATCCAGAGCTGTGCAGGTCTCTAGCTAAAAAATATTTTCAGACCTATACATGTTACATATATATAGAGAGACAGAGATAGAGAGAGAGATATTGAGAGAGAAAGACACTGATGTAGACATTTTCTACAATGGATTCGATATGACATTCAGACAATTGATTGCTAAATCCTGGAGAGAAACTCTGCATCAGGAAAAGAATTGTCCAAAGGAGTAAAATCTCCAAATCATTAGCTATATGCAGCTCCAACGGGACCGATCGAAAAAGGCTTGAGAAGGAGCTCATCCAGGATACTCTCCACATGGACAGGCACCACAAGTTTCCTAGTCTGGCAACACACACAGGGCAGCTGCTAGTTCCCAGTGCAAGCCTCAGGGCAAAAACCTCTCCCTCTTCAGTGTCTCAGAATTCAAAAACCTCCTACACTGTGTTCATTGATGACAGGTTCAAACCTCGCTTGTAGAGATTGTAGGCAGCAGCTGTCATGCCCACAGACCCCAGAGAGCCCCAGCCTTCACCATATGCTGTACAACCAGACCTGACAGTAATGTTTGTGTGTGTGTGTGTGTGTGTGTGTGTGTCTGTTTATCTGTCTGTGTGTGTCTGTGTGTGCTCAGAACTCACCTATAGTAGTCTAAGACCATGGCTGGCAAGGTATCCAGCCTCACCTGCAACTTATGTACAGAGAACCCAGCTGGTTAAGGAAAGCCAGCTAGCCCAGATTCTGGCTAAGCAAGAATGAATATGCAAAGGGACTCTCATGTCTAAATCTCCTGAGTTCCCTATTCAATCTCATGCCTCACTATCTATCATCTAAACACTGCCAATGGGGGAAGCTGGGGCACCCCTCAGAATTCATAGTCAGGACCCTGTCCAGTCACCTTTGGCTGCATACTCAGACTCCAGGCTCCCAGTCCACTTCTCAGTGGACAGCAGATTACAAGCCCAGAAAGAACCCAGAAAGAGCTGTGTCTCAACATAGATGGGGACTGTGTTTGACCAAACAATAGTGGATGAACCCAGCCACTTACACCTACCCTTTGGGTCCTGCTAAGGCAATTGCTCTTATGGCCTCACAATCCCTGATCATGGTGTCCTGGTGTCCACACATCACACTCAGAGAGATTCCCAGAAGTAGGCATCCATGAGTGTCCCATACAAAGTCGCTCTGCTTGCAGGAAGCACAAACTCTCCGGGCCCTTGCTATGGAGAGACAAAAGGAAGATGGATGCCTCCATTGGCTGAATTAGGAGTTTCCAGTGGAGATCACATCCCCGCCCCTCACCTGAGGGCCTGGCTGCTGCTAATACAGGCAATTGGAAACACCTGTTACCACTTGGGACCTGAGGACATTATATTCAGGAATCCCTCCAGGAGCTAGCAGGCTGGCAGACCTCCTGACCCCAGGATAGCTGTGCTCCTAGTTGGGAGGGCATTCTGGCCAGAGGTGAGAATATTCCCTAGATACAAGAAAAGAACTTCAGGTTTCAAAAGGATTTGAAACCCCATGAGGCACTTGGAAAAGACATTTCACAGCCATCAAAAAACCCTCTTTCTGAACCCTGGAAGCTTCCGTTTTGCGTGGAAAATCTGGACACTGGTGTGGCCATCAGTACCACAGATCCTTTACATTCGGCCCAATAGAGGGAAAGCACAATGTGTGTGCCAGGGGGATAGAGTTTCACTTCTCTTGACCTGGACTCTCATGTAACAAGGACAAGGATGCAGTGAAGGAAATTGAGGAGGGCTGCATTTAGGCTGAGTGTCAGCCTCAGGGCCCTGGACAATGGGAGGCAAGCACAGAGGGCCTGGACACCTGCAGCTGGAGATGGACATATGCCTGTTACCTGCAGCAGGATCGCTGTCTCCTCAGTTCCCCAATGTACTACGCCATATGCACGAGGGAAGTAGATGATTTGGCAGCCTTAGTTTGTGCTGAGAGAGATTTGTAGAGTGAGAAGAGGTAAACGAATGGCTCTGTGAGATGTCTCTCATGACTATGGCTCTGAAGGGCCAGGTGTATCCGCATTACTACCTGAATCCAGAGCTGTGCAGGTCTCTAGCTAAAATATATTTTCAGACCTCTACATGTCACACACACACAAAAACGCACACAAACACACAGTCTCACAGTTATACACGCACACATCCACAGAGGCACAGGCACAAACGGAGTTATACAAATGCACACTGGACAGCTTCTGCAAGGCAGGTCCTTGGGTGAACTCTGCTTCACACTTCCTGGAAGCACGCCCAGCCTTTTAAGGACAGCCCTGAGCTCATAATGTCGGGCTTACTTCAGAAGGCCCACAGACAGGGCAACAGCCATGCTCTGATATGCCAGATGCCTAGGCCACGTCCAGAACCCCTGCAAGCAATATCATTGGGCAGTGTGCTAGGACATGCCCAGGAGTGTCAAGGCCCCTAGTCAGTGCAACTCCAATGGGACCAGTCGAAAAAGGCTCAAGAAGGAACTCATCCAGGAGACTCCCCACATGGACAGGCACCACAAGTTTCCTTGTCTGGCAACACACACAGGGCAGCTGCTAGTTCCCAGTGCAAGACTCAGTGCAAAAACCTCTCCCTCTTCAGTGTCTCAGAATTCAAAAACCTCCTACACTGTCTTCATTGATGACAGGTTCTAACCTGGCTTGTAGAGATTGTAAGGCAGCAGCTCTCATGTCCACAGAAAGAACTTCAGGTTTCAAAAGGATTTGAAACACCATGAGGCACTTGGAAAAGACATTTCACAGCCATCAAAACACGCTCTTTCTGAATACTGGAAGCTTCTGTTTTGCATGGAAAATCTGGAAACTGGTGTGGCTATCAGTACCACAGATCCTTTACATTCGGCCCAATAGAGGGAAAGCACAATGTGTGTGCCAGGGGGATAGAGTTTCACTTCTCTTGACCTGGGCTCTCATGGAATAAGGACTAGGATGCTGTGCAGGAAGGTGAGGAGGGCTGCATTTAGGCTGAGTGCCAGCCTTAGGGCACTGAATAATGGGAGTCAGGCACACAGGGTCTGGACAGCTGCAGCTGGAAATGGACACATGACTGTTAACTGCAGTAGGATCGCTACCTCCTCAGTTCCCCACTGTACTACACCTTATGCACGAGATTAAATGATCCAAAGGGCAAAGAAAGGAAAATTTCAACACCAGGAAGACCGAGTTAATGATGCATGCACTGACTTCCAGTTAGGGCCCAGTGAAGAAGGCACATAGAGACAGTCAGAGAGACAGAATGACAGTGACAGAAAAGTACAGAAATTCTGGACCTGTGTTGATCAGTGCCAGAGCACTGAAGACAAATCCTCCATGCCCATGCATACTTCTTACAAGTGGCATTGTTATTTTATGTTTGTGAGGAAAGGTTACACTTAGAAAATCTAGGTCTTACCCCACTCTGAGAAGCAACACTCGGCCTGTAGCCCACACTCCACAACTGCCCTTGCTTCAACAAATTGGAATTAGTATTAGTGATGCTCCAGCCAAGATGCAGGGTGGCGTATTGCATCTCCCTGTCCAGCCTCAGCCTGTCCTGTGTGCATGGAACTGCACCATGTTTATTTCTTCTTTGATTTATAGTTTTTGGATAGGACTCGGTGGAGAAAAATAGCAAGAGGGACTAGATCATTTGGCAGCAGTAGTTTGTGCTGAGAGAGATTTATACACTGATAATGGTATAGGAATGGCTCTGTGAGAAGTCTCTCATGACTGTGGCTCAGAAGGGCCAGGTGTATCCACATTACTACCATAATCCAGAGCTGTGCAGGTCTCTAGCTTAAATATTTTCAGACCTCTACATGTTATATATATATATATATATATATATATATATATATATATATATATATATATATATATACAGAGAGAGAGAGATAGCAAGACACTGATGTAGTCATTTTCTACAATGGATTCGATATGACATTGAAACAATTGATTGCTAAAACCTGGAGAGAAACTGTGCATCGGGAAAAGAATTGTCCAAAGGAGTTAAATCTCCAAATCATTAGCTATATTCAGCTCCAACGGTATTGAGAGAAATAGGCTGGAGAAGGAACTCATCCAGGAGACTCTCCACATGGACAGGCACCACAAGTTTCCTCGTCTGGCAACACACACAGGGCAGCTGCTAGTTCCCAGTGCAAGCCTCAGGGCAAAAACCTCTCCCTCTTCAGTGTCTTCACATCTGAAAAGAAGAAAAGTGACCAAGGGCCAAGGAGAGCTACAATGGTGTCAATATTGAGCTGTAGATCAGAATGTGCCAAGTGTTTTGCACAAAATCACCTGTGCCACAGTGATTCTGTTGTTCTCTCTGTCTCTCCCTCCCTCACACACACACACACAAACACACACTCTCACAGTCACACACATGCACACATCCACAGAGGCACAGGCACAAATGGAGTTATACACATGCTCACTGGACAGCTTCTGCAAAGCAGGGCCCTGGGCTGAATCCTGCTTCACACTTCCTCAAGCACGCCCAGCCTTTAAAGGCCAGCTCTGAGCTCCCATAGTCGGGCTTCCCTCAAAAGGCCCGCCCACAGGGTGCCAGCCATGCTCTGATAGGCCAGACGCCTAGGCTACTCCCAGAACCACTGCCAGCAATATCATTGGCCAGTGTGCTTGGACACGACCAGGAGGGTCCGGGTCCTTAGTCAGTGATTGGCCAGCGGCCTTGAGCACCACCAACAAGGCATTGGAGCACGCTCATTGGGCCACCTCTGGAAGGCCCGCCCACCAGCCACATCAGCTCGACTCTGATTGGCCTGTTGTCCCAGGGACACGCCCCCAGCCAACCAGAGAATATGAGAGTTAGAGAAGGCGAGTAGAGAAATAGATGAGTTGGAAAGAGACCAGAATTCAAAAACCTCCTACACTGTGTTCATTGATCACAGGTTGAAAGCTGGCTTGTAGATATTGTAAGGCAGCAGCTCTCATGCCCACAGACGCCAGACAGCCCCAGTCTTCATCATATGCTGTATTACCATACCTGACAGTAATGTGTGTGTGTGTGTCTGTCTGTCTGTATTTGTCTGTGTGTGCTCTGAGCTCACCTATAGTAGTCTCAGAGCATGGGTGTCAAGGTAGCCAGCCTCACCCGAAACTTATGTACAGAGAACCTAGCTGGTCAGAGCAAGCCAGCTAGCCCAGATTCTGGCCAAGCAAGAATGCCAGAGAACTATGTGGAAGCCCAAGACCCCATTTTGAGCCCCTGGTCATCACTTACACAATTAGGGAAAAGGTGGGCTAGTGGCAAATCAGAGCTGGAGCTGTCTCACTGACTCTCTTCCTGCTTGGGCCCTGCTCTCTCAATTTATGACTGTTTCCTTCTCCTCAATAGGAAAGTTACAAATGATGTACAGAAATACAGGGAAGGTGGGAAATTTTACCCCCATAGCCACTATTACATGTAACTATTGACTGTAAAACTTTCATCCACCAAGAAAGAAAAGAATAAATATTTGTGAGGTTAAAAACATTGTAGGTTAAATAGGCAACATTCTTTAGAGCCATGCAATACTAATCCATTGTGCACTGGATGTCACTCTCAAAAACAGTGCAGTAGTAGATGTAGTAGTGTGTAGTAACTGCAAAAGGAAATGTATTGTGTGTCCAAAGTTCCCTTCAATTATAAGAGAAAATCTATCAGACAGAAGAAATGACCCTCATGTGATATCGGACTAAATATATAAAGAAATATGCAAATATATGTGGATGATCTAGGAGGATTTGAAAAAATAAAAAAATAATAAAAAACACAGGAAGACCATAGGTCGACAATTCTAAAAATGACAGATATATATGTATATTTATATATGTATATGGATGTATAGCTTTATTATAAAGTCTGAGAGATACTGCCATGGATATGAGGAGACAGAATATGGCTTGTGTCAGAGAGACTTACAAAGCTGAGGCTCAAAAAGCCTACGTGAAATCAGCAACAAAACAAGCCAGAGCTCAGCAGTGCTCTGGCAACTCTCTTTGTATATCTGGGCCTGTCAATAAAATAAGGATATAAGTAAAAGATTACTGAGTGCAGACAGAGTGAGTGAGAGCCTGTGAGAGTCAGAGACAGAGAAGGAGAGAAAATAAATAGAGGAGTTGGAAATAGACCAGAAGTCAAAAACACCATAGACTCTGTTCATTCATGACAGGTTCTAACCTGGGTTGTAGAGATTGTAAGGCAGAAGCTCTAATGCCCACAGACCCCAGACAACCCAAGCCTTCACCATACGTGTGTAGTATTTGCCCCAGGAAATGCATTGTGAGTCAAGAGTTCCCTTCAATTATAGATAAAATCTATCAAGCAGAAGAAATGACCCTCATGTGATACCTGACTAAATAAATAAATATGCAAATAATGGGGATGATTTAGGAGGACTTGAAAAAATAAAAAATAATGAAAACAAAAACCACAGAAGATCTGATTACAGCAGAAACAAAGAAACCATCTGCTGAGAAACAGAGGGCTGCTTCAAAAATTCCCTAACACTTTAGGGTCCAAGGAAATTAAGATTTCCGGAAAAAGACAACAAACACATACGTATTGATACTTACACTAGAAAAAGAAGGGAAGTTCTGGGCTATGATAATTACAATAAGGATGCTGATAGAAACATGATTAGAAATGCTACTGGAAGGTTCTATTATTTATAACTGTATTGAATCCTTCTCCATCTATATGTCCAATTATTTCTGAAAAACTAGGCTGTTATAAATGTGGTAATTCTGAATTAAGGTCAAATACATAGGTCGACAACTCAAAAATTGATAGATATATAAATATATATGTTTATATATATGTATGTATCTCTTTATTATAAACTCTGAGTGATACTGGCATGGAAATGAGGAGACAGAATATGGCTTCTGTCAGAAAGACTTACAAACTGATGCTCCAGTAGCCTGGGTGAAATCGCCAACACAACAAACCAGAGCTCAGCAGTGCTCTGGTAACTCTCTTTGTATATCTGGGCCTGTCAGTAAAATAAGTATATAAGTAAAATATAAATGAGTGAAGACAGAGTGTATGAGAGCATGTGAGAGTTAGAGACAGAGAAGGCGAGAAGAGAAATGCATGAGTTGGAAAGAGACCAGAATTCAAAAACCTCCTACACTGTGGCCATTGATGACAAGTTCAAACCTGGCTTGTAGAGATTGTAAGACAGCAGCTCTCATGCCAACAGACCCCAGACAGCCCCAGCCTTCACCATATGCTGTACTACAAGACCTGACAGTAATGTGTGTGCGTGTGTGTGTGTGTCTGTCTGTGTCGGTGTGTTCTGAGAGCTCACCTATAGTAGTCTCAGAGCATGGGTGGGAAGGTAGCCAACCTCACCTGCAACTTACGTACAGAGAACCTAGCTGTTCAGGGGAAGCCAGCTAGCCCAGATTCTGGCTAAGCAAGAATGCATATGCAAAGGGACTCTCATGTCTCGCTCTCCTGAGTTCCCCATTCAATCCCATGCCTCACTATCATCCAAACATTGCCAATGGGGGAAATTGGCAACCCCTCAGAATTCAGGGGCATGAGACTGTCCATTCATGTTTGGCTGCCTACTCAGCCTCGAGGATCACAGTCCACTGCTCAGGGCAGCAGATTACAAGCACAGAAAGTACCCAGAAAGAGCTCTGTTTCAACATAGATGGGAACTGTGTTTGACCAAACAATAGTGGATGAACCCAGCCCCTTACACCTACCCTTTGGGTCCAGCTAAGGCAATTGCTCCTGTGGCCTCACAATCCCTGATCATGGTGTACTGGTGTCCCCTCATCACACTCAGAGAGATTCCCAGAAGTAGGCATGCATGAGTGTCCCATACAAAGTCTCTCTCCTTGCAGTAAACACAAACTCCCCGGGCCCTTGCTATGGAGAGACAAAAGGAAGATGGATGCCTCCATTGGCTGAATTAGGAGCTTCCAGTGGGGATCACAGTCCAACCCCTCACCTAAGGGCCTGGCTGCTGCTAAAAAAAGGCAATTGGAAACACCTGTTACCACTTGGGGCCTGAGGACATACTCAGGAATCCCTCCAGTAGCTAGCAGACTGGCAGACCTCCTGGCCCCGGGATAGGTGTGCCCCTAGTTGGGAAGGCCTTCTGGCCAGAGGTGAGAATATTCCCTAGATACAAGAAAGAACTTCAGGTTTCAAAAGGATTTGAATCCCCATGAGGCACTTGTAAAAGACAATGCAAAGCCATCAAAATACCCTCTTTCTGAACCCTGGAAGCTTCCGTTTTGCATGGAAAATCTTTAAACTGGTGTGACCATCAGTACCACAGATCCTTTACATTCGGCCCAATAGAGGGAAAGCACAATGTGTGTGCCAGGGGGATAGAGTTTCACTTCTCTTGACCTGGGCTCTCATAGAATAAGGGCTAGGATGCTGTGCAGGAAGGTGAGGAGGGCTGCATTTAGGCTGAGTGTCAGCCACAGGGCCCTGGAGAATGGGAGTCAAGCACAGAGGGCCTGGACAGCTGCAGCTGGAGATGGACATATGCCTGTTACCTGCAGTAGGATCGCTGCCTCCTCAGTTCCCCAGAGTACTATGCCATATGCACGAGATTAAATAATCCAAAGGGCAAAGAAAGGAAAATTTCACACCAGGAAGCCCAAGTTAACGATGCATGCACTGACTTCCAGTAAGGGCCCAGTGAAGAAGGCACGTAGAGACAGTCAGATAGACAGAATGACAGTGACCGTAAAGTACAGAAATTCTGGATGTGTGTTGATCAGTGCCAGAGCACTGAAGACAAATCCTCCATGCCCATGCATACTTCTTACAAGTGGCATTGTTATTTTATGTTTGTGAGGAAAGGTTAAACTTAGAACATCTAGGTCTTACACCACTCTGAGAAGCACCACTTGGTCAGCAGCCCACTCTCCAAAACTGCCCTCGCCTCTCCAAATTGGAAGTAGTCTTAGTGATGCTCCAGCCAAGATGCAGGCTGGCGTATTGCCTCTCCCTGGTCCAGCCACAGCCTGTCCTGTGTGCAGGGAACTGCACTATGTTTATTTCTTCTTTGATTTACAGTTTTGGGATAGGGCTCCATGGATAAAAAGAGCGAGAGGGAAGTAGATCATTTGGCAGCGGTAGTTTGTGCTGAGAGAGATTTGTAGAGTGACAAGAGGTATAGGAATGGCTTTGTGAAATGTATCTCATAACTGTGGCTCAGAAGGGCCAGGTGTATCCGCATTACTACAATAATCCAGAGCTGAGCAGGTCTCCAGCTAAAAAAATATTTTCAGAACTCTACATGTTATATATATATATATATATATATATATATATATATATATAGAGAGAGAGAGAGAGAGAGAGAGAGAGAGAGACACTGATGTAGTCATTTTCTACAATGGATTCAATATGACATTCAAATAATTGATTGCTAAAACCTGGAGAGGAACTGTGCATCAGGAAAAGAATTGTCCAAAGAGTAAAATCTCCAAATCATCAGCTATATGCAGTTCCAACTGTAATGAGCGAAATAGACTCTAGAAGGAACTCAACCAGGAGTCTCTCCACATGGACAGGCACCACAAGTTTCCTCGTCTGGCAACACACACAGGGCAGCTGCTAGTTCCCAGTGCAAGCCTCAGGGCAAAAACCTCTCCCTCTTCAGTGTCTTTACACCTGAAAATAAGAAAAGTGACCAAGGGCCAAGGAGAGCTACAATGGTGTCAATATTGAGCTGTAAATCAGAATGTGCCAAGTGTTTTGCACAAAATCACCTGTGCCACAGTGATTCTGTTGTTCTGTCTCTGCCTCCCTCACACACACACACACAAACACACACTCTCACAGTCACACACATGCACACATCCACAGAGGCACAGGCACAAATGGAGTTATACACATGCTCACTGGACAGCTTCTGCAAAGCAGGGCCCTGGGCTGAATCCTGCTTCACACTTCCTCAAGCACGCCCAGCCTTTAAAGGCCAGCTCTGAGCTCCCATAGTCGGGCTTCCCTCAAATGGCCCACCCACAGGGCGCAAGCCGTGCACTGATAGGCCAGAAGCCTAGGCCTCGTCCAGAACCCCCACATTAGCCAGTGTGCTTGGACATGCCCAGGAGGGTCTGGGCCCCTAGTCAGTGATTGGCCAGCGGCCTTGAACACCGCCAACACGGCCTTGGAGCACGCTCATTGGGCAGTCTCTGGAAGGCCTGCCCAGAAGCCACATCAGCTCGACGCTGATTGTACTGTTGTCCCAGGGAAATGCCCCCAGCCAGGCAGAGAATGTGAGAGTTAGAGAAGGCGAGAAGAGAAATAGATGAGTTGGAAAGAGACCAGAATTCAAAAATCTCCTACACTGTGTTCATTGATGATAGGTTCAAAGCTGGCTTGTAGATATTGTAAGGCAGCAGCTCTCATGCCTACAGACTCCACACAGCCCCAGTCTTCACCATATGCTGTACTACCAGACCTGACAGTAATGTGTGTGTGTGTGTGTCTGTGGGTCTGTCTGTGTGTGTCTATGTGTGCTCAGAGCTCACCTAAAGTAGTCTCAGAGCATGAGTGTCAAGGTAGCCAGCCTCACCTGCAACTTATGTACAGAGAACCTAGCTGGTCAGGGCAAGCCAGCTAGCCCAGACTCTGGCTAAGCAAGAATGCCAGAGAACTATGTGGAAGCCCAAGACCCTATTTTGAGCCCCTGGTCACCACTTACCGAATTAGGGAAAAGCTGGGCTAGTGGCAAATCAGAGGTTCAGCTGTCTCTCTGTCTCTCTTCCTGCTGAGCACAGGGATTCACAAACTCCAAGTAGAGTCATCCCAGACAAAGAGAGAAACCCCTTCCACTTGCATGCCAAATGGGGGATCCTCCACCCCACAGGAAAGAACAGATGTCTAGGGCACTCTAAGTCAATTTCATCCTTGCTGTCCATGGGCCACAAATCCCAGAGTTCTCCTCATTCCACAGAATCACTACACTCAACTATGGGCTTTGATGCCACACAGCAGAATGCAGCTGAGCTCCCCATGCCACTCCTCTTTGAGTCTACACAGAAAATTACATACAGCATGGGAATAGCAAAGGAAAGAACCCATCTGAGGACCACCTGGGAGAATGCACAACAGTGTCCAGAATATCCAATGTGACACTCATATTGGAACAACCACTTGTGCAGTGGAAATTTCCTTTGTCATAGCACAACCCAGTTCCTAAGACCCTGCATCAGGAATAAAGAAACAACAGCGGTAATCATAACCGAAACACACTTATGTACACTTACACACAATCACACACACACCCTCCCACAGAGACGCACACACTTTTCCTTGAAATAACGTTGATTGGGGTTGCTATTTTGCACTCAAGTAAAAGGTCAAAGTTTCATGGGTGGAGGGGAGAGGTGTTAAGTTTCTGGCATATGAAGGTGAGAAGTGCCTAGAGAAGATTGATAGTTACTTGGACAACGAAGGGAGCATGGGTTGAAGACACAGCTGGTGGAGATGGCAGTGAACTATGTGGAAGCCCAGCAACCCGTTTTAAGCCCCTGATCACCACTTGCCCAGCTAGGGAAAAGCTGGGCTAGTGTCAAATCAGAACTGCAGCTGTCTCTCTGTCTCTCTTCCTGCTTGGGCCCTGCTCTCTCTATTTATGACTGTTTCCTTCTCCTCAATAAGAAAGTTACAAATGATGTACAGAAATATAGGGAAAGTGGAAAAAATTACCCCCGTGCCCATTATTACATGTAACTGTTGACTATAAACCATTCATCCCCCAAGAAAGAACAGAATAAATATTTGTGAGGTTAAAATCATTGTAGGTTAAATAGGGAACATTCTTTAGAGCCATGCAATAGTAATCCATTGTGCATTGGATATCACTGTCAAAAACAGTACAGTAATAGTTGTAGTAGTGTGCAGTATCTGCAAAAGGAAATGTATTGTGTGTCAAAGTTCCAGTCAATTATAAGAGAAAATCTACCAGGCAGAAGAAATGACCCCTCATGTGATATGGGACTAAATAAATAAATAAATATGCAAATAAATGGGGATGATCTAGGAGGATTTGAAAAAAAATAAAAACAAAAACCACAGGAAGACCTGATTACAGCAGAAATATAGAAAACGTCTGCTGAGAATCAGAGGGCTGCTTCAAAAATACCCTGATACCTCAGGGTCCAGGCAAATTAAGAATTCTGGAGAATGAAAAGAAACACATACTTATTGAAGCTTACACTAGAGAAAGGAGGCAAGTTCTGTACTATGATAATTACAATAAGGATGCTGATAGAAAGGCTATCAGAAATGCTCCTGGAAGGTTTATAATTTATAATTGTAGTGAATCCTGCTCCAACTATGTGACCAATTATTTGTGAATAAGGAGGCTGTTATAAATGTGGTAATTCTGCATTAAGATCAAATAAAAAGGTCAAAAATTCTAGAAATGACTGATATCTACATATATGTATATATATATGTAGATATATGTATGTGTTTCTTTATTATAAACTATGAGGTATACTGTCATGGCTATGAGGAGACAGAGTATGTTTTGTGACATAGAGACTTACAAAGCTGATGCTCCAGAAACCTAGGCGAAATCGCCAAAAAAAAAAAAAAAACAAGCTAGAGCTCAGCAGTGCCCTGGTGATTCTTTTTGTATATCTGGGCCTGTCAGTAAAATAATATATAAGTAAAATATTAATGAGTGCAGACAGAGTGAGTGAGAGCATGTAAGAGTCAGAGACAGAGAAGGCAAGAAGAGAAATAGAAGAGTTGGAAAGACACCAGAAGACAAAAACCTCCCACACTGTGTTCATTGATGACAGGTTCAAACCTGCATTGTTGAGATTGTAATACAGCAGTCTCATGTCCACAGACCACAGACAACCCCAGCCTTCACCATATGTGTGTAGTATTTATGACAGGAAATGTAGTGTGAGTGTAAACTTCCCTTCAATTATAAGAGAAAAATCTATCAAGCAGAAGAAATGACCCCTCATGTAATATAGGACTAAATAAATAAATAAATAAATATGTAAATAAATGGGGATGATCTAGGAGGATTTGAAAAGAATGAAAAATAAAAACAAAAAGCACAAGAAGACCTGATTACAGCAGAAACATAGAAACCATCTGCTGAGAATCAGAGGGCTGCTTCAAAAATTCCAAGACACTTCAGAGTCAAGGGAAATTAAGATTTCAGGAGAATGAAAAGAAACTCATATGTATTGAAGCTTACGCTAGAGAAAGGAGGTGAGTTCTGTACTATGATAATTACAATAAGGATGCTGATAGAAATTCTATTAGAATTGCTACTGGAAGGTTCTATTAATTGTATTGAGTCCTGCTCCAGCTACGTGGCCAATTATTAATGAAAAAGGAAGCTGTTATAAATGTGTTAATTCTGATTTAGATCAAATACATAGGTTGATAATTCCAAAAATGGCAGATATATATATATATATATATATATATATATATATATATATATATATATGTCTTTATTATAAAGTCTGTGAGATACTGCCATGGATATGAGGAGACAGAATATGGCTTGTGTCAGAGAGAATTACAAAGCTGAGGCTCAAGTAGCCTTGATGAAAACACCAACAAAAAAAGCCAGAGTTCAGCAGGGCTCTGGTAACTCTCTTTGTATATATGAGCCTGTCAATAAAATAAGGTTATAAGTAAAAGATTACTGAGTGCAGACAGAGTGAGTGAGAGCCTGTGAGAGTCAGATACAGAGAAGGCTAGAAGGGAAATTGAAGAGTTGGAAATAGACCAGAAGTCAAAACCCCCTAGACTGTGTTCATTCATGACAGGTTCAAACCTGGCTTGTAGAAATTGTAAGGCAGCAGCTCTAATGCCCACAGACCCAAGACAACCCAAGCCTTCACCATATTTTTGTAGTATTTGCCCCAGGAAATGTATTGTGTGTCAAAAGTTCCCTGCAATTATAAGATAAAATCTATGAAGCAGAAGAAATGACCCCTCATGTGATACCTGACTAAATAAATAAATATGCAAATAAATGGGTATGATCTAGGAGGACTTGAAAAAATAAAAAAAATGAAAACAAACACCACAAAAAGACCTGATTACAACAGAAACATAGAAACCATCTGCTGAGAAACAGAGGGCTGCTTCAAAAATTCCCTAACACTTCAGTGTCCAAGGATATTAAGATTTCCAGAAAAAGAAAACAAACACATACGTATTGAAGCTTATACTAGAAAAAGGAGGGATGTTCTGGGCTATGATAATTACAATAAGGATGCTGAGAGAAACACGATTAGAAACTCTACTGGAAAGTTCTATTATTTATATTGCAATTAAATGCTGCGCCATCTATATGGCTAATTATTTCTAAAAACTAGGCTGTTATAAATGTCGTAATTCTGAATTAAGGTCAAATACATACGTCGACAATTCAAAAAATGACAGATATATAAATATATATGCATATATATGCATGTATATCTTTATTAAAATCTCTGAGTGATACTGGCATAGAAATGAGGAGACAGAATATGGCTTGTGTCAGAAATACTTACAAACTGAGGATCCTGTAGCCTAGGTGAAATAGCCAACACAACAAGCCAGAGCTCAGCAGTGCTCTGGTAACTCTCTTTGTATATCTGGGCCTGTTAGTAAAATAAGTATATAAGTAAAATATTAATGATTGAAGACAGAGTGTGTGAGAGCATGTGAGAGTTAGGGACAGAGAAGGCGAGAAGAGAAATAGAGGAGTTGGAAAGAGACCAGAATTCAAAAACCTCCTACACTGTGTTCATTCATGACAGGTTCAAACCTGGCTTGTAGAGATTGTAAGGCAGCAGCTCTCATGCCCACAGACCCCAGACAACCCAAACCTTCACCATATGTGTGTAGTATTTCCCCAGGAAATGCATTGTGCGTCAAAAGTTCCCTTCAATTATAAGAGAAAATCTATCAAGCAGAAGAAATGACCACTCATGTGATACCTGACTAAATAAATAAATATGCAAATAAATGGGGATGATCTAGGAGGACTTGAAATAATAAAACAAAAATAAAAACAAAAACCACAAGATAACCTGATTACAGCAGAAACATAGAAACCATCTGCTGAGAAAAAGAGGGCTGCTTCAAAAATTCCCTAACACTTCAGGGTCCAGGGAAATTAAGATTTCTGGAAAAAGAAAACAAACACATACTTATTGAAGCTTACACTAGAAAAAGGAGGGAAGTTCTGGGATAAGATATTTACAATAAGCATGCTGATAGAAACACGATTAGAAATGCTATTGGAATGTTCTTTTATTTATAATTGTATCGAATTCTGCTCCAACTATATGGCCAATTATTTATGAAAAACTAGGCTGCTAAAAATGTGGTAATTCTGAATTAAGGTCAAATACATAGGTAGACAATTCTAAAAATGACAGATATATAAATATATATATATATATATGTATATCTTTATTATAATCTCTGAGTGATACTGGCATGGAATCTAGGAGAATATGTCTTGTGTCAGAAAGACTTACAAACTGAGGCTTCAGTAGCCTAGGTGAAATCGCCAACACAACAAGCCAGAGCTCAGCAGTGCTCTGGTAAATCTATTTGTATATCTGGGACTGTCAGTAAAATAAGTATATAATTAAAATATTAATGAGTGAAGACAGAGTGTGTGAGAGCATGTGAGAGTTAGGGACAGAGAAGGTGATAAGAGAAAAAGAGGAGTTGCAAAGAGACCAGAATTCAAAAACCTCCTAAACTGTGTTTATTGATGACAGGTTCAAACCTGGCTTGTAGAGATTGTAAGGCAGCAGCTCTCATGCCCACAGACCCCAGACAGCCCCAGCCTTCACCATATGCTGTACTACCAGACAAAACAGTAATGTGTGTGTGTGTGTGTGTGTGTGTGTGTGTGTGTGTGTGTGTTATGTGTGTTTGTGTGTCTGTGTGTGCTCAGAGCTCAGCTGTAGTAGTCTCGGAGCATGGGTGTCAAGGTAGCCAGCCTCACCTGCAACTTGTTTACAGACAACCTAGCTGGTCAGGGCAAGCCAGCTACTCTGATTCTGGCTAAGCAAGAATGCCAGAGAACTATGTGGAAGCCCAGGACCCCATTTTGAGCCCCTGGTCACCACTTACCCAGCTAGGGAAAAGCTGGGCTACTGGCAAATCAGAGCTCCATCTATCTCTATGTCTCTCTTCCTGCTTGGGCCCTGCTCTCTCAATTTATGACTGTTTCTTTCTCCTCAATAATAAAGTTACAAATGATGTACAGAAATACAGGGAAAATGGCAAAAATTACCCCCGTGCAAACTATTACATGTAACTGTTGACTGTAAACCATTAATCCCCCATGAAAGAACAGAATAAATATTTGTGAGGTTAAAAAAATTGTAGGTTAAATAGGGAACGTTCTTTAGAGCCATGCAATACTAATCCATTGTGCATTGGATGTCACTGTCAATAACAGTGCAGTAGTAGTTGTAGTAGTGTGTAGTATATGCAAAAGGAAATGTATTGTGTGTCAAAACTTCCCTTCAACTATAAGAGACAATCTATCATGCAGAAGAAATGACCCCTCATGTGATTTCGGACTAAATATATACATAATATGCAAATATATGTGGATGATCTAGGAGGATTTGAAAAAATAACAAAATAATAATAACCACAGGAAGACCATAGGTCGACAATTCTAAAAATGACAGGTATATATGTATATTCATGTATATCTTTATTATAAAGTCTGAGAGATACTTCATGGATATGAGGAGACAGAATATGGCTTGTGTCAGAGAGACTTACAAAGCTGAGACTACAGTAGCCTAGGTAAAATTACCAACAAAACAAGCCAGAAATCAGCAGTGCTCTGGCAACTCTCTTTGTATATCTGGGCCTGTCAATAAAATAAGGATATAAGTAAAATATTACTGAGTGCAGACAGAGTGAGTGAGAGCCTGTGAGAGTCAGAGACAGAGAAGGCGAGAAAATAAATAGAGGAGTTGGAAATAGACCAGAAGTCAAGAACTCCTTAGACTGTGTTCATTCATGACAGGTTCTAACCTGGGTTTAGAGATTGTAAGGCAGCAGCTCTAATGTCCACAGACCCCAGACAACCCAAGCATTCACCATATGTGTGTAATATTTGCCCCAGGAAATGTATTGTGCGTCAACAGTTCCCTTCAATTACAAGAGAAAATATATCAAACAGAAGAAATGACCCTCATGTGATACCTGACTAAATATATAAATATGCCAGCAATCTCATTGTCCAGTGTGCTTGGACATGCCCAGGAGAGTCCGGGCACCTAGTCAGTGATTGGCCAGCGGCCTTGAGCACCTCCAACACGGCCTTGAAGCACGCACATTGGGCAGCCTCTGGAAGGCCCGCCCACCAGCCACATCAGCTCGACTTTGATTGGCCTGTTGTCCCAGGGACACGCCCCCATCCAGCCCGAGAATGTGAGAGTAAGAGAAGGCGAGAAGAGAAATAGATGAGTTGGAAAGAGACCAGAATTCAAAAACCTCCTACACTGTGTTCATTGATGACAGGTTCAAAGCTGGCTTTTAGAGATTGTAAGGCACCAACTCTCATGCCCACAGACCCTAGACAGCACCAGTCTTCATCATATGCTGTACTACCAGACCTGACAGTAATGAATGTGTGTGTGTGTGTGTGTCTGTCTGTGTGTGTCTGTGTGTGCTCAGAGCTAACCTGTAGTGGACTCAGAGCATGGGTGTCAAGGTAGTCAGCGTTACCTGCAACTTATGTACATAGAACCTAGCTGGTCTGGGAAAGCCAACTAGCCCAGATTCTGGCTAAGCAAGCATTCCAGAGAACTATGTGGAAGCCCAAGACCCCATTTTGAGCCCCTGATCACCACTTACACAATTAGGGAAAAGCTGGGCTTGTGGCAAAGCAGAGCTGCAGCTGTCTCTCTGTCTCTCTTCCTGCTTCGGCCCTGCTCTCTCAATTTATGACTGTTTCCTTCTCCTCAATAGGAAAGTTAAAAAAATGTACAGAAATACAGGGAATGTGGGAAAAATTACCCCCGTAGCCACTATTACATGTAACTGTTGACTGTAAAACATTCCTCCCCCAAGAAAGAAGAGAATAAATATTTGTGAGGTTAAAAACATTGTAGGTTAAATAGGGAACATTCTTTAGAGCCATGCAATACTAATCCATTGTGCATTGGATGTCACCGTCAAAAACAGTGCAGTAGTAGCTGTAGTAGTGTGTAGTATCAGCAAAAGGAAATGTATTGTGTGTCCAAAGTTCCGTCAATTATAAGAGAAAATCTATCAGGCAGAAGAAATGACCCCTCTTGTGATATCAGACTAAATATATAAATAAATATGTGAATATGTGGGGATGATCTAGGAGGATTTGAAAAAATAAAAAAATAATAAAAACCAAAGGAAGACCATAGGTCGACAATTCTAAAAATGACAGATATATATGTATATTTATATATGTATATGGATGTATAGCTTTATTTTAAAGTCTGATCAGATACTGCCATGGATATGAGGAGACAGAATATGGCTTGTGTCACAGAGACTTACAAAGCTAAGGCTCCAGTAGCCTAGGTAAAATCACCAACAAAACAAGCCAGAGCTCAGCAGTGCTCTGGCAACTCTCTTTGTATATCTGGGCCTGTCAATAAAATAAGGATATAAGTAAAATATTATTGAGTGCATATAGAATGAGTGAGAGCTTGTGAGAGTCAGAGACAGAGAAGGCGAGAAAAGAAATAGAGGAGTTGGAAATAGACCAGAAGTCAAAAACCCCCTAGACTGTGTTCATTCATGACAGGATCAAACATGGGTTGTAGAGATTGTAAGGCAGCAGCTCTAATGCCCACAGACCCCAGACAACCCAAGCCTTCACCATATTGTGTAGTATTTGCACCAGGAAATGCATTGTGCATCAAGAGTTATCTTCAAATATAAGAGAAAATATATCAAGCAGAAGAAATGACCCTCATGTGGTACTGACTAAATAAATAAATATGCAAATAAATGGGGATGATTTAATGGTCTAGAAAAAATAAAAATAATGAAAACAAAAACCACAAGAAGACCTGATTACAGCGGAAACATAGAAACCATGTGATTAGAAACAGAGGGCTGCTTCAAAAATTCCCTAACACTTTAGGGTCCATGGAAATTAAGATTTCCGGAAAAAGAAAACAAACACATACGTATTGAAGTTACATTAGAAAAAGGAGGGAAGTTCTGGGCTATGATATTACAATAAGGATGCTGATAGAAACACTATTAGAAATGCTACTGGAAGGTTCTATAATTTATAATTGTATTGAATACTGCTCCAACTATATGGCCAATTATTTCTGAAAAACTAGGCTGTTATAAATGTGGTAATTCTGAATTAAGGTCCAGTACATAGGTAGACAATTCAAAAAAATGACAGATGTATAAATATATATGTATATATATATATATATATTATATAATATATGTATATCTGTATTATAAACTCTGAGTGATACTGGCATGGAAATGAGGAGACAGAATATGGCTTGTGTCAGAAATAATTAAAAACTGAGGCTCCAGTAGCCCTAGGTGAAATCGCCAACACAACAAGCCAAAGCTCAGCAGTGCTCTGGTAACTATCTTTATTATCTGGGCCAGTCACTAACAGTTTTGGGATAGGACTCAGTGGACAAAAAGATCAAGAGGGAATTAGATGATTTGGCAGCTGTAGTTTGTGTTGAGAAAAATTTGTAGAGTGACAAGAGGTAAAGGAATGGCTCTGTGAGATGTTTCTCATGACTGTGGCTCAGAAGGGCCAGGTGTATCTACATTACTACCCGAATCCAGAGCTGTGCACGTTTCTAGCCAAAATATATTTTCAGACCTGAACATGCTACATATATATATATATATATATATATATATATATATATATATATATATATATATAGAGAGAGAGAGAGAGAGAGAGAGAGAGACAGCAAGACACTGATGTAGTCATTTTCTATAATGGATGTGATGTGACATTCAGACAATTGATTGCTAAATCTGGAGAGAAACTGTGCATCAGGAAAAGAATTGTCCAAAGGAGTAAAATCTCCAAATCATTAGCTATATGCAGCTCCAACGGGACCAATCCAAAAAGGCTCGAGAAGGAACTCATCCAGGAGACTCTCCACATGGACAGGCACCACAAGTTTCCTAGTCTGGCAACACACACAGGGCAGCTGCTAGTTCCCAGTGCAAGCCTCAGGGCAAAAACCTCTCCCTCTTCAGTGTCTTTACATATGAAAATAATAAAGTGACCAAGGGCCAAGGAGAGCTACAATGGTGTCAATATTGAGCTGTAAATCAGAATGTGCCAAGTGTTTTGCACAAAATCACCTGTGCCACAGTGATTCAGTTGTTCTCTCTCTCTCTCTCCCTCCCTCACACAAAGACACACAAACACACACAAACACACACTCTCACAGTTACACACACGCACACATCCACAGAGGCACAGGCACACACGGAGTTATACACATGCACACTGGACAGCTTTTGCAAGGCAGGGCCCTGAGCTGAACACTGCTTCGCACTTCCTGGAAGCATGCCCAGCCTTTTAAGGCCAGCACTGAGCTCACATTGTCGGGCTTACTTCAGAAGGCCTGCAGACAGGGCACCAGCCATGTTCTGATAGGCCAGAGGCCTTGGCCATGCCAGAACCCCTGCCAGCAATATCATTGGCCAGTGTGCTACAACATGCCCAGGAGTGTCAAGGCCCCTAGTCAGTGATTGGCCAGCAATGTTGACCACCACCCACACGGCCCTGTAGCATGCTCATTAGGCAGCCTCTGGAAGGCCAGCCCACCAGCCACTTCTGCTGGAAAGAGATGAGAATTCAAAAACCTCCTACACGGTGTTCATTGATGGCAGGTTCAAACCTGGCATATAGAGATTGTAAGGCAGCAGGTCTCATGCCCACAGACCCCATACAACCCCAGCCTTCACCAAGTCTGTGCTATGATAATTACAATGAGGATACTGATAGAAAGGCTATTGGAAACGCTCCTAGAAGGTTTATAATTTATAATTGTAGTGAATCCTGCTCCAACTATGTGACCAATTATTTATGAATAAGATGGCTGTTATAAATGTGGTAATTCTGCATTAAGATCAAATAAAAAGGTCACTACAATTATAAATTATAAACCTTCTAGGAGCGTTTCCAATAGCCTTTCTATCAGTATCCTCATATATATATATATATATATATATATATATATATATATATATATATATATGTATCTTTATTATAGACTCTGAGGGATACTGGCATGGCTATGAGGAGACAGAGTATGGCTTGTGCCAGAGAGACTTACAAAGCTGAGGCTCCAGAAACCTAGGTGAAATCGCCAACAAAACAAGCCAGAGCTCAGCAGTGCACTGGTGACTCTCTTGTATATCAGGGCCTGTCAGTAAAATAAGTATATAAGTAAAATATTAATGAGTGCAGAGTGAGAGAGAGCCTGTGAGAGTCAGAGACAGAGAAGGCAAGAAGAGAAATAGAAGAGTGGGACAGAGACCAGAAGTCAAAGCCTCCCACACTGTGTTCATACATGACAGGTTCAATCCTGGGTTGTAGAGATTGTAAGGCAGCAGTCTCATGTCCACAGACCCCAGAACACCCGAGCCTTCACCATATGATGTACTACCTAACCTGACAGTAAACACATGAATAACAGCTTCCTTTTTCATTAATAATTGTCCACCTAGTTGGAGCAGGATTCAATACAATTATAAATAATAGAACCTTCCAGTAGCATTTCTAATAGCATTTCTATCAGCATCCTTATTGTAAATATCATAGTACAGAACTTGCCTCCTTTCTCTAGTGTAAGCATCAGTACATATGAGTTTCTTTTCATTCTCCTGAAATCTTAATTTCCCTGGACTCTGAAGTGTCTCGGAATTTTTTAAGCAGCCCTCTGTTTCTCAGCAGATGGTTTCCATTTTCTGCTGTAATCAGGTCTTCTTGTTCTTTTTGTTTTTATTTTTCATTTATTTCAAATCCTCCTATATCTTCCCCATTTATTTGCATATTTATTTAGTCCTATATTACATGAGGGGTAATTTCTGATAAAGATCAATTACATAGGTCGACAATTCTATAAATGAGATATATATGTATATTTATATATATATGGATATATGTTTATTATAATGTCTGAGATATACTGCCATGGAAATGAGGAGACAGAATATGGCTTGTGTCATAGAGACTTACAAAGCTGTGGCTCCAGTAGCCTACGTGATATCACCAAAGAAACAAGCCAGAGCTCAACAGTGCTCTGGTAACTCTCTTTGTATATCTGGGCCTGTCAGTAAAATAAGTATATAAGTAAAATATCAATGAGTGGAGACAGAGTGTGTGACAGCATGTGAGAGTTAGAGACAGAGAAGGCGAGAAGAGAAATAGATGAGTTTGAAAGACCAGAAGTCAAAAACTCCTACACTGTGTTCATTGATGGCATGTTGAAAACTGGCTTGTTGAGATTGTAAGGCAGCAGCTCTCATGTGCACAGACCCCATACTACCCCAGGCTTCACCATATGATGTACTTCCAGACCTGACAGTAATGTGTGTCTGTGTCTGTCTGTCTGTCTCTCTGTGTGTGTCTGTGTGTGCTCAGAGCTCACCTATAGTAGTCTCAGACATGGGTGGCAAGGTAGCCAGAGTCACCTGCAACTTATGTACAGAGAACCTAGCTGGTCAGGGCAAGCCAGCTAACCCAGATTCAGGCTAAGCAAGAATGCACAGGCAAAGGGATTCTCATGTCTCCCTCTCCTGAGTTCCTGATTGAATCTCATGCCTCACTATCATCCAAACACTGCCAACGGGGTAATCTGGGGCACCCCTCAGAATTCAAGGGCATGAGGCTGAGTAGGCAGTCACGTTTGGCTGCCTACTCAGCCTCCAGACTCTCAGTCCACTGCTCAGGGCAGCAGATTACAAGCCCATAAAGAACCCAGAAAGAGCTGTGTTTCAACATAGATGGGAACTGTGTTTGACCAAACAATAGAGGATGAACCCGGCCCCTCACACCTACCCTTTGGGTCCAGCTAAAGCAATTGCTCCAGTGGCCTCACAATCCCTGATCATGGTGTCCTGGTGTCCACACATCACACTCAGAGAGATTCCCAGAAGTAGGCATGCATGATTGTTCCATACAAAGTCACTTTGTTTGCAGGAAGCACAAACTACCCGGGCCCTTGCTATGGAGAGACAAAAGGAAGATGGATGCCTCCATTGACTGAATTAGGAGTTTCCAGTGGAGATCACAGCCCCGCCCCTCACCTCAGTGCCTGGCTGCTGCTAATAAAGGCAATTGGAAACACCTGTTACCACTTGGGACCTGAGGACATAATACTCAGAAAACCCTCCAGGAGCTAGCAGACTGGCAGACCTCCTGACCCCGGGATAGGTGTGCTCCTAGTAGGGAAGGCCTGCTGGCCAGAGGTGAGAATATTCCCTAGATACAAGAATGAACTTCAGGTTTCAAATGGATTTGAAACCCCATGAGGCACTTGGAAAAGACATTTCACAGCCATCAAAACACCCTCTTTCAGAACCCTGGAAGCTTCCGTTTTGTGTGGAAAATCTGGACACTGGTTTGGCCATCAGTACCACAGATCCTTTACATTCGGACCAATAGAGGGAAAGCACAATGTGTGTGCCAGGGTGGTAGATTTACACTTCTCTTGACCTAGACTCTCATGGAATAATGACAAGAATGCGGTGCAGGAAATTGAGGAGGGCTGCATTTAGGCTGAGTGTCTGCCTCAGGGCCCTGGAGAATGGGGGTCAAGCACAATGGCCTGGACAGCTTCAGCTGGAGATGGACATATGCCTGTTACCTGCAGCAGGATCGCTGTCTCCTCAGTTCCGCAATGTACTAAGCCATATGCAGGAGACTGAATAATCCTAAGGGCAGAAAAAGGAAAATTTCAACACCAGGAAGTCTGAGTTCACGATGCATGCACTGACTTACACGAAGGGTCCAGGGAAGAAGGCACGTAGAGACAGTCAGAGAGACAGGATGACAGAGACAGAAAAGGACTGAAATTCTGGCACTGTGTTGATCAGTGCCAGAGAAATGAAGACAATCCCTCCATGACCATGCATAATTCTTACATTTGGCATTGTTATTTTATGTTTGTGAAGAAAGGTTACACTTAGAACATCTAGGTCTTAGCCCACTCTGAGAAGCAACACTTGGCCTGCAGCCCAGTCTCCAAAACTGCCCTCGCCTCTCCAATTTGAAAGTAGTCTTAGTGATGCTACAGCCAAGATTCAGGCTGGCGTATTGCATCTCCCTTGTCAAGCCTCTGACTGTCCTGTGTGCAGGGAACTGCACTATGTCTATTTCTTCTTTGATTTACAGTTTTGGGATAGGACTCGGTGGACAAAAAGAGCGAGATGGAAGTAGATGATAGGGTAGCAGTAGTTTGTGCTTAGAGAGATTTGTAGAGTGATAAGAGGTATACGAATGGCTCTGTGAGATGTCTCTCATGACTGTGGCTCAGAAGGGTCAGGTGTATCCACATTAATACCCTAATCCAGAGCTGTGCAGGTCTCTACCTAAAAATATTTTCAGAACTCTACATGTTACATATATATATATATATATATATATATATATATATATATATAGAGAGAGAGAGAGAGAGAGAGAGCGAGACACTGATGTAGTAATTTTCTACAATGGATTCGATATGACATTCAGACAATTGATTGCTAAAACTTGGAGAGAAACTGTGCATCAGGAAAAGAATTGTCCACAGGAGTAAAATCTCAAAATCATTAGCTATATGTACCTCCAAAGTGACATATCGAAAAAGGCTTGAGAAGGAACTCATCAAGGAGACTATCCACATGGACAGGCACCACAAGTTTCCTAGTCTGGCAAGAGACACAGTGCATCTGGAAGTTCCCAGTGCAAGCCTCAGGGCAAAAACTTCTCCCTCTTCAGTGTTTTTACCTCTGAAAAGAAGAAAGGTGACCAAGGGACAAAGAGAGCTACAATGGTGTCAATATTGAGCTTTAAATCAGAATTTACCAAGTGTTTTGCAAAAAAAATCACTTAATTATAAACTCTGAGTGATACTGGCATGGAAATGAGGAGACAAAATATGGCTTGTGTCAGAAAGACTTACAAACTGAGGCTCCAGTAAGCTAGGTGAAATCACCAACACAAGCCAGAGCTCAGCAGTGCTCTGGTAACTCTATTTGGATATCTGGGCCAGTCAATAAAATAAATATATAAGTAAAATATTAATGAGTGAAGACAGAGTGCGTGAGAGCATGTGAGAGTTAGAGACAGAGAAGGCGAGAAGAGAAATAGATGATTTGGAAAGAGAACAGAATTCAAAAACCTCCTACACTGTGTTCATTGATGACAGGTTTAAACCTGGTTTGCAGAGATTGTAAGGCAGCAACTCTCATGCGCACAGACCCCTGAGAGCCCCAGTCTACACCATATGCTGTACTACAAGACCTGACAGTAATGTTTGTATGTGTGTGTGTCTGTCTGTCTGTCAGTTTGTGTCTGTGTGTGCTCAGAACTCACCTATGGTAGTCTCAGAGCATGGGTGGCAAGGTAGCCAGCCTCACCTGCAACTTATGTACAGAGAACCTAGCTGATTAGGGAAAGCCAGCAGGCCCTGATTCTGGCTAAGCAAGAATGCATAAGCAAAGGGACTCTCATCTATCGCTCTCCTGAGTTCCAGATTCAATCTCATGCCTCACTATCATGCAAACACTGCCAATGGGGAAAGCTGGGGCACCCGTCAAAAGTCAGGGGCAGGACCCTGTCCAGTGTTTCCAGTGGAAACACCTGTTACCACATGGGGCCTGAGGACATACTCAGAAATCCCTCCAGAAGCTAGCAGGCTGGCAGACCTCCTGACCCCAGGATAGCTGTGCTCCTAGATGGGAGGGCATTCTGGCCAGAGGTGAGAATATTCCCTAGATACAAGAATGAACTTCAGGTTTCAAAAGGATTTGAAACCCAGGAGGCACTTGGAAAAGACATTTCACAGCCATCAAGACACCCTCTTTCTGAACCCTGGAAGCTTCCGTTTTGCATGGAAAATCTGGACACTGGTGTGGGCATCAGTACCACAGATCCTTTACATTCGGCCCAATAGAGGGAAAGCACAATGTGTGTGCCAGGGTGGTAGAGTTACACTTCTTTGACCTGGGCTCTCATGGAATAAGGACAAGGATGTGGTGCTGGAAATTGAGGAGGGCTGCATTTAGGCTGAGTGTCAGCCTCAGGGCCCTGGAGAATGGGAATCAAGCACAGAGGGCCTGGACAGCTGCAGCTGGAGATGGACATATGCCTGTTACCTGCAGCAGGATCGCTGTCTACTCAGTTCCCCAATGTACTACGCCATATGCAGGAGACTGAATAATCCAAAGGGCAAAGAAATGAAAAATTCAACACCAGGAAGTCCGAGTTCATGATGCATGCACTGACTTCCATAAGGGTCCAGTGAAGAAGGCAAGTAGAGACAGTCAGAGAGACAGGATGACAGAGACAGAAAAGAACTGAAATTCTGGCACTGTGTTGATCAGTGCCAGAGAAATGAAGACAAATCCTCCATGCCCATGCATAGTTCTTACAAGTGGCATTATTATTTTATGTTTGTGAGGAAAGGTTACACTTAGAACATCTAGGTCTTAGCCCACTCAGGGAAGCAACACTTGGCCTGCAGCCCACTCTCCAAAACTGCCCTCGCCTCTCCAATTTGGAACTAGTCTTAGTGATGCTCCAGCCAAGATGCAGGCTGGCGTATTGCATCTCCCTGGTCCAGCCTCAGACTGTCCTGTGTGCAGGGAACAGCACTATGTCTATTTCTTATTTGATTTACAGTTTTGGGATAGGACTCGGTGGACAAAAAGAGCAAGAGGGAAATAGATGATTTGGTAGCAGTAGTTTGTGCTGAGAGAGATTTGTAGAGTGGTAAGAGGTATACAAATGGCTCTGTGAGAAGTCTCTCATGACTGTGGCTCAGAAGGGCCAAGTGTATCCACATTAATACCCTAATCCAGAGCTGTGCAGGTCTCTACCTAAAAATATTTTCAGAACTCTACATGTTACATATATATATATATATATATATATATATATATATATATAGAGAGAGAGAGAGAGAGAGAGAGAGAGAGAGTGAGAGAGACAGAGAAAGAGAGCGAGACACTGATGTAGTCATTTTCTACAATGGATTCGATATGACATTCAGACAATTGATTGCTAAAACTTGGAGAGAAACTGTGCATCAGGAAAAGAATTGTCCAAAGGAGTAAAATCTCAAAATCATTAGCTATATGCACCTCCAACATAACATAGCGAAAAAGGCTTGAGAAGGAACTCATCAAGGAGACTCTCCACATGGACAGGAACCACAAGTTTCCTAGTCTGGCAAGAGACACAGTGCATCTGGAAGTTCCCAGTTCAAGCCTCAGTGCAAAAACTTCTCCCTCTTCAGTGTTTTTACATCTGAAAAGAAGAAAGGTGACGAAGGGACAGAGAGCTACAATGGTGTCAATATTGAGCTGTAAATCAGAATGTACCAAGTGTTTTGCAAAAAATCACTTATTTATAAACTCTGAGTGATACTGGCATGGAAATGCGGAGACAAAATATGGCTTGTGTCAGAAAGACTTACAAACTGAGGCTCCAGTAACCTAGGTGAAATCGCCAACACAACAAGCCAGAGCTCAGCAGTGCTCTGGTATCTCTATTTGGATATCTGGGCCAGTCAATAAAATAAGTATATAAGTAAAATATTAATGAGTGAAGACAGAGTGTGTGAGAGCATGTGAGAGTCAGAGACAGAGAAGGCGAGAAGAGAAATAGATGATTTGGAAAGAGAACATAATTAAAAAACCTCCTACACTGTGTTCATTGATGAAAGGTTTAAACCTGGCTTGCAGAGATTGTAAGGAAGCAACTCTCATGCCCACAGACCCCAGAGAGCCCCAGACTTCACCATATGCTGTACTACAAGACCTGACAGTAATGTTTGTATGTGTGTGTGTCTGTCTGTCTGTCAGTTTGTGTCTGTGTGTGCTCAGAACTCACCTATGGTAGTCTCAGAGCATGGGTGGAAAGGTATCCAACCTCACCTGCAACTTAAATACAGAGAACCTACCTGGTTAGGGAAAGCCAGCAGGCCCAGATTCTGGCTAAGCAAGAATGCATATGCAAAGGGACTCTCATGTCTCGCTCTCCTGAGTTCCAGATTCAATCTCATGCCTCACTATCATGCAAACACTGCCAATGGGGAAAGCTGGGGCACGAGTCAAAATTCAGGGGCAGGACCCTGTCCAGTGTTTCCAGTGGAAACACCTGTTACCACATGGGGCCTGAGGACATACTCAGAAATCCCTCCAGAAGCTAGCAGGCTGGCAGACCTCCTGACCCCAGGATAGCTGTGCTCCTAGTTGGGAGGTTATTCTGGCCAGAGGTGAGAATATTCCCTAGATACAAGAATGAACTTCAGGTTTCAAAAGGATTTGAAACCCAGGAGGCACTTGGAAAAGACATTTCACAGCCATCAAGACACCCTCTTTCTGAACCCTGGAAGCTTCCGTTTTGCATGGAAAATCTGGACACTGGTGTGGGCATCAGTACCACAGATCCTTTACATTCGGCCCAATAGAGGGAAAGCACAATGTGTGTGCCAGGGTGGTAGAGTTACACTTCTTTGACCTGGGCTCTCATGGAATAATGACAAGGATGTGGTGCAGGAAATTGAGGAGGGCTGCATTTAGGCTGAGTGTCAGCCTCAGGGCCCTGGAGAATGGGAGTCAAGCACAGAGGGCCTGGACAGCTGCAGCTGGAGATGGACATATGCCTGTTACCTGCAGCAGGATCGCTGTCTACTCAGTTCCCCAATGTACTACGCCATATGCAGGAGACTGAATAATCCAAAGGGCAAAGAAATGAAAAATTCAACACCAGGAAGTCCGAGTTCATGATGCATGCACTGACTTCCATAAGGGTCTAGTGAAGAAGGCACGTAGAGACAGTCAGAGAGACAGGATGACAGAGACAGAAAAGGACTGAAATTCTGGCACTGTGTTGATCAGTGCCAGAGAAATGAAGACAAATCCTCCATGCCCATGCATAGTTCTTACAAGTGGCATTATTATTTTATGTTTGTGAGGAAAGGTTACACTTAAAACATCTAGGTCTTAGCCCACTCAGGGAAGCAACACTTGGCCTGCAGCCCACTCTCCAAAACTGCCCTCGCCTCTCCAATTTGGAACTAGTCTTAGTGATGCTCCAGCCAAGATGCAGGCTGGTGTATTGCATCTCCCTGGTCCAGCCTCAGACTGTCCTTTGTGCAAGAAACAGCACTATGTCTATTTCTTCTTTGATTTACAGTTTTGGGATAGGACTCGGTGGACAAAAAGAGGAAGAGGGAAGTAGATGATTTCCCAGCGGTAGTTTGTGCTGAGAAAGATTTGTAGAGTGAAAAGAGGTATATGTATGGCTCTGTGAGATGTCTCTCATGACTGCGGCTCAGCAGAGCCAGGTGTATCCTCATTACTACCCTAATACTGAGCTGTGCATGTCTCTATCTAAAAAAAAATTTCAGATCTCTACATGTTACATATATATATATATATATATATATATATATATATAGAGAGAGAGAGAGAGAGAGAGAGAGAGACACTCATGTAGTCATTTTCTACAATGGATTCGATATGACATTCAGACAATTGATTGCTAAAACCTGGAGAGAAACTGTGCATCAGGAAAAGAATTGTCTAAAGTAGTAAAATCTCAAAATCATTAGCTATATGCACCTCCAACTGGACAGAACGAAAAAGGCTTGAGAAGGAACTCATCAAGGAGATTCTCCTCATGGACAGGCACCACAAGATTCCTAGTCTGGCAACAGACACAGGGCAGCTGGTAGTTCCCAGTGGAAGCCTCAGGGCAAACACCTCTCCCTCTTCAGTGTTTTTAAATCTGAAAAGAAGCAAAGTAACCAAGGGCCAAATCGAGCTACGATGGTGTCAAAATTGAGCTGTAAATCAGAATGTACCATTTTTTTTTGCAAAAAAACCACTTTATTATAAACTCTGAGTGATACTGGCATGGAATTGAGGAGACAGAATATGCTTGTTTCAGAAACTTACAAACTGAGGCTCCAGTAGCCTATGTGAAATCGCCAACACAACAAGCCAGAGCTCAGCAGTGCTCTGGTAACTCTCTTTGTATATCTGGGCCTGTGATTAAAATAATTATATAAGTAAATTATTAATGAGAGAAGAGAGTGTGTGAGAGCATGTGAGAGTTAGAGACAGAGAAGGCGAGAAGAGAAATAGATGAGTTGGAAAGAGACCAGAATTCAAAAACCTCCTACACTGTGTTCATTGATGACAGGTTCAAACCTGGCTTGCAGAGATTGTAAGGCAGCAACTCTCATGCGCACAGACAGCCCCAGCCTTCACCATATGCTGTACTACCAGACCTGACACTAATGTGTGTGTGTGTGTGTGTGTGTGTATGTGTCTGTCTGTCTGTCAGTGTGTTTTTGTGCATGCTCAGAACTCACCTATAGTAGTCTCAGAGCATCGGTGGGAAGGCAGCCAGCCTCACTTGCAACTTATGTACAGAGAACCTAGCTGGTTAGGGAAAGCCAGCTAGCCCAGATTCTGGCTAAGAAAGAATGCATATGCAAAGGGACTCTCATGTCTTGCTCTCCTGAGTTCCCGATTCAGTCTCATGCCTCACTGTCATCCAAACACTGCCAAAGGGGTAAGCTGGGGAACCACTCAGAATTCAGGGGCAGGACCCTGTCCAGTCACATTTGGCTGCATACTCAGCCTCCAGGCTCCCAGTCCAGTTCTCAGGGCAGCAGATTACAAGCCCTGAAAGAACCCAGAAAGAGTTCCAACATAGATAGGAACTGTGTTTGACAAAATAATAGTGGATGAACCCAGCCCCTTACGCCTACCCTTTGGGTCCAGCTAAGGTAATTGCTCCTGTGGCCTCACAATCCCTGATCATGGTGTCCTGGTGTCCACACAGCACACTCAGAGAGATTCCCAGAAGTAAGCATCTATGAGTGTCCCATCCAAAGTCGCTCTGCTTGCAGGAAGCACAAACTCCCTGGGCCCTTGCTATGGAGAGACAACAGGAAGATGGATGCCTCCATTGGCTGAATTAGGAGTTTCCAGTGGAGATCACAGCCCTGCCATCACCTGAGTGCCTGGCTGCTGCTAATAAAGGCAATTGGAAAAACCTGTTACCACTTGGACCCTGAGGACATACTCAGGAATCCCTCCAGGAGCTAGCAGGCTGGCAGACCTCCTGACACTGGAATAGCTGTGCTCCTTGTTTGGAGGGCCTTATGGCCAGAGGTGAGAATATCCCCTAGATACAAGAAAGAACTTCAGGTTTCAAAAGGATTTGAAACCCCATGAGGCACTTGGAAAAGACATTTCACAGCCATCAAAACACCCTGTTTCAGAATCCTGGAAGCTTCCGTTTTGCGTGGAAAATCTGGACACTGGTGTGGCCAACAGTACCACAGATCCTTTACATTCGGCCCAATAGAGGGAAAGCACAATGTGTGTGCCAGGGGGATAGAGTTTCACTTCTCTTGACCTGGGCTCTCATGGAATAAGGACTAGGATGCTGTGCAGGAAGGTGACGAGGGCTGCATTTAGGCTGAGTGTCAGCCTCAGGGCCCTGGAGAATGGCAGTCAAGCACAGAGGGCCTGGACAGCTGCAGCTGGAGATGGACATATGCCTGTTACCTGCAGTAGGAATCGCTGCCTCCTCAGTTCCCCACTGTACTACGCCATATGTACGAGATTAAATAATCCAAAGGGCAAAGAAAGAAAATTTCAACATCAGGAAGACCGAGTTAACTATGCATGCACTGACTTCCAATAAGGGCCCAGTGAAGAAGGAACATAGAGACAGTCAGAGAGACAGAATGACAGTGACAGAAAGTACAGAAATTCTGTACCTGTGTTGATCAGTGCCAGAGCACTGAAGACAAACCCTCCATGCCCATGCATACTTCTAACAAGTGGCATTGTTATTTTATGTTCATGAGGAAAGCTTACACTTAGAACATCTAGGTCTTAGCCCACTCTGAGAAGCAACACCTTGCCTGCAGCCCAGTCTGCAAAACTGCCCTCGCCTCTCCAATTTGGAAGTAGTCTTAGTGATGCTCCAGCCAAGATGCAGGCTGGCGTATTGCATCTCCCTGGTCCAGCCTCAGCCTTTCCTGTGTGGAGGGAACTGCACTATATTTATTTCTTCTTTGATTTACAGTTTTGGGATAGGACTCGGTGGCAAAAAAGAGCAAGAGGGAAGTATATCATTTGGCAGCGGTAGTTTGTGCTGAGAGAGATTTGTAGACTGATAAGAGGTATAGGAATGCTGTTTTGATTATGATGGCTTTATAATATTGTTTAAGGTCTGGGAGTGTGATGCCTCCATTTCTGTTTCTTTTCCTTAATATGGTTTTGGTAATTCTAGGTGTTTTCAGGTTCCAGATAAATGATTGTAGTGTTTGTTCTATTCTCTTAAAGATGCTTGGTGGAACTTTGATGGCTATTGCATTAAATTTGTATATGGCTCTGGGGAGAATATTCATTTTGATGATATTTATTCTTCCAATACATGAGCATGGGATATCTTTCCATTTCTTGGTATCAGTTTCTATTTTCTTGAGTAGCGACTCATAGTTTTCAGTATACAAGTCTTTCACTTCTTTGGTCAACTTTATTCCTAGGTATTTGATTGATTTTGCTGAAACAGTAAATGGGAGTGATTTCTGGATGTCTTCTTCTTCAGATTTAGTGTTTGCATAAAGAAATGCCGCTGATTTTTGTACATTGATTTTGTAACATGATACCTTGCTATATTGCCTAATAACTTCCAGTAATTTTTGCCAGGAGCCATTTCTCTGCTTCATAGATGATAAGCTTTGAGACAACAGAACCCCTCAAGACAAATGTTTATTCCCCCCTGGGCAGGCCATTTCCCCTTAGGTAAACCATTTATCAGTAATCAAGTGAGTCAACACAAGTGAGTCAACACACAGTTTGGTTCCTGCCATTTGTTGCAAGGAACATTATGCTTTGAATTCTGCTCCCCCTTCCCCTCCTCCAGCATTCCCTCTCCTTCCCCAAAGCCTTATAATGCCTGTATTCAAAATAAAATTTTACAGCTTGATCAGAAACTTAACTTGCTCGCATTCTTCGTGTCTCATGTTCCTTAACTTCAGGTCTCATTGGGTTCCTAGCCCCTGTTCACTGCCCTGCTGGTCGGGGCATTCTGGTACCCGGAACTTGGGGTGAATAAGCCTTCTGGACCTAGAAACTCCGCTGATCAAGAGGGTAGGCCTACCCGAATTCACTGAGTCACCGCGGCCCGAGGGGGTAACGCAAAGACTCGCATAGATCGCCACGGAGATGCCCGACCATGAGTCGCATCTGGAGGAGAGTGTCACAGAGGCTGAGGTAAGCAATACCATGGGACATGAATTCAGCAAAATATTTATTCATTAAAGGACTCAAGGAGTCACTCAAGACACGAAGAAATAGGGTTAAAAAGAAAGAATTAAAGAAGTTTTTAGATTATATTGGAAATATTTGGCCCTGGTTCCCCCAGGAAGGCACTATAGATGAGAAGCGTTGGAGGAGAATTGGTGACTGTCTTAAGGATCACTATCAGTCTTTTGGTCCTGAACGTGTACCTGTTTCTGCCTTTTGATACTGGAATTTAATTAATGATATCTTAAAAATATATAATAACCACCCTGATATTAAAAACCTTATTACAGAGGGTGAAAAGGTCCTCCGGCAACTTTCTAGTCTGCTGTCCAGGACAAAGTCCCCATCCCCATGCCCTTCTGTGATTATTGATCTTGATCCCCCAGTACCCAGTCAAAATAAAAGCCTCCCAGCACCCATTGAAAGTAAAAGCCCTGTTACCCTCCCTACAGGTTCCACCTCACTCATTAAAGTTCCCTCCATTGACCCTCCTATTGCTAATTCAAATGAGAATGAAACCCAGCATTCTTTCCCCCGCCTCTATCCAGTTTTTCAAAAAAAAACCCTCTTCTGAAACACTTCCCGTGGAGAATGAGGCTTTGCTAGAAAAAGAGGCTGCCAGATACTACAATCCCGAGTGGTGTCCTCCTCCCTTTAATTCCCCTCCCTATATCCATGCCCCTGCTCTCCAGCCTGACCCTCTCCTTGACAATCCTTCTGTCAGGTGGGCACGCTCAGGAGCCCTTACAGGAATTTCCACCCTTTGCAAGGTCCTTGCTGACCGGAGAGAGCAGCTTCAATTAATGAAAGAAATATCTGCAGTTACAGAAGAGCTTACATTTTTAGCCTCACCAAAAAACTCAATCCCTAAAACTAAAACTAAGACTAAACCATCCAAATCAAACCCGGTTTTGGCTTTCCCTGTTACTTGGAGCCAGACTCAAACTGGCTAACCCTAACCCCTATGCTCTTCCTTGTCCAGACTGCCTCCCTACACCACCGCCCCTCCGTTTTGTGCTCCGGTCCTTGACTTGGCCAATAATACTGATTAGACCACTTTCTTTAAAACTGTAAAATGTACCTTAGCCCAGAAAAAAATTTTCAAATATTTTTCTCTGCGTGGCGATGCAGCGGTAAACTAAGCCTGCCTGTACCGCCCTCAAAGCCAATCACGGCACAGAGACCCTGCTCCACAGATTGGCAAAGACTGCAGTCAATCATTCCCTAGCCACTAACGCCCCTCCTGCGTAGATAGGCTGTGAGTTAGGAATCTAAAACAAAAGCGGTTTTTCAAAGGGAAAATTTTTCTCTTCACCAAAAATGTATGTTTTAGGTCTGTGCTAACCTTGTTTTCATTAATGTGTGTTAACCCCTAAGTAACTAAAGGTTGTTTTAAGTTTTAAATAAGATTTAGTTAAGCTAAATGTGGTTTTAAATATCCAGACTCATAGAGTTGGCACACCTTTACCAGAGTAAAATATAGGAGAGTTTTGTCCTTCTGATAGCTAATATCAGCATCAATTCATTAGTTTAAAAGATTTTCTGAGATATCTAGGCATGGTAAAATGCCTCTGTAGTCTCTCTCACTCTTGTGAAAATTGTAGATATTACCAGCACCCCAATATCAACTGCCACTGTTTGTTAATTTAATTCCATGCTTGAACTGACTTTCTAATAACCCAGTCAGTGTAGAGCAGTGGCCTTGCCAGGAAAAAAAGGGTTAAACGTGCTATTCCTGGCCTGATAAAAAAATTTTTACTCAACAGATGTGATTCAACAAAATTATTTAGTGTAAAATGGTCATCTAAAAGATGTTAACAGTAAAAATTTATTTTAACATTTCAGCTATAAGGTTTATCTTAGCTTTTTAAGTTACCTATCCAAATCAAAGTGAAAGATCAATTAAGTTGTGTACCCACCCTTGTTCATAGCTGCCCTAAGGGTGTGATAGCTTTGTGATAAACAAAGGTCCTAGCAAACAAAGTATAACATTTTACTTAAAATTGTTATTAAGACTGGCTTGGGTTAGTAAAAGATAACACATAGTTATGTTAATCATTTACATGCCAGAGGCTCTTGTGCTGGTTTTCCTCTTTATATCTTTCTGCTTTTAAAAATTATCTGATTTGTTTTAAGACACTGCCAGAGGTTTATTTTTGATAAATTAAGGTAATACATTGTGTTTTTGGTCTGATAGAAGATTTGTTTTGGCAAATCCTGATTTAACAAAATTAATATTTTGAACATTTAAAGTATGAGGTTTTATTTTAGCATTTTAAGTTGCCATATTCGAGTTCTAAAGAGTAAAATCTATTTATATCTATGCTTACTCATGATAGCCTTGTGATGAGTAAAGATCTTAATAAACTAAAGGTATAATAGAGTGCTTAAACTGTCTAATCAGTTTAAAATAACGCCAAAAAAAGGTAAACATTTTATCATGTCAACACATTAGGTATTGACTTTCTATAACATATTGGTATATTCTAATAAAGAGCCTTCTAAAATCATAGAAAAAAACAAGTCAATTCTAACCATTAGATCATCAATTAACTTGGTACAAGTTCTCTCCCTAAGTAAATAATTATAGGTACATCTGCACATGAATAACTGACTGCTCATATGGTAAGATTTAAAACTAAACATTTTTAATTTTTTATTTATGGGTGTGTGATGACTCCTAAAGTCACTCATATCCTAAAATTTTTCTCATTTTTTTACAAGCCTCTTAAAATTTTTATGCTTGACCTGCCATAGTGAGAGCACTTTACTGGCTCCTGCATTATTTAATTAATATCTTGCTATTCAGACTTTTAAGATTAATCTCCATTGATAAAAGCCAATGCTCTCTGACAGATTGATGTAATTCACCTGCCCATGTTTAGTAAACAAAAACTTTTTTTTCTCTCAGTTGATATTTTTTCTAAATTTATGTGGGCTACAGCTCAAACAAGAAAAACTAAAACCCTTAAGCTTAATTAATTAAAAAAAGGGGGGAATGCACCCCCCAGTATTCAGTTGGCTAAAGTGTCAATGAAGTAACATACTAAACCTTTTTAATATTTACAAAAATTTCAATTGTCCATTTATTATATCTCATTGACAAAGCCACCCACGTTTACAGTTAGAGACATATTTCTCTTTTCTCTTTTTTCAACACTGGATGTTCATGTTTGTTTTCCTTTTACTACGGTGGATGACATTGCTATTGCAAAATCCACAGAGTCCCTGTTGGTAAGTCCTTACCACAAAGTATGCCACACAGTATATAGTCCAGCTAACCTCACCAGCTTATCCAAGTCTTCTCTTTCTGCTGACCTACCACTGCTGACTTCATCTTTGCATGTTTATTGACTGCTCACTTTTCTCAAAATATTCCTCGATGTTCAAGGAACCTCACCTTGACTTCTAATGTGTATGTACCTCCTCTGTGTTTTGGTACAACACCATCCTATATTTTCATGTCAATTCTTCTCTACCTGGTCCTTGCCTCCTAGTTTTGCTTGTTCCACAGCTGACCCTCTATGAAGAAGAAAAATTTCATAAGTTGGCGCTGACCAGAAGACCAGACGTGCTGTGTTTCTTCCCCTGGACATCACATCCACTGACTGCTTCCCTTAGACTTGCTGGTGGCATGCTAGGACACTCTATATATTCATCCCATGAATTTTTTGACAGATCACAACAGGTTATAGACTCCACCACAAATAGTCTTGAGTCACTACAGAGCTCCTTATGAGACCCTTATTAGTATTTTGTTAATGATTACCTTAAGACCCTTTATTTTTAATAAGATTACTGATTTTATAAAATGGCAGATTGACTCCTTGGCATCAAAACCTTTGCAAATACATTATCACAGACTTGATTTGGCTGACAGAGGCCTGGCTGAACCTGAGGATGACAGACCCCCTTTTCGGATGGCATAAAACTCAGAATTATGCATTGAGACATCCAACCATGGCAGGGCAAGGACACCAGTAAGGGGTGTCCAAGGCAAAGCACTGCAGGGAGAGGACCCTATCGTCCACCTCTAAGTCCCCCATGAAGCAAACCTGATTTGCATGGAGGTTGGTGTCAGCAACAAAAATTGTTTCCCTAGAAACTGTGGCTCTGCCTCCCCTCCCCAAAAAGACACCAAGACCCTTATAAGATGCGGAAATGTTGGTTTTCCACCCACTCCGCAGGAGGAATCAGGTCAATACATCCCTCCTCTGGTTACTCCCACCAAACCTGCTGTTAGGGTCTCTGCTCCTCACCCCCATTGCCTGCCTCAATTTAAAATTATAACAAAGGGAGGATATGCCAGGAGCCATTTCTCTGTTTGATAGATGATAAGCTTTGAAACAATGGAACCCCTCAAGACAAGTGTTAATTGACCCCTGGGCAGGCCATTTCCCCTTAGGTAAACCATTTATCAGTAATCAAGTGAGTCAACACAAGTGAGTCAACACACAGTTTGGTTCCTGCCATTTGTTGCAAGGAACATTCCTCTTTGAAGTTTGCTACCCCTCCCCGCTCCTCCAGCATGCCCTCTCCTTCCCCAAAGAATTATAATGCCTGTAATCACAATAAAATTTTACAGCTTGATCAGAAACTTGACTTGCTTTCATTCTTCGTGTCTCATGTTCCTTTATTTCCGGTCTCATTGGGTTCCTAACCCCTGCTCACCGCCCTGCTGGTCGGGGCACATCATGATCTCGGACTTCCTGGTGTTGAAATTTTCCTTTCTTTGCCCTTTGGATTATTTAGTATCCTGCATATGGTGTAGTACATTGGGGAACTGACGAGACAGCGATCCTGCTGCATATAACAGGCATATGTCCACCTCCAGCTGTAGCTGTCCAGGCCCTCTGTGCTTGACTCCCATTCTCCATTGCCCTGAGGCTGACACTCAGCCTAAATGCAGCCCTCCTCAATTTCCTGCACCGCATACTTGTCCTTATTCCATGAGATCCCAGGTCAAGAGAAGTGAAACTATCCCACTGGCACACACATTGTGCTTTCCCTCTATTGGGCCAAATGTAAAGGATCTGTGGTACTGATGGCCACATCAGAGTCCAGATTTTCGAAGCAAAACGGAAACTTCCAGGGTTCTGAAAGAGGGTGTTTGATGGCTGTGAAAAGTATTTTCCAAGTGCCTCATGGGGTTTCAAATTCTTTTGAAACCTGAAGTTCTTTCTTGTATCTAGGGAATATTCTCACTTCTGGCCAAAGGCCCGCCCAAAAGGAGCAGGGCTATCCTGGGGTCAGGACATCTGCCAGCCTGCTAGCTCCTGGAGTTATTCCTGAGAATTATGTCCTCAGGTCCCAAGTGGTAACAGGTGTTTCCAATTGCCTTTATTAGTGCATCCAGGCCCTCAGGTGAGGGACGGGGATGTGATCTCCACTGGAAACTCCTAATTCAGCCAATGGAGGCATCCATCTTCCTTTTGTCTCTCCATAGCAAGGGCCCGGGGAGTTTGTGCTTCCTGCAAGCAGAGCGACTTTGCATGGGACACTCATGGATGCCTACTTCTGGGAATCTCTCTGAGTGTGATGTGTGGACACCAGGACACCGTGATCAGGGATTGTGAGGACACAGGAGCAATTGCCTACCCAGAATCAAAGGGAAGGTGTAAGGGGCCGGGTTCATCCACTATTGTTTGGTCAAACACAGTTCCCATCTATGTTGGAACTCTTTCTGGGTTCTTACTGGGCTTGTAATCTGCTGCCCTGAGAAGTGGACTGGGAGGCTGGAGGCTGAGTATGCAGCCAAACGTGACTGGACAGGGTCCTGCCCCTGAATTCTGAGGGGGTGCCCCAGCTTCCCCTGTTGGCAGTGTTTGGATGATAGTGAGGCATGAGATTGAATCGGGAACTCAGGAGAGCGAGCCATGAGAGTCTCTTTGCATATGCATTCTTGTTGAGCCAGAATCTGGGCTAGCTGGCTTTCCCTAACCAGCTAGGTTCTCTGTAGACAAGTTGCATGTGAGGCTGGCTACCTTGCCACCCATGCTCTGAGACTACTATAGGTGAGTTATGAGCACAGACAGACACACACTGACAGACACACACACACAAACACACATTACTGTCAGGTCTGGTAGTACAGCGTATGGTGAAGGCTCAGGCTGTCTGGGGTCTGTGGGAATGAGAGCTGCTGCCTTACAATCTCTACAAGCCAGGTTTGAACCTGTCATCAATGAACACAGTGTAGGAGGTTTTTAATTCTAATCTCCTTCCAAATCATCTATTTCTCTTCTCGCCTTCTCTGTCTCTAACTCTCACATGCTCTCACACACTCTGTCTTCACTCATTAATATTTTACTTATATACTTATTTTACTGACAGGCCCAGATATAAAAAGAGAGTTACCAGAGCACTGCTGAGCTCTGGCTTGTTGTTTTGGCGATTTCACCTAGGCTACTGGAGCCTCAGTTTGTAAGTCTTTCTGACACAAGCCATATTCTGTCTCCTCATTTCCATGCCAGTATCACTCACAGTTTATAATAAAGTGATTTTTTGGCAAAACACTTGGTACATTCTGAATTACAACTCCATATTGACACCAATGTAGCTCTCTTTGGCCCTTGGTCACTTTTCTTCTTTTCAGACGTAAAAACACTGAAGAGGGAGAGGTTTTTGCCCTGAGGCTTGTACTGGGAACTACCAGATGCACTGTGTCTGTTCCCAGACTAGGAAACTTGTGGTGCCTTTCTTGTGGAGAGTCTCCTGGATGAGTTCCTTCTCAAGCTTTTTCGCACTGTCCCGTTGGAGCTGCATATAGCTAATGATTTTGAGATTTTACTCCTTGGGACAATTCTTTTCATGATGCACAGTTTCTCTCCAAGTTTTAGCAATCAACTGTCTGAATGTCATATCGAATCCATTGTAGAAAATGACTACATCAGTGTCTCTCTCTCCCTCTCTCTCTCTCTCTATATATATATATATATGTAACATGTAGAGATCTGAAAATATTTTTTAGCTAGATACCTGCACAGCTCTGGATTAGGGTAGTAATGAGGATAAACCTGGCCCTCTGAGCCATAGTCATGAGAGACATCTCACAGAGCCATTCATATACCTCTTATCACTCTACAAAATTTTCTCAGCACAAACTACCGCTGGCAAATCATCTACTTCCCTTGTACTCTTTTTGTCCACAGAGTCCATTCCCAAAACTGTAAATCACAGAAGAAATAGACATAGTGCAGTTTCCTGCACACAGGACAGTCTGAGGCTGGACCAGGGAGATGCAATACGCCAGCCTGCATCTTGGCTGGAGCATCACTAAGACTACTTCCAATTTCGAGAGGAAGGGGCAATTTTGGAGAGTGGGCTGCTGGCCAAGTGTTGCTTCTCAGAGTGGTTAAGACCTAGATGTTCTAAGTGTTACCTTTCCTCACAAAAATAAAATAACAATGCCACTTGTTAGAAGTATGCATGGGCATGGAGGTTTTGTCTTCAGTGCTCTGGCACTCATCAACACAGGGCCAGAATTTCAGTCCTTTTCTGTCTCTGTCATCCTGTCTCTCTGACTGTCTCTATGTGCCTTCTTCACTGGGCCCTTATGGAATTCAGTGCATGCATCATGAACTCGGACTTCCTGGTGTTGAAATTTTCCTTTCTTTGCCCTTTGCATTATTCAGTCTCCTGCATATGGTGTAGTACATTGGGCAACTGAGGAGACAGTGATCCTGCTGCAGGTAACAGGCATATGTCCATCTCCAGCTCTAGCTGTCTAGGACCTCTCTGCTTGACTCCCATTCTCCAGGGCCCTGAGGGTGATACTCTGCCTAAATGCAGCCCTCCTCAATTTCCTGCACCGCATCCTTGTCCTTATTCCATGAGAGCGCAGGTCAAGAGAAGTGAAAGTCTATCCCCCTGGCACACATATTGTGCTTTCCCTCTATTGGGCCGAATGTAAAGGATCTGTGGTACTGATGGCCACACCAGTGTCCAGATTTTCCATGCAAAACGGAAGCTTCCAGGGTTCAGATAAAGGGTTTTTTGATGGCTGTGAAATGTCTTTTCCAAGGGCCTCATGGGGTTTCAAATCCTTTTGAAACCTGAAGTTCTTTCTTGTATCTAGGGAATATTCTCACCTCTGGCCAGAATGCCCTCCCAACTAGGAGCACAGCTATCCTGGGGTCAGGAGGTCTGCCAGCCTGCTATCTTCTGGAGGGATTCCTGAGTATGTCCTCAGGTCCCAACTGGTAACAGGTGTTTCCAATTGCTTGTATTAGCAGCAGACAGGCCCTCAGGTGAGGGGCAGAGCTGTGATCTCCACTGGAACATCCTAATTCAGCCAATGGAGGAATCCATCTAACTTTTGTCTCTCCATAGCAAGGGCCCGGGGAGTTTGTGCTTACTGCAAGCAGAGCGACTTTGTATGGGACACACATGGATGCCTACTTCTGGGAATCTCTCTGAGTGTGATGTGCGGACACCAGGACACCGTGATCAGGGATTCTGAGGCCACAGGAGCAATAGCCTTAGCAGCACGCAAAGGGGAGGTGTAAGGGCCGGGTTCATCCACTATTATTTGGTCAAAAACAGTTCCCATCTATGTTGAGACACAGTTCTTTCTGGGCTTCTAATCTGCTGTCCACTGAGAAGTGGACTGGGAACTTGGAGGCTGAGTATGCAGCCAAACATGACTGGACACGGTCCTGCCCCTGAATTCTGAGGGGTGCCCCAGCTTCCCCCATTGGCAGTATTTGGATGAGAGTGAGGCATGAGATTGAATCGGGAACTTAGGAGAGCAAGACATGAGAGTCCCTTTGCATTTGCATTCTTGCTTAGCCAGAATCTGGGCTAGCTGGCTTTCCCTAACCAGCTAGGTTCTCTGTACATAAGTTGCAGGTGAGTCTGGCTGCCTTGCCACCCATGCTCTGAGACTACTGTAGGTGAGTTCTGAGCACACACAGACACACACAGACAGACAGACCGACACACACACACATATTACTGTCAGGTCTGGTAGTAGAGCATATGGTGAAGGCTGGGGCTGTTTCCCAGCAGATGGTTTCTATGTTTCTGCAGTAATCAGGTCTTCTTGTGGTTTTGGTTTCCTTTTTTTATTTTCTCAAGTCCTCCTAGATCATCCCCATTGATTTGCATATTTATTTATTCAGGTATCACATGAGGGGTCATTTCTTCTGCTTGATAGATTTTCTCTTATAATTGAAGGGAACTTTTGACACACAATACATTTCCTGGGGCAAATACTACACACATATGGTGAAGGCTGGGGTTGTCTGGGTTCTGTGGGCATGAGAGCTGTTGCCTTACAATCTCTACAACCCAGGTTTGAACCTGTCATGAATGAACACTCTAGGGGTTTTTTGACATCTGGTCTATTTCCAACTCTTATATTTCTCTTCTCGCCTTCTCTGTCTCTGACTCTCACAGGCTCTCACTCACTCTGTCTGCACTAATTAATATTTTACCTATTTATTATTTTACTGACAGGCCCAGATATACAAAGAGAGTCACCAGGGCACTGCTGAGCTCTGGCTTGTTTTGTTGGCGATTTCACCTATGTTTCTGGAGCCTCAGCTTTGTAAGTCTATCTGGCACAAGCCATATTCTGTCTCCTCATAGCCATGCCAGTATATCTCATAGTTTATAATAAAGAAACACATACATATATGTATATATATATATCAGTCATTTTTGAATTGTTGACCTTTTATTTGGTCTTAATGCAGAATTACCACATTTATAACAGCCTCCTTATTCATAAAAAATTGGTCATACAGTTGGAGCAGGATTCACAACAATTATAAATTATAAACCTTCCAGGAGAATTTCCAATAGCCTTTCTATCAGTATCCTTATTGTAATTATCATAGCACAGAACTTGCCACAATTTTCTAGTGTAAGCTTCAATATGTATGTGTTTCTTTTCTTTCACAGGGATTCTTAATTTGCCTGGACCCTGAACTGTCAAGGAATATTTGAAGCAGCCCTCTGTTTCTCAGCAGATGTTTTCTATATTTCTGCTGTAATCAGGTCTTCCTGTGGTTTTTGTTTTTATTTTTTATTTTTTTCAAATCCTCCTAGATCATCTCCATATATTTGCATATTTATTTATATATTTTCTCTGATATCACATGAGGGGTCATTTATTCTGCCTGATAGATTTTTCTCTTATAATTGAAGGGAACTTCTGACACACAATACATTTCCTTTTGCAGATACTAAACACTTCTACAGCTACTACTACACTGTTTTTGACAGTGACATCCAATGCACAATGGATTAGTATTGCATGGCTCTAAAGAGTGTTCCCTATTTAACTTACAGTGGTTTAACCTCATAGATATTTATTCTGTTCTTTCTTGGGGGATGAATGATCTACAGTCAACAGTTACATGTAATAGTGCCTAAGGGGGTAATTTTTCCCACTTTCCCTGTATTTATTTACATCATTTGTAACTTTCTTATTGAGGAGAAGGAAACAGTCATAAATTGAGAGAGCAGGGCCCAAGTAGGAAGAGAGACCGAGAGACAGCTGCAGCTCTGATTTGCCACAAGCCCAGCTTTTCCCTAGCTGGGTAAGTGGTTACCAGGGGCTCAAAATTGGGTCTTGGGCTTCCACATAGTTCTCTGGCATTCTTGCTTAGCCAGAATCTGGGCTACTGGCTTTCGCTGACCAGCTAGGTTCTCTATACATAAGTTGCAGATGAGGCTGGCTACCTTGACACCCATGCTCTGAGACTATTACAGGTGAGCTCTGAGCACACACAGACACACACACACACACACACACACACACACACATATACACATTATTGTCAGGTCTTGTAGTACAGCATATGGTGAAGGCTGGGGATGTCTGGGGTGTGAGGGCATGAGAGCTGCTGCCTTACAATCTCTACAAGCCTGGTTTGAACCTTTCATCAAAGAACACAGTGTAGGAGGTTTTTGAATTCTGGTCTCTTTCCAAATCATTTGGAGATTTTACTCCTTGGGACAATTCTTTTCCTGATGCACAGTTTCTCTCCAGGTTTTAGCAATCAATTGTCTGAATGTCATATCGAATCCATTGTAGAAAATGACTACATCAGTTTCTCTCTCTCTCTCTCTTTATCTCCCTCTCTCTCTCTCTCTCTCTCTCTCTCTATATATATATATATATATATATATATATATATATATATGTAACATGTAGAGTTCTGAAAATATTTTTAGCTAGAGAACTGCACAGCTCTGGATTAGGTTAATAATTCGGATACACTTGGCCCTTCTGAGCCACAGTCATGAGAGACATCTCACAGAGCCATTTGTATACCTCTTATCACTCTACAAATTTCTCTTAGCACAAACTACCACTGCCAAATCATCTACTTCTCTCTTGCACTATTTGTCCACTGAGTCCTATCCCAAAATTGTAATTCAAAGAAGAAATAGACAGTGCACTTCCCTGCGCACAGGACAGTCTGAGGCTTGACCAGGGAGATGCAATACGCCAGCCTGCATCTTGGCTGGAGCATCACTACGTCTACTTCCAAATTGGAGAGGCAAGGGCAGTTTTGCAGAGTAGGCTGCAGGCCAAGTGTTGCTTCTCAGAGTGGGCTAAGACCTAGATGTTCTAAGTGTAATCTTTCCTCACAAACATAAAATAGGAATGCCACTTTTAAGAAGTATGCATGGGCATGGAGGGCCAAAATTTCTGTCCTTTTCAGTCACTGTCATTCATCTTTCTGACTGTCTCTACATGCCTTCTTCACTGGGACCTTACTGGAAGTCAGTGCATGCATCATGAACTCAGTCTTCCTGATGTTGAAATTTTTCTTTCTTTGCCCTTTGGATTATATGGTCTCGTGCATATGGCTTAGTACAGAGGGGAACTGAGGAGACAGCGATCCTGATGCAGGTAATAGTCATATGTCCATCCCCAACTGCAGCTGTCCAGGCCCTCTGTGCTTGACTCCCATTCTCCAGGGCCCTGAGGCTGACACTTAGCCTAAATGCAGCCTTCCTCAATTTCCTGCACCACATCCTAGTCCTTATTCCATGAGAGCCTAGGTCAAGAGTAGTGAAACTCTATCCTCCTGGCACACACATTGTTTTTCCCTCTAATGGGCCGAATGTAAGGGATCTGTGGTACTGATGGCCACACCAGTGTCCAGATTTTCCACGCAAAACAGAAGCTTCCAGGGTTCAGAAAGAGGGTGTTTTGATGGCTGTGGAATGTCTTTTCCAAGTACCTCATGGGGTTTCATATCCTTTAGAAATCTGAAGTTCTTTCTTGTATCTAGGGAATATTCTCACCTCTGGCCAGAAGGTCCTCCCAACTAGGAGCACAGCTATCCTGGCGTCAGGAGGTCTGCCAGCCTGCTAGCTCCTGGAGGGAATCCCGAATATTATGTCCTCAGGTCCCAAGTGGTAACAGGTGTTTCCAATTGCCTGTATTAGCAGCAGCCAGGCCCTCAGGTGAGGGGCAGGGATGTGATCTCCACTGAAAACACCTAATTCAGCCAATGGAGGCTTCCATCTTCCTTTTGTCTCTCCATAGCAAGGGCCTGGGGAGTTTGTGCTTCCTGCAAGCAGAGCGACTTTGTATGGTACACTCATGGATGCCTACTTCTGGGAATCTCTCTGAGTGTGATGTGTGGACACCAGGACACCATGATCAGGGATTGTGAGGCCACAGGAGCAATTGCCTTAGTCGGACCCAAAGGGTAGGTGTAAGGGCCTGGGTTCATCCACTATTGCTTGGTCAAACACAGTTCCCATCTATGATGAAACACAGCTCTTTCTGGTTTCTTTCTGGGCTCGTAACCTGCTGCCCTGAGCAGTGGACTGAGAGCCTGGAGGCTGAGTAGGTAGCCAAATGTGATTGGACAGCGTCCTGCCCCTGAATTCTGAGGGGTGCGCAGCTTCCTCCATTGGCAGTGTTTGGATGATAGCGAAGCATGAGATTGAATCTGGAACTCAGGAGAGCGAGAAATGCGAGTCCCTTTGCATATGCATTCTTGCTTAGCCAGAATATGGGATAGCTGGCTGGCCCTGACCAGCTAGTTTCTCTGTAAATAAGTTGCAGGTGAGGATGGCTACCTTGTCACCCTTTCTCTGAGACTACTATAGGAGAGCTCTGAGCACACACAGACACAGACAGACAGACAGACAGACAAACACACACACACACACACACACACACATTACTGTCAGGTCTGGTAGTACAGCATATGGTAAAGGCTGGGGCTGTCTGGGGTCACTGGGCATGAGAGCTGCTGCCTTACAATCTCTACAAACCAGGTTTGAACTTTTCATCAATGAACACAGTGTAGGAGGTTTTTGAATTCTGGTCTCTTTCCAACTCATCTATTCCTCTTATAGCATTCTTTGTCTCTAACTCTCACATGCTCTCACACACTCTGTCTTCACTCATTAATATTTTACTTACATACTTATTTTACTGACAGGCCCAGATATACAAAGAGAGATACCAGAGCACTGCAGAGCTCTGGCTTTATGGGTTGGCGATTTCACCTATGCTACTGGAGCCTCAGTTTGTAAGTCTTTCTGACACAAGCCATATTCTGTCTCCTCATTTCCATGCCAGTATCACTCAGAGTTTATAATAAAGTGATTTTTTGCAAAACACTTGGTACATTCTGATATACAGATCAATATTGACACCATTGTAGCTCTCTTTGGCCCTTGGTCAGTTTTCTTCTTTTCAGATGTAAAAACACTGAAGAGGGAGAGGTTTTTGCCCTGAGGCTTGACCTGGGAACTAGCAGCTGCCCTGTGTGTGTTTCCAGACTCGGAAACTTGTGGTGCCTGTCCATCTGGAGAGTCTCCTTGATGAGTTACTTCTCAAGCCTTTTTCGCTCTGTCCCGTTGGAGCTGCATATAGCTAATGATTTGGATATTTTACTCCTTTGGAAAATCTCTTCCTGATGCACAGTTTCTCTCCAGGTTTTAGCAATCAATTCTTTGAGTGTCCTATAGAATGCATTGTAGAAAATGACTACATCATTGTCTTACACTCTCTCTATATATATATGTAACATGTAGGGGTTTCAAAATATTTTTTATCTAGAGACCTGCACAAATCTGGATTAGGGTAGTAATGCGGATACACCTGGCCCTTTTGAGCCACAGTCATGAGAGACATCTCACAGAGTCATTCCTATACCTCTTATCACTCTACAAATCTCTCTCAGCACAAACTACAGCTGCCAAAACATCTACTTCCCTCTTGCTCTTTTTGTCCACCAAGTCCTATCCCAAATCTGTAAATCAAAGAAGTAATAGAAATAGTGTAGTTCCCTGCAGACAGGACAGGTAAGGGTGGACCAGGGAGATGCAATATGCCAGCCTGCATCTTGGCTGGAGCATCACTAAGACTACTTCCAAATTAGAGAGGCGAGGGAAGTTTCGGAGAGTGGGCTGCCAGTCAAGTGTTGCTTCTCAGAGTGCCTAAATCCTAGATGTCCTAAGTGTTACCTTTCCTCACAAACATAAAATAGCAATGCCACTTGTAAGAAGTATGCAGGGGCATGGAGGGTTTGTCTTTAGTGCTCTGGCACTTATCAACACAGGGCCAGAATTTCAGTCTTTTTCTGTCTCTGTCATCCTGTCTCTCTGACTGTCTCTATGTGACTTCTTCACTGGACCCTAACTGGAAGTCAGTGCATGCATCGTGAACTCAGACTTTCTGGTGTTGAAATTTTCCTTTCTTTGCCCTTTGGATTATTTAGTCTCCTGCATATGGCTTAGTATAGAGGGGAACAGAGGAGACAGCGATCCTGATGCAGGTAAAAGTCATATGTCCATCTCCAGCTGCAGCTGTCCAGGCCCTCTCTGCTTGACTCCCATTCTCCAGGGCCCTGAGGCTGACACTCAGCCTAAATGCAGCCCTCCTCAATTTCCTGCACCACATCCTTGTCCTTATTCCATGAGAGCCCAGGTCAAGAGAAGTGAAACTCTATCCCCCTGACACACACATTTTGCTTTCCCTCTATTGGGCCAAATGTAAAGGATCTGTGGTACTGATGTCCACACTAGTGTCCAGATTTTCCACGCAAAATGGAAGCTTCCAGGGTTCAGAAAGAGGGTGTTTTGATGGCTGTGAAATGTCTTTTCCAAGGGCCTCATGGGGTTTCAAATTCTTTTGAAACCTGAAGTTCTTTCTTGTATCTAGGGAATATTCTCATCTTGAACCAGAAGGGCCGCCCAACTAGGAGCACATCTATCCTTGGGTCAGGAGGTCTGCCAGCCTGCTAGCTCCTGGAGGGATTCCTGAGTATGTCCTCAGGGCCCAAGTGGTAACAGGTGTTTCCAATTGCCTTTATTAGCAGCAGCCAGGCCCTCAGGTGAGGAGCAGGGCTGTGATCTCCACTGGAAGCTCCTAATTCAGCCAATGGAGGCATCCATCTTCCTTTTGTCTCTGCATAGCAAGGTCCCGGGAGTTTGTGCTTCCTGCAAGCAGAGCAACTTTGTATGGGACAATCATGGATGCCTACTTCTGGGAATCTCTCTGAGTGTGATATGTGGACACCAGGACACCATTATCAGGGATGTGAGGCAACAGGAGCAATTGCCTTATCTGGACCCAAAGGGTAGTTGTAAGGGGCCGGGTTCATTCACTAATGTTTGGTCGAACACAGTTCCCATCTATGTTGAAATACAGCTCTGGGTACTTTCTGGGCTTGTAGTCTTCTTCCCTGAGCACTGGACTGAGAACCTGGAGGCTGAGTAGGCAGCCAAACATGACTGGACAGGTTCATGCGCCTGAATTATGATGGGTGCCCCAGCTTCTCCCTTTGGCAGTGTTTGGATGATAGTGAGTCATGGGATTGAATCTGGAACTCAGGAGAGCAAGAAATGAGAGTCCCTTTGCATATGCATTCTTGCTTAGCCAGAATCTGGGCTAGCTGGCTTGCCCTGACCAGCTAGTTTCTCTTTACATAAGTTGCTTGTGAGGCTGGCTACCTTGACACCCATGCTCTGAGACTACTACAGGTGAGCTCTGAGCACGCACACACACACACAGACAGACAGACACACACACACACACATTACTGTCAGGTCTGGTAGTACAGCATATGGTAAAGGCTGGGGCTGTCTGGGGTCTGTGGGAATGAGAGCTGCTGCCTTACAATCTCTACAAGCCAGATTAGAACCTGTCATGAATGAACACAGTGTAGGAGGTTTTTGAATTCTGGTCTCTTTCCAACTTATCTATTTCTCTTCTTGCCTTCTCTGTCCCTAACTCTCACATGCTCTCACACACTCTGTCTTCACTCATTAATATTTTACTCATATACTTATTTTACTGACAGGCCCAAAAATACAAAGAGAGTTACCAGAGCACTGCTGAGCTCTGGCTTGTTGTGTTGGTGATTTCCCCTAGGCTAATGGAGCTTCAGTTTGTAAGTCTTTCTGACACAAGCCATATTCTGTCTCCTAATTTCTATGCCAGTATCACTCAGAGTTTATAATAAAGATATACATACATATATATACATATATTTTTATATATCTGTCATTTTTAGAATTGTCAACCTATGTATTTGACCTTAATTCAGAATTACCACATTTATAACAGCCTAGTTTTTAAGAAATAATTGGCCATATAGTTGGAGCAGCATTAAATACAAATATAAATAATAGAACCTTTCAGTAGCATTTCTTTCTTTTAGTTTTTTATTTAAGAAAGGATTAATGAACAAAAACATAAAGTAGGAGGGGTACAACTCCACACAATTCCCACCACCCAATCCCCATAATCCCCCCGCATGGTAGCTTTCCCATTCTCTAGCCCTCTGGGAGCATGGACCCAGGGCCATTGAGGGTTGCAGAAGGTAGAAGTTCTGGCTTCTGTAATTGCTTCCCCACTGAACATGGGCATTGACTGGTAAGTCCATACTCCCAGTCTGCCTTTCTCTTTCCCTAGTAAGGTGTGTCTCTGGGGAAGCAGAGCTCCAGGACACATTGGTGGGGTCTTCAATCCAGGGAAGCCTGGCCAGCATCCTGGTCGCTTCTGGAACCTGGTGATTGAAAAGAGAGTTAACATACGAAGCCAAACAGTTTGTTGAGCAATCATTGATCCCAAGCTTGGAATAGTGGAGAGGAAGTGTTAGGGAGGTACTCACTGCAAACTCTAGTGTACTTCTGCTTTCAGGTATATATTTTGCAGTAGTTTATGGATACGTGTTCACATAAGCTCTCTCTCACAGAAACTGGTGTATATCTAGGTTATGGGACTTTGTTAGAAAGTGAACTACCTGAGATGAAATTAGAGTGTACTATAAAAGGAAAGGTCTCACCCGAGTAATGAAGCTGAAGGGTTGTCATTCCACACGTGAATTCTCTGGATACAGTCTGAGGTGAAGCATATTGAGGTGTCAATCGTTGCATTGGTTAGGTTGTGATCGGCGGATGCAATATTATTTGGTTTTGATTGGGAGATGCATACGGGAAAGTGGGCCCTATCCAAGGGTTCCAGAACTGGGGGAATTAGGGCCTCTATAGTGGAGATGTGAGGTTCCTGCTGTCTTAGGGTTCAAAAAGACAATCGATAGTTAATATTATCATCACATTATTTGTTAATTGGGTTAACTTTGAAAAGTCCCTTTGTTATGGTTTGCTGTACAGTATCCAGTATCTTGTATATAGCTGTGCTATTGGATGCTTCTAATCTACTTGGTCTAGGCTTTTGAGAGAGTCCGCATATCAAATACATAGCCTATCTATTAAAAAGATTCAGTTTGTCTTTTGAGAAACTTTGAGACATACAATTGATTTTCCCCCTCTCATATTAATTAACTACTGATTTATATGTCTACATTTTGCTAGGAGTGTACATAAACACCATTCCCACCACCAAAGGACTGTGACCCATCGCTCCCGCCCACTCCCACCCCCCACTGGCCCAGGAAGCTGCATGTCTACCCCTCACCACTGGGTTTTTACTTTGGTGCCCTACTTACAATTTGATCAGGTCCTGCTTTTAGTTTCCCTTTCAGATCTTCTTAGTCAGCTTCTGTTGATGAGTGGGATCATCCCATACTCATCTTTATATTTCTGACTTAGTTCACTTAACATAATTCCTTCTAGCTCTGTCCAAGATGGGTCAGAGAAGGTGGGCTCATTGTTTTTGATAGCTGCATAGTATTCCATTGTGTATATATACCACAGCTTTCTCAGCCACTCATCTGTTCTTGGGCACCTGGGTTGCTTGCAGGTTTTAGCTATTATGAATTGTGCTCCTATGAACATAGGAGTACACACCTCTTTTTGGTTGGGTGTTATGGAGTCCTTGGGGTATAACCCCAGGAGAGGAATTACTGGATCATATGGAAGGTCCATGTCTAGCCTTCTGAGAGTTTTCCAGACTGCTCTTCACAGAGGCTGTACCAATTTACATTCCCACCAGCAATGTAAAAGGGTTCCTCTGTCCCCACATCCTCTCCAGCATTTGTTGCTGCTGTCCTTTTTGATGTATGCCATTCTTACAAGAGTGAGGTGGTATCTTAGTGTTGTCTTAATTTGCATTTCTCTGACAATCAGTGACCTAGAGCAGTTTTTCATATGTTTGTTAGCCTTTTGGATCTCCTCTGAGGTGAATGTTTTGTTCATTTCCTCTGCCCATTTTTGGATGGGGTCATTTTCTTTTTTGGTGCTAAGTTTGCTGAGCTTTTTATATATTTTGGTTATTAGTTTCTTGTCAGATGTCTGGCATGTGAAGACCTTCTCCCAATCTGTGAGGGGTCTCTCTGTTTGTTTAATAGATTCTTTTGATGTGCAGAAGCTTTTCAATTTGATGTAGTCCCATTGGTTTTTTTTCTGCATTAGTCTTCCTTGCAATTGGGTTTGATTCATCAAAGATGTCTTTGAGGTGTATGTGGGAAAGTGTTTTACCAATGTTTTCCTCTAAGTATTGGATTGTTTCTGGTCTGACATCTAGGTCTTTGATCCATTTGGAGTTGATTTTTGTTTCTGGTGAGATGAAGAGGTTCAATTCCATTATTCTGCATATTTCAACCCAGTTTTCCCAGCACCATTTATTGAAGAGAGCCTTTCTATCAGTATACTTATTTTAATTATCAGAGCACAGAACTTGCCTCCAATTTCTAGTGTAAGCTTCAATACGTATGCGTTTCTTTTCATTCTCTGGAATTCTTAATTTGCCTGGATCCTGAAGTGTCAGGGAATTTTTGAAGCAGCCCTCTGTTTCTCAGCAGACGTTTTCTATATTTCTGCTGTAATCAGGTCTTCCTGTGGTTTTTGTTTTCATTTTTATTTTTTTTCAAATCCTCCTAGATCATCCCCATATATTTGCATATTTATTTATATATTTAGTCCGATATCACATGAGGGGTCATTTCTTCTGCCTGATAGATTTTCTCTTATAATTGAAGGGAACTTTGGACACACAATACATTTTCTTTTGCAGATACTACACACTACTACAACTACTACTGCACTGTTTTTGACAGTGACATCCAATGCACAATGGATTAGTATTGCATGGCTCTAAAGAATGTTCCCTATGTAACCTACAGTGTTTTTAACATCACAAATATTTATTCTGTTATTTCTTGGGGGGTGAATGGTTTACAGTCAACAGTTACATGTAATAGTGGCTACAGGGGTAATTTTTCCCACTTTCGCTGTATTTCTGTACATCATTTGTAACTTTCTTATTGAGGAGAAGGAAACAGTCATAAATTGAGAGAGCAGGGCCCAAGCAGGAAGAGAGACGGAGAGACAGCTGCAGCTCTGATTTGCCACTAGCCCAGCTTTTCCCTAGCTGGGTAAGTGGTGACCAGGGGCTCAAAACGGGTCCTGGGCTTCCACATAGTTCTCTGGCATTATTGCTTAGCCAGAATCTGGGCTAGCTGGCTTGCCCTGACGGCTAGGTTCTCTGAACATAAGTTGCAGGTGAGGCTGGCTACCTTGACACCCATGCTCTGAGACAACTACAGGTGAGCTCTGAGCACACACAGAAACACACAGACAGACAGACACACACAAGCACACACACACACACACACACACACACACACATTACTGTCAGGTCTGGTAGTACAGCATATGGTGAAGGCTGGGGATGTCTGGGGTGTGTGGGCATGAGAGCTGCTGCCTTACAATCTCTACAACCCAAGTTTTAACCTGTCATGAATGAACACAGTGTAGGAGTTTTTTGAATTCTGGTCTCTTTCCAACTCCTCTATTTCTCTTCTCGCCTTCTCTGTCCCTAACTCTCACATGCTCACACACACTCTGTCTTCACTCATTAATATTTTACTTATATACTTATTTTACTGACAGGCCCAGATATACAAAGAGAGTGACCAGAGCACTGCTGAGCTCTGGCTTGTTGTGTTGGCGATTAACCTAGGCTACTGGAGCCTCAGTTTGTAAGTCTTTCTGACACAAGCCATATTCTGTCTCCTCATATCCCTGGCAGTATCTCTCAGACTTTATAAAAAATATATGCATCCATATACATATATAAATATACATATATAAATATACATATATACATATCTGTCATTTTTGGAATTGTCAACCTATGTAATTGATCTTAATCCAAATTAAGACATTTATAACAGCTTCCTTTTTCATTAATAATTGGCCACATAGCTGGAGCAGGATTCAATATAATTATAAATAATAGAACCTTCCAGTAGCATTTCTAATAGCATTTCTATCAGCATCCTTATTGTAATTATCATAGTACAGAACTTGCCTCCTTTCTCTAGTGTAAGCTTCAATACATATGAGTTTCTTTTCATTCTCCTGAAATATTAATTTCCCTGGACTCTGAAGTGTCTCAGAATTTTTGAAGCAGCCCTCTGTTTCTCAACAGATGGTTTCTATGTTTCTGCTGTAATCAGGTCTTCTTGTGCTTTTTGTTTTTATTTTTCATTTTTTTCAAATCCTCCTATATCATCCCCATTTATTTGCATATTTATTTATTTATTTAGTTCTATATTCCATGAGCGGTCATTTCTTCCGCATGATAGAATTTTCTCTTATAATTGAAGGGAAGTTTACAATCACAATACATTTCCTGTCATAAATACTACACACATATGTTGAAGGCTGGGGTTGTCTGGGGTCTGTGGACATGAGACTGCTGCCTTACAATCTCTACAACCCAGGTTTGAACCTGTCATGAATGAACACCGTCTAGGGGGGTTTTGACTTCTGGTCTATTTCCAACTATTCTATTTCTCTTCTTGCCTTCTCTGTCTCTGACTCTCACAGGCTCTAACTCACTCTATCTGCACTCAATATTTTACTTATATATTATTTTAATGACAGACCGAGATATACACAGAGAGTCACCAGGGCACTGCTGAGCTCTGGCTTGTTTTGTTGGCGATCTCACCTAGGTTTCTGGAGCCTCAGCTTTGTAAGTCTCTCTGGCACAAGACATACTCAGTCTCCTCATAGCCATGCCAGTATACCTCATAGTTTATAATAAAGAAACACATACATATATGTACATATATAATATATATATCAGTCATTTTTAGAATTGTTGACCTTTTATTTGATCTTAATGCAGAATTACCACATTTAAAACAGCCTCCTTATTCATAAATAATTGGTCACATAGTTGGAGCAGGATTCAGTACAATTATAAATTATAAACCTTCCAGAAGCATTTCCAATAGCCTTTCTATCAGTATCCTTATTGTAATTATCATAGCACAGATCTTGCCTCCATTTTCTAGTGTAAGCTTCAATAGGTATGCGTTTCTTTTCAGTCTTGGGAATTCTTAATTTGCCTGGACCCTGAAGTGTCAGGGAATTTTTGAAGCAGCCCTCTGTTTCTCAGCACACGTTTTCTATATTTCTGCTGTAATCAGGTCTTCCTGTGGTTTCTGTTTTTATTTTTTATTTTTTTCAAATCCTCCTAGATCATCCCCATATATTTGCATATTTATTTATATATTTAGTGTGATATCACATGAGGGGTCATTTCTTCTGCCTGATAGATTTTCTTTTATAATTGAAGGGACTTTTTGACACACAATACATTTCCTTTTGCAGATACTACACACTACTACAACTACTACTGCACTGTTTTTGACAATGACATTCAATGCACAATGGATTAGTATTGCATGGCTCTAAAGAGTGTTCCCTATTTAACCTACAGTGTTTTTAACGTCACAAATATTTATTCTGTTATTAATTGGGGGATGAATGGTTTACAGTCAACAGTTACATGTAATAGTGGCTACGGGGGTGATTTTTCCGACTTTCCCTGTATTTCTGTACATCATTTGTAACTTTCTTATTGAGGAGAAGGAAACAGTAATATATTGAGAGAGCAGGCGCCAAGCAGAGAGAGAGACAGAGAGACAGCTGCAGCTCTGATTTGCCACTAGCCCAGCTTTTCCCTAGCTGGGTAAATGGTGACCAGGGGCTCAAAATTGGGTTTTGGGCTTCCACATAGTTCTCTGGCATTCTTGCTTAGCCAGAATCTGGGCTAGCTGGCTTGCCCTGACCAGCTAGGTTCTCTGTACATAAGTTTCAGGTGAGGCTGGCTACCTTGACACCCATGCTCTGAGACTACTACAGGTGAGCTCTGAGGACACACAGACACACACACAGACAGACAGACAGACACACACACACAGGCACACACACACATTAGTGTCAGGTCTGGTAGTACAGCATATGGTGAAGGCTGGGGCTGTCTGGGGTCTGTGGGCATGAGAGCTGCTGCCTTACAATCTTCACAACCCAGGTTTGAACCTGTCATGAATGAACACAGTCTAGGGGTTTTTTTACTTCTGGTCTATTTCCAACTCTTCTATTTCTCTTCTAGCGTTCTCTGTCTCTGACTCTCACAGGCTCTCACTCACTCTGTCTGCACTCAGTAATATTTTACTTATATCCTTATTTTATTGATAGGCCCAGATATACTAAAAGAGTTGCCAGAGCACTGCTGAGCTCTGGCTTGTTTTGTTGGTGTTTTCACCTAGGCCACAAAAATTTTTGTGATGTTAATAACACTGTAGTTTAAATAGGGAACATTAAGACTTCAGGAGATTGAAAAGAAACTCATATGTCTTGAAGCTTACACTAGAGAAAGGAGGCAAGTCTGTACTATAATAAGTATAATAAGGATGCTGATAGAAATTATATTAGAAATGCTACTGGAAGGTTCTATTATTTATAATTGTATTGAATCCTGCTTCAACTATGTGGCCAATTATTAATGAAAAAGGAAGCTGTTATAAATGTGTTAATTCGGATTAAGACCAATTACATAGGTTGACAATTCCAAAAATGACAGACATATATGTATATGTATATTTATATATGTATATATATGTATATGGATTTATATCTTTATTATAAAGTCTGAGACATACTGCCATGAATATGAGGAGACAGAATATGGTTGTGTCAGAGAGACTTACAAAGCTGAGGCTCCAGTAGCCTAGGTGAAATCACCAACAAAATAAGCCAGAGCTCAGCAGTGCTCTGGCAACTCTCTTTGTATATCTGGGCCTGTCAATAAAATAAGGATATAAGTAAAATACTACTGAGTGCAGACAGAGTGAGTGAGAGTCTTTGAGAGTCAGAGACAGTGATGGCGAGAAGAGAAATAGAAGAGTTGGAAATAGACCAGAAGACAAACCCCCCTAGACTGTGTTCATTCATGACAGGTTCAAACCTGGGTTGTAGAGACTGTAAGGCAGCACCTCTAATGCCCACAGACCCCAGACAACCCATGCCTTCACCATATGTGTGTAATATTTTCCCCAGGAAATGTATTGTGCATTAAAACTTCCCTTCAATTATAAGAGAAAATCTATCAAGCGGAAGAAATGACCCCACATGTGATACCTGACCAAATAAATAAATATGCAAATAAATGGGGATGATGTAGGAGGACTTCAAAAAATTTAAAAAAATGAAAACAAAAACCACAAGAAGACCTGATTACAGCAGAAACATAGAAACCATCTGTTGAAAAACAGAGGGCTGCTTCAAAAATTCCCTAACATTTCAGGATCCAGGGAAATTAAGATTACCAGAAAAAGAAAACAAACACATATGTATTGTGGCTTACACTAGAAAAAGAAGGGAAGTTCTGGGCTATGATAATTACAATAAGGATGGTGATAGAAACACTATTAGAAATACTACTGGAAGGTTCTATTATTTATATTTGTATTGAATGCAGCTCCAACTATATGGCCAATTATTTCTGAAAAACTAGGCTGTTATAAATGTGGTATTTCTGAATTAAGGTCAAATACATATGTCAACAATTCTAAAAATGACAGATATATAAATATATATGTATATATTTATATATGTATATATATCTTTAATATAAACTATGAGTGATACTTGCATGGAAATGAGGAGACAGAATATGGCTTGTGTCAGAAAGATTTACAAACTGAGGCTCCAGTAGCCTCAGTGAAATCGCCAACACAACAAGCCAGAGCTCAGCAGTGCACTGGTAACTCTCTTTCTATATCTGGGCCTGTCAGTAAAATAAGTATATAAGTAAAATATTAATGAGTAAAGACAGAGTGTGTGAGAGCATGTGAGAGTTAGAGACAGAGAAGGCGAGAAGAGGAATAGATGAGTTGGAAAGAGACCAGAATTCAAAAACCTCCTACACTGTGGTCATTGATGACTGGTTCAAACCTGGCTTGTAGAGATTTTAAGGCAGCAGCTCTCATGCCCACAGACCCTAGACAACCCCAGCCTTCACCATATGCTGTACTACCATACCTGACAGTAATGTTTGTGTGTATGTGTGTCTGTCTGTCAGTGTGTGTCTGTGTGTGCTCAGAACTCACGTATAGTAGTCTCAGTGCATGGGTGGCAAGGTAGCCAGCCTCACCTGCAACTTATGTACAGAGAACCTAGCTGGTTAGGGAGAGCCAGCTAGCCCAGATTCTGGCTAAGCAAGAATGAATATACAAAGGGACTCTCAAGTCTCACTCTCCTGAGTTCCCGATTCAATCTCATGCCTCACTATCATGCAAACACTGCCAATGGGAGAAGCTGGGGCACCCCTCAGAATTCAGGGACAGAACCCTGTCCAGTCACGTTTGGCTGCCTACTCAGCCTGCAGACTCTCAGTCTACTGCTCAAGGCAACAGATTATAAGCCCAGTAAGAGCTGTGTTTCAACAGAGATGGAAACTATCTTTGACCAAACAATAGTGGATGAACCCGGCCCCTTACACCTACCCTTTGGGTCTGGCTAAGGCAATTGCTCCTGTGGCCTCACAATCCCTGATCATGGTGTCCTGGTGTCCACACATCACACTCAGAGAGATTCCCAGAAGGAGGCATGCATGAGTGTCCCATACAAAGTCGCTCGTCTTGCAGGAATCACAAACTCCCCAGGCCCTTGCTATGGAGAGACAAAAGGAATATGGATGCCTCCACTGGCTGAATTCAGAGATTCCAGTGGAGATCACAGCCCCGCCCATCACCTGAGGGCCTGGATGCTGCTAATAAAGGCAATTGGAAACACCTGTTACCACTTGGGGTCTGAGCACATATTCAGGAATACCTCCAGGAGCTAGAAGGCTGGCAGACCTCCTGACCCCGGGATAGCTGTGCTCCTAGTTGGGAGGGCCTTCGGACCAGAAGTGAGAATATTCGCTAGATACAAGAAAGAACTTGAGGTTTCAAAAGGATTTGAAACCTCATGAGGCACTTGGAAAAGACATTTCACAGCCATCAAAACACCCTCCTTCTGAACCCTGGAAGCTTCCGTTTTGCATGGAATATCTGGACACTGGTGTGGCCATCAGTACCACAGATCCTTTACATTCGGCCCAATAGAGGGAAAGCACAATGTGTTTACCAGGGTGGTAGAGTTTCACTTTTCTTGACCTGGGCTCTCATGGAATAAGGACAAGGATGCAGTGCAGGAAATTGAGGAGGGCTGCATTTAGGATGAGTGTCAGCCAAGGGCCCTGGAGAATGGGAGTCAACCACAGAGGGCGTGGACAGCTGCAGCTGGAGATGGACATATGCCTGTTACCTGCAGCAGGAACGCTGTCTCCCTAGTTCCACTCCATACTACACCATATGCGTGAGACTAAGTACTCCAAAGGGCAAAGAAAGGAAAATTTCAACACCAGGAAGACTGAGTTCACAATGCATGCACTGACTCCCATGCAGGGTCCAGGGAGGAAGGCACGTAGAGGCAGTCAGAGAGACAGAATGACAGTGACTGAAATGGACAGAAATTCTGGCTCTGTGTTGATCAGTGCCAGAGCACTGAAGACAAACCCTCCATGCCCATTCATACTTCTTACAAGTGGCATTGTTATTTTATGTTTGTGATGAAAGTTTACACTTAGAACATCTAGGTCTTAGCACACTCTTAGAAGCAACACTTGGCCTGCAGCCCACTTTGCAAAACTGCCCTTGCATCCGCAAATTGGAAGTAGTATTAGTGATGCTCCAGCCAAATGCAGGCTGGCGTATTTCATTTCCCTGGTCCAGGATCAGCCTGTCCTGTGTACAGGGAACAGCACTATGTCTATTTCTTCTTTGATTTACAGTTTTGGGATAGGACTTGATGGACAAAAAGAGCAAGAGGGAAGCAGATGATTAGGCAGCTGTAGTTTGTGCTGAGAGAGATTTGTAGAGTGACAGGAGGAAAATGAATGGCTTGTGAGATGTCTATCATGACTGGCTCAGAAGGGCCAGGTGTATTCGCATTAATACCCTAATCCAGAGCTGTGCAGGTCTCTAGCTAAAATATATTTTCAGACCTCTACATGTTATATATATATATATATATATATATATATATATATATATATATATATATATATATAGAGAGAGAGAGAGAGAGAGAGAGAGAGTGAGAGATGGAGCAAGACACTGATGTAGTCATTTTCTACAATGGATGCGATATGACATTCAGACAATTGATTGCTAAAACCTGGAGAGAAACTGTGCATCAGGAAAGGAATTGCTCAAAGGAGTAAAATCTCCAAATCCTTAGCTATATGCAGCTCCAACGGGACTTAGCGAAAAATGCTCGAGAAGGTACTCATCCAGGAGACTCCCCACATGGACAGGCACCACAAGTTTCCTAGTCTGGCAACACACACAGGGCAGCTGATAGTTCCCAGTGCAATCCTCAGGGCAAAAACCTCTCCCTCTTCACTGTCTTTATATCTGAAAATAAGAAAAGTGACCAAGGGCCAAGGAGAGCTACAATAGTGTCAATATTGATCTGTAAAACAGAATGTGCCAAGTGTTTTGCACAAAATTACCAGTGCAACAGTGATTCTGTTGTTCTATCTCTCTCTCCCTCCCTAAAACACACACACAAACACACACAAACACACACTCTCACAGTTACACACACGCACACATCCACAGAGGCACAGGCATAAACGGAGTTGTAAACATGCAAACTGGACAGCTTCTGCAAGCCAGGGCCCTGGGCGAACCCTGCTTCGCACTTCCTGGAAGCACGCCCATCAGTTTAAGGCCAGCTCTTAGCTACCATTGTCTGGCTTACATCAGAAGGCCCACAGACAGGGCACCAGCCATGCTCTGATAGGCCAGAGGCCTAGACCACGCCCAGAACCCCTGCCAGAAATATCATTGTTCAGTGTGGTAGGACACGCTCAGGAGTGTCAAGGCCACTAGTCAGTGATTGGCCAGCAACCGTGAGCACTGCCCACACCGCCCTGTAGCACGCTCAATGGGCAGTCTCTGTAAGGCCCGCCCAAGAGCCACATCTGCTGGAAAGAGATGAGAATTCAAAAACCTCCTACACTGTGTTCATTGATGACAGGTTCAAAGCTGGCTTGTGGAGATTGTAAGGCAGCAGCTCTCATGCCCACAGACCCCAGACAGCCCCAGCCTTCAACATATGCTGTACTACCAGTCCTGACAGTAATGTGAGTGTGTGTGTGTGTGTCTGTCTGTCTGTCTGTCTGTCTGTCTGTCTGTCTTTCTTTGTCTGTGTGTGCTCAGGCTCAACTACAGTAGTCTCAGAGCATGGGTGGGAAGGTAGCCAGCCTCACCTGCAACTTATGTACAGAGAACCTAGCTGGTCAGGGCAAGCCAGCTGGCCTAGATTCTGGCTAGGCAAGAATGCACATGTAGAGGGACTCTAATGTCTCCCTCTCCTGAGTTCCCAATTCAATCTCATGCCTCACTATCATCCAAACATTGCCAACGTGGTAAGCTGGGGCACCCCTCAGAATTCAAGGGCAGGAGCCTGTCCAGTCACTTTTGGCTGCCTACTCATCCTCCAGACTCAGTCCAATGCTCAGTGCAGCAGATTACAAGCCCAGGATGAACCCCGAAAGAGCTGTGTTTCAACATAGATGGGAACTGTGTTTGACCAAACAATAGTGGATGAACCCGGCCACTTACACCTCCCCTTTGGGTCTGGCTAAGGCAATTGCTCCTGTGGCCTCACAATCCCTGATAATGGTGTCCTGGTGTCCACACATTACACTCAGAGAGATTCCCAGAAGTAGGCATGCATGAGTGTCCCATACAAAGTCGCTCGTCTTGCAGGAAGCACAAACTCCCGAGGCTATTGCTATGGAGGAACAAAAGTAAGATGGATGCCTCCATTGGCTGAATTAGGAGTTTCCAGTGGAGATCATAGCCCCGGACCTCACCTGAGGGCCTGGCTGCTGCTAATAAAGGCAATTGTAAACACCTGTTACCACTTGGGCCCTGAGGTCATACTCAGGAATCATTCCAGGAACTAGCAGGCTGGCAGATCTCCTGACCCCGGGATAGCTGTGCTCCTAGTTTGGAGGGCCTTCGGGCCAGAGGAGAGAATATTCCCTAGATACAAAAACGAACTTCAGGTTTCAAAAGGATTTGAAACCCCAGGAGGCACTTGGAAAAAACATTTCAGAGTCATCAAAACACCCTCTTTCTGAACCCTGGAATCTTCCGTTTTGCATGGAAAATCTGGACACTGGTGTGGGTATCAGTACCACAGATCCTTTACATTTGGCCCAATAGAGGGAAAGCACAATGTGTGTGCCAGGGTGGTAGATTTTCACTTCTCTTGACCTGGGCTCTCATGGAATAAGGACAAGGATGTGGTGCAGGAAATTGAGGAGGGTTGCATTTAGGCTGAGTGTCAGCCACAGGGCCCTGGAGAATGGGGAGTCAAGCACAGAGGACCTGGACAGCTGCAGCTGGAGATGAACATATGCCTGTTACCTGCAGCAGGAACGCTGTCTCCCTAGTTCCCCTACATACTACACCATATGCACGAGACTAATTAATCCAAAGGGTAAAGAAAGGAAAATTTCAACACCAAGAAGACCGAGTTCACGATGCATGCACTGACTTCCACGAAGGGTCCAGCGAAGAAGGCATGTAGAGACAGTCAGAGAGACAGAATGACAGTGACTGAAAAGGACAGAAATTCTGGCCCTGTGTTGATCAGTTCCAGAGCACTGAAGACAAACCCTCCATGCCCATGCATACTTCTTACAAGTGGCATTGTTATTTTATGTTTGTGATGAAAGTTTACACTTAGAACATCTAGGTCTTAGCCCACTCTGAGAAGCAACACTTGGCCTGCAGCCCACTCTGCAAAACTGCCCTTGCCTCTGCAAATTGGAAGTAGTTTTAGTGATGCTCCAGCCAAATGCATGCTGGCGTATTTCATCTCCCTGATTCAGCCTCAGCCTGTCCTGTGTGCAGGGAACAGCACTATGTCTATTTCTTCTTTGATTTACAGTTTTGGGATAGGACTTGATGGACAAAAAGAGCAAGAGGGAAGTGGATGATTTGGGAGCTGTAGTTTGTGCTGAGAGAGATTTGTAGAGTGACAGGAGGTAAACGAATGGCTTGTGAGATGTCTCTCATGACTGTGGCTCAGAAGGGCCAGGTGTATCTGCATTACTACCCGAATCCAGAGCTGTGCAGGTCTCTAGCTAAAATATATTTTCAGACCTCTACATGTTATATATATATATATATATATATATATATATATAGAGAGAGAGAGAGAGAGAGAGAGAGAGAGAGAGAGACAGCAAGACACTGATGTAGTCATTTTCTACAATGTATGCGATATGACATTCAGACAATTGATTGCTAAAACCTGGAGAGAAACTATGCATAAGGAAAAGAATTGTCCAAAAGAGTAAAATCTCCAAATCCTTAGCTATATGCAGCTCCAACGGGACCTAGCGAAAAATGCTCAAGAAGGAACTCATCCAGGAGACTCTCCACATGCACAGTTACCACAAGTTTCCTAGTCTGGCAACACACACAGGGCAGCTGTAGTTCCAAGTGCAACTCTCAGGGAAAAAACCTCTCCCTCTTCACTGTCTTTACATCTGAAAATAAGAAAAGTGATCAAGGGCCAAGGAGAGGTACAATGGTGTCAATATTGAGCTGTAAATCAGAATGTTCCAAGTGATTTGCACAAAATCACCTGTGCCACAGTGATTCTGTTGTTCTCTCTCTCTCCCTCCCTCACACACACACACAAACACACACTGTCACAGTTACACACACGCACACATCCACATAGGCACAGGCAAAAACGGAGTTATACACATGCACACTGGACAGCTTCTATAAGTCAGAGCCCTGGGTGAACCCTGCTTCGCACTTCCTGGAAGCACGCACAGCCTTTTAAGGCCAGCTCTGAGCTCCCATTGTCGGGCTTACTTCAGAAGGCCTGCAGACTGGGCACCAGCCATGCTCTGATATTCCAGAGGCCTAGGCCACGCCCAGAACCCCTGCCAGCAATATCATTGGCCAGTGTGCTAAAACAAGCCCAGGACTCTCATGTCTCCCTCTCCTGAGTTCCCAATTCAATCTCATGCCTCACTATCATCCAAACATTGCCAACGGGGTAAGCTGGGGCACCCCTCAGAATTCAAGGGCAGGAGCCTGTCCAGTCACGTTTGGCTGCCTACTCATCCTCCAGACTCTCAGTCCAATGCTCATTGCAGCAGATTACAAGCCCAGAATGAACCCCGAAAGAGCTGTGTTTCAACATAGATGGGAACTGTGTTTGACCAAACAATAGTGGATGAACCCGGCCACTTACACCAACCCTTTGGGCCTGGCTAAGGCAACTGCTCCTGTGGCCTCACAATCCCTGATAATGGTGTCCTGGTGTCCACACATTACACTCAGAGAGATTCCCAGAAGTAGGCATGCATGAGTGTCCCATACAAAGTCGCTCTGCTTGCAGGAAGCACAAACTCCCGAGGCCATTGCTATGGAGGAACAAAAGGAAGATGGATGCCTCCAATGGCTGAATTAGGAGTTTCCAGTGGAGATCACAGCCCCGGCCCTCACCTGAGGGCCTGGCTGCTGCTAATAAAGGCAATTGGAAACACCTGTTACCACTTGGGCCCTGAGGTCATACTCAGGAATCATTCCAGGAACTAGCAGGCTGGCAGACTTCCTGACCCCAGGATAGCTGTGCTCCTAGTTGAGAGGGCTTTCGGGCCAGAGGAGAGAATATTCCCTAGATACAAAAACGAACTTCAGGTTTCAAAAGGATTTGAAACCCCAGGAGGCACTTGGAAAAGACATTTCAGAGTCATCAAAACACCCTCTTTCTAAACCCTGAATCTTCCGTTTTGCATGGAAAATCTGGACACTGGTGTGGGTATCAGTACCACAGATCTTTTACATTTGGCCCAGTAGAGGGAAAGCACAATGTGTGTGCCAGGGTTGTAGATTTTCACTTCTCTTGACCTGGGCTCTCATGGAATAAGGACAAGGATGTGGTGCAGGAAATTGAGGAGGGTTGCATTTAGGCTGAGTGTCAGCCACAGGGCCTGGAGAATGGGGAGTCAAGCACAGAGGACCTGGACAGCTGCAGCTGGAGATGAACATATGCCTGTTACCTGCAGCAGGAACACTGTCTCCCTAGTTCCCCTACATACTACGCCATATGCACGAGGCTAATTAATCCAAAGGGTAAAGAAAGGAAAATTTCAACACCAAGAAGACCGAGTTCACGATGCATGCACTGACTTCCACGAAGGGTCCAGGGAAGAAGGCATGTAGAGACAGTCAGAGAGACAGAATGACAGTGACTGAAAAGGACAGAAATTCTGGCCCTGTGTTGATCAGTGCCAGGGCACTGAAGACAAACCCTCCATGCCCATGCATACTTCTTACAAGTGGCATTGTTATTTTATGTTTGTGATGAAAGTTTACACTTAGAACATCTAGGTCTTAGCCCACTCTGAGAAGCAACACTTGGCCTGCAGCCCACTCTGCAAAACTGCCCTTGCATCTGCAAATTGGAAGTAGTTTTAGTGATGCTCCAGCCAAATGCAGGCTGGCGTATTTCATCTCCCTGGTCCAGCCTCAGTCAGTCCTGTGTGCAGGGAACAGCACTATGTCTATTTCTTCTTTGATTTACAGTTTTGGGATAGGACTTGATGGACAAAAAGAGCAAGAGGGAAGTAGATGATTAGGCAGCTGTAGTTTGTGCTGAGAGAGATTTGTAGAGTGACAGGAGGTAAACGAATGGCTTGTGAGATGTCTCTCATGACTGTGGCTCAGAAGGGCCAGGTGTATCTTCATTAAAACCCGAATCCAGAGCTGTGCAGGTCTCTAGCTAAAATATATTTTCAGACCTCTACATGTTATATATATATATATATATAGATATATAGAGATAGAGATACAGCAAGACACTGATGTAGTCATTTTCTACAATGGATGCGATATGACATTCAGACTATTGATTGCTAAAACCTGGAGAGAAACTGTGCATCAGGAAAGGAATTGCTCAAAGGAGTAAAATCTCCAAATCCTTAGCTATATGCAGCTCCAACGGGACCTAGCGAAAAATGCTCGAGAAGGAACTCATCCAGGAGACTCTCCACATCGACAGACACCACAAGTTTCCTAGTCTGGCAACACACACAGGGCAGCTGATAGTTCCCAGTGCAAGCCTCAGGGAAAAAACCTCTCCCTCTTCACTGTCTTTACATCTGAAAATAAGAAAAGTGACCAAGGGCCAAGGAGAGCTACAATAGTGTCAATATTGAGCTGTAAAACAGAATGTGCCAAGTGTTTTGCACAAAATTACCAGTGCAACAGTGATTCTGTTGTTCTATCTCTCTCTCCCTCCCTAACACACACACAAAACACACACAAACACACACTCTCACAGTTACACACACGCACACATCCACAGAGGCACAGGCATAAACGGTGTTGTAAACATACAAACTGGACAGCTTCTGCAAGGCAGGGCCCTGGGTGAACCCTGCTTCGCACTTCCTGGAAGCACGCCCAGCCTTTTAAGGCCAGCTCTGAGCTCCCATTGTCGGGCTTACTTCAGAAGGCCTGCAGACAGGGAACCAGCCATGCTCTGATATTCCAGAGGCCTAGGCCACGCCCAGAACCCCTGCCAGCAATATCATTGGCCAGTGTGCTAGGACAGCCCAGGACTCTCATGTCTCCCTCTCCTGAGTTCCCGATTCAATCTCATGCCTCACTCTCATCCAAACATTGCCAATGGGGTAAGCTGGGGCACTCCTCTGAATTCAAGGGCAGGAGCCTGTCCAGTCACGCTTGGCTGCCTACTCATCCTCCAGACTCTCAGTCCAATGCTCATTGCAGCAGATTACAAGCCCAGAATGAACCCCGAAAGAGCTGTGTTTCAACATAGATGGGAACTGTGTTTGACCAAACAATAGTGGATGAACCCGGCCCCTTACACCTACCCTTTGGGTCTGGCTAAGGCAATTGCTCCTGTGGCCTCACAATCCCTGATAATGGTGTCCTGGTGTCCACACATTACACTCAGAGAGATTCCCAGAAGTAGGCATGCATGAGTGTCCCATACAAAGTCGCTCTGCTTGCAGGAAGCACAAACTCCCGAGGCCATTGCTATGGAGGAACAAAAGGAAGATGGATGCCTCCAAGGCTGAATTAGGAGCTTCCAGTGGAGATCACAGCCCCTGCCCTCACCTGAGGGCCTGGCTGCTGCTAATAAAGGCAATTGGAAACACCTGTTACCACTTGGGGCCTGCGGACATACTCAGGAATCCCTCCAGGAACTAGAAGGCTGGCAGACCTCCTGACCCCGGGAAAACTGTGCTCATAGTTGGGCGGCCCTTCTGGCCAGAGGTGAGAATATTCACTAGATATAAGAAAGAACTTCAGGTTTCAAAAGGATTTGAAAACCCCATGAGGCACTTGTAAAAGACATTTCACAGCCATCAAAACACCCTCTTTCAGAACCCTGGTAGCTTCCGTTTTGCGTGGGAAATCTGGACACTGGTGTGGCCATCAGTACCACAGATCCTTTACATTCGGCCCAATAGAGGGATAGCACAATGTGTCTGCCAGGCGGATAGATTTTCACTTCTCTTCACCTGGTCTCTCATGGAATTAGGACAAGGACGCTGTGCAGCAAGGTGAGGAGGGCTGCATTTAGGCTTAGTGTCAGCATCAGGGCCCTGGAGAATGGAAGTCAAGCCCACATGGCCTGGATAGCTGCAGCTGCAGATGGAGATATGCCTGGAACCTGCAGCAGCAACGCTGTCTCCGCAATTCCCCTCTGTACTACACCAAGTGCAGGAGACTAAATAATCCAAAGGGCAATGAAAGGAAAATTTCAACACCAGGATGACTGAGTTCACGATGCATGCACTGACTTCCAGTAAGGGCCCAGGGAAGAAGGCACGTAGAGACAGTCAGAGAGACAGAATGACAGTGACAGAAAAGGACTGAAATTCTGGCCCTGTGTTGATCAGTGCCAGAGCACTGAAGACAAACCCTCCATGCCCATGCATACTTCTTACAAGTGGCATTGTCATTTATGTTTGTGAGGAAAGGTTACACTTAGAACATAGGTCTTAGCCACTCTGAGAAGCAACACTTGGACCCCAGCCCACTCTCCAAAACTGCCCCCGCCTCTCCAAATTGGATGTAGTCTTAGTGATGCTCCAGCCAAGATGCAGGCTGGCATATTGCATCTCCCTGGTCCAGCCTCAGCCTGTCCTGTGTGCAGGGTACTGCACTATGTCTATTTCTTCTTTGATTTCCAGATTTGGGATAGGACTCCGTGGACAAAATGAGCAAGAGGGAAGAAGATGATTTGGCAGAGGTAGTTTGTGCTGAGAGAGATTTTTAGAGTGATAAATGATATGGCTCTGTGAGATGTCTCTCATGACTGTGGCTCAGAAGGGCCAGGTGTATCCACTTTACTACCCTAATCCAGAGCTGTGCAGGTCTCTAGTTAAAAAATATTTTCAGACCTCTACAAGTTACATATATATATATATATATATATATATATATATATATATATATATATATATATAGAGAGAGAGAGAGAGAGAGAGAGAGAGATAGAGAGAGAGAGAGAGAGGGACACTCATATAGTCATTGTAGTCATTTTCTACAATGGATTTGATATGATATTCAGACAATCGATTGCTAAAACCTGGAGAGAAATTGTGCATCAGGAAAAGAATTGTCCAAAGGAGTAAAATCTCCAAATCATTAGCTATATGCAGCTCCAAGGGGACAGATCGAAAAAGGCTCGAGAAGGAAGTCATCCAGGAGACTCTCCACATGGACAGGCACCACAAGTTTCCTAGTCTGGTAACACACACAGGGCAGCTGCTAGTTCCCAGTGCAATACTCAGGGCAAAAACCTCTCCCTCTTCAGTGTCTCAGAATTCAAAAACCTCCTACAGTGTTTATTGATGACAGGATCATACCTGGCTTGTAGAGATTGTAAGGCAGCAGCTCTGATGCCCACAGACCCCAGACAGCCCCAGCCTTCATCATATGCTGTACTATGAGACCTGACAGTAATTGTGTGTGTGTGTCTGTCTGTCTGTCTGACTGTGTGTGCTTAGAGCTCACATGTATTAGTCTCAGAGCATGGGTGGCAAAGTAGCCAGCCTCACCTGCAACTTATGTACAGAGAACCTAGCTGGTCAGGGCAAGCCAGCTAGCCCAGATTCAGGCTAAGCAAGAATTCATATGCAAAGGGACTCTCATGTCTAAATCTCTTGAGTTCCCTATTCAGTCTCATGCCTCACTATCTATCATCCAAACACCGCCAACAGGGGAAGCTGGGGAACCCCTCAGAATTCAGGGGCATGAGCCTGTCCAGTCATGTTTGGCTGCCTACTCAGCCTCCAGGCTCTCAGTCCACTGCTTAGGGCAGCAGATTACAAGCACAGAAAGTACCCAGAAAGAGCTGTGTTTCAACATAGATGGGAACTGTGTTCGAACAAACAATAGTGGATGAACCCGGTCCCTGACACCTACCCTTCGGGTCCGGCTAAGGCAATTTCCACTGTGGCCTCACATCCCTGATCATGGTGTCCTGGTGTCCACACATCACACTCAGAGAGATTCCTAGAGGTAGGCATGCATGAGTGTCCCATAGAAAGTCTCTCTGCTTGCAGGAAGCACAAACTCCCCGGGCCCTTGCTATGGACAGACAAAAGAAAGATGGATGCCTCCATTGGCTGAATTCAGAGCTTCCAGTGGAGATCACAGCCCCGCACCTCACCTGAGGGCCTGGCTGCTGCTAATAAAGGCATTTGGAAACACCTGTTACCACTTGGGCCCTGAGGATATACTCAGGAATCCCTCCAGGAGCTAGCAGGCTGGCAGACCTCCGGACCCCGGGATAGCTCTGCTCCTAGTTGGGTGGCCCTTATGGCCAGAGGTGAGAATATTCCCTAGATACAAGAAAGAACTTCAGGTTTCAAAAGGATTTGAAGACCCCATGAGGCACTTGGAAAAGACATTTCACAGCCATCAAAAAACCCTCTTTCAGAACCCTGGAAGCTTCCCTTTTGTGTGGAAAATCTGGACACTTTTGTGGCCATCAGTACCACAGATCCTTTACATTCGGCTTAATAGAGGGAAAGCACAATGTGTCTGCCAGTGGGATAGAGTTTCTCACTCTTCACCTGGGCTCTCATGGAATAAGGACAAGGACGCTGTGCAGCAATGTGAGGAGGGCTGCATTTAGGCTGAGTGTCAGCCTCAGGGCCCTGGAGATTGGGAGTCAAGCACAGAGGGCCTGGACAGCTGCAGCTGCAGACTCCTCAGTTCCACTCTGTACTACACCATGTGCAGGAGACTAAATAACCCAAAGGGCAAAGAAAGGAAAATTTCAACACCCGGATGACTGAGTTCATGATGCTTGCACTGACTTCCAGTAAGGGTCCAGGAAAGAAGGCATGTAGAAACAGTCAGAGAGACAGAATGTCAGAGACAGAAAAGGACTGAAATTCTGGCCCTGTGTTGATCAGTGCCAGAGCACTGAAGACAAACTCTCCATGCCCATGCATACTTCTTACAAGTGGCATTGCTATTTTATGTTTTTGAGGAAAGGTAACACTTAGAACATCTAGGTCTTAACCACTCTGAGAAGCAACACTTGGCCCCCAGCCAACTCTCCAAAACTGCCCCCGCCTCTCCAAATTTGAAGTAGTCTTAGTGATGCTCCAGCCAAGATGCAGGCTGGCGTATTGCATCTCCCTGGTCCAGCCTCAGCCTGTCCTGTGTGGAGGGAACTGCACTATGTCTATTTAGTCTTTGCTTTACAGTTTTGGGATAGGACTCGGTGGACAAAATGAGCAAGAGGGAAGTAGATGATTTGGCAGTGGTAGGTTGTGCTGAGAGAGACTTTTTAGAGTGATAAATGATATGGCTCTGTGAGATGTCTCTCATGACTGTGGCTCAGAAGGGCCAGGTGTATCCACTTTACTACCCTAATAGAGAGCTGTGCAGGTCTCTAGTTAAAAAATATTTTCATACCTCTACAAGTTACATATATATATATATATGTATATATATATATATACATATATATATATATATATATAGAGAGAGAGACACTGATATAGTCATTGTAGTCATTTTCTACAATGGATTCGATATGACATACAGACAATTGATTGCTAAAACCTGAAGAGAAACTGCATTAGGAAAAGACTTGTCCAAAGGAGTAAAATCTCCAAATCATTAGCTATATGCAGTTCCAACTGTACTGAGCGAAATAGGCTCTAGAAGGAACTCAACCAAGAGACTCTCCACATGGACTGGCACCACAAGTTTCTGAGTCTGGCAACTAACACAGGGAAGCTGCTAGTTCCCAGTGCAAGCCTCAGGGCAGAAACCTCTCCCTCTTAAGTGTCTGAGAATTCAAAAACCTCCTAAACTGTGTTCATTGATCACAGGATCAATCCTGGCTTGTAGAGATTGTAAGGCAGCAACTCTCATGCCCACAAACCCCAGACAGCCCCAGCCTTCACCATATGCTGTACTACGAGACCTGACAGTAATTGTGTGTGTGTGTGTGTGTGTGTGTGTGTGTGTGTGTGTCTGTCTTTCTGTCTGACTGTGTGTGTCTGTGTGTGCTTAGAGCTCACCTGTAGTAGTCTCAGAGCAAGGGTGGCAAGGTAGCCAGCCTCACCTGCAACTTATGTACAGAGAAGCTAGCTGGTCAGGGGAAGCCAGCTATCCCAGATTCTGGCTAAGCAAGAATGCATATGCAAAGGGACTCTCATGTCTAAATCTCCTAAGTTCCCTATTCAATCCCATGTCTCACTATCTATCATCCAAACATTACCAACGGGGGAAGCTGGGGAACCCCTCAGAATTCAGGGGCATGAAATGCTCCTGGAAGGCTTATAATTTATAATTGTAGTGAATCCTGCTGCAACTATGTGACCAATTATTTAAGAGTAAGGAGGCTGTTATAAATGTGGTAATTCTGCATTAAGATCAAATAAAAAGGTCAATAATTCTAAAAATGACTGATATATATATATGTACATAAATGTATGTATATCTTTATTATAAACTCTGAGGTATACTGGCATGGCTATGTGGAGACAGAGTATGGCTTGTGTCAGAAGACTTACAAAGCTGAGGCTCCAGAAACCTAGGTGAAATCGCAAACAAAACAAGCGACTCTCTTTGTATATCAGAGACTGTCAGTAAAATAAGAATATACGTAAAATAAGTCGCTCTGCTTGCAGGAAGCCCAAACTCCCGGGCCCTTGCTATGGAGAGACAAAAGAAAGATGGATGCCCCATTGGCTGAATTCGGAGCTTCCAGTGGAGATCACACCCCGCCCCTCACCTGAGGGCCTGGCTGCTGCTAATAAAGGCAATTGGAAACACCTGTTACCACTTGGGCCCTGAGATCATACTCAGGAATCCCTCCAGGAGCTACCAGGCTGGCAGACCTCCTGAATCCAGGATAGCTGTGCTCCGAGTAGGGAGGGCCTTCTGGCCAGAGGTGAGAATATTCCCTAGATACAAGAACGAACTTCAGGTTTCAAAAGGATTTGAAACCCCAGGTGGCACTTGGAAAAGACATTTTACAGCCATCAAAACACCCACTTTCTGAGCCCTGGAAGGTTCCGTTTGTCCTGGAAAATCTGGACACTGGTGTGGTCCTCAGTACCACAGATCCTTTACATTCGGCCCAATAGAGGGAAAGCACAATGTGTGTGCCAGGGTGGTAGAGTTTCACTTCTCTTGACCTGCGCTCTCATGTAATAAGGACAAGGATGTGGTGTAGGAAATTGAGGAGGGCTTCATTTTGGCTGAGTGTCAGTCACAGGGCCCTGGAGAATGTCAGTCAAGCACAGAGGGCATGGACAGCTGCAGCTGGAGATGGACATATGCCTGTTACCTGCAGCAGGAACAATGTCTCCTAAGTTCTCCTCTGTACTATGCCATATGCACGAGACTAAATAATTCAAAGGCAAAGAAAGGAATATATCAACACCAGGAAGACCGAATTCATGATGCATAAAATGACTTCCAGGAAGGGTCCAGGGAAGAAGGCATGTAGAGACAGTCAGAGAGACAGAATGACAGTGACTGAAAAGGATATAAATTCTAGCCCTGTTTTGATCAGTGCCAGAGTACTGAAGACAAACCCTCCATTCCCATGCATTCTTATTACAAGTGGCATTTTTATTTTATGTTTGTGAGGAAAGTTTACACTTAGAACATCTAGGTCTTAGCCCACTCTGAGAAGCAACACTTGGCCTGCAGCCCACTCTCCAAAACTGTCCTTGCCTCTCCAAATTGGAAGTAGTTTTAGTGATGTTCCAGCCAAATGCAGGCTGGTGTATTTCATCTCCCTGGTCAAGCCTCAGCCTGTCCTGTGTGCAAGGAACTGCACAATGTCTATTTCTTCTTTGATTTACAGTTTTGGGATAGGACTCGGTGGACAAAAAGAGCAAGAGTGAAGTAGATGATTTGGCAGCTGTAGTTTGTGCTGAGAGAGATTTGTAGAGTGACAAGAAGTAAACGAATGGCTCTGTGAGATGTCTCTCATGACTGTGGCTCATAAGAGCCAGGTGTATCCGAATTACTACCCGAATCCAGAGCTGTGCAGGTCTATAGCTAAAATATATTCTCAGACCTCTACATGATATATATATATATATATATATATATATATATATATATATATATATATATATATATATAGAGAGAGAGAGAGAGAGAGAGAGAGAGAGAGAGAGAGGGAAAGAGAGAGAGAGAGCAATACACTGATGTAGTCATTTTCTACAATGGATGTGATATGACATTCAGACAATTGATTGCTAAAACCTGGAGAGAAACTGTGCATCAGGAAAAGAATTGTCCAAAGGAGTAAAATCTCCAAATCATTAGCTATATGCAGCTCCAACGGAACAGAGCGAAAAGGGCTTGAGAAGGAACTCATCAAGGAGACTCTCCACATGGACAGGAACCACAAGTTTACTAGTCTGGCAACTCACACAGGGCAGCTGCTAGTTACCAATGCAAGCCTCAGGGCAAAAACCTCTCCCTCTTCAGTGTCTTTACATCTGAAAATAAGAAAAGTGACCAAGGGCCAAGGAGAGTTACAATGGTGTCAATATTGAGCTGTAAATCAGGATGTGCCAAGTGTTTTGCACAAAATCACCTCTGCCACAGTGATTCTGTTGTTCTCACTCTCTCTCCCTCCCTCACACACACACACACAAACACACACAAACACACACTTTCACAGTTACACACACGCATACATCCACAGAGGCACTGGCACAAACGGAGTTAAACACATGCAAACTGGACAGCTTCTTCAAGGCAGGGCTCTGGGTGAACGCTGCTTCGCACTTCCTGGAAGCACGCCCAGCGTTTTAAGGCCATCTCTGAGCTCCCGTTGCCGGGATTACTTCAGAAGGCCCACAGACAGGGCACCAGCCATGCTCTGATATGCCAGAGGCCTAGGTCACGCCCAGAACCCCTGCCACCAATATCATTGGCCAGTGTGCTAGGACACGCCCAGGAGTGTCATGGCCCCCAGTCAGTGATTGGCCAGCAACTTTGGGCACCGCCCACACGGCCCTGCAGCACAATCATTGGGCAGCCTCTGGAAGGCCCACCCACCAGTCACTTCTGCTGGAAAGAGATGAGAATTCAAAAAACTCCTACACTGTGTTCATTGATGACTGGTTCAAAGGTGGCTTGTAGAGATTGTAAGGCAACAGCTCTCCTGCCCACAGAACCCAGACAGCCCCAGCCTTCACCATATGCTGTACTACCAGATCTGACAGTAATATGTGTGTGTGTCTGTCTGTCTGTCTGTCTGTGTCTGTGTGTGCTCAGAGCTCACTTATAGTAGTCTCAGAGCATGGGTGGGAAGGTAGCCAGCTTCACCTGCAACTTATGTACAGAGAACCTAGCTGGTCAGGACAAGCCAGCTAGCCCAGATTCTGGGTAAGCAAGAATGCACATGCAAAGGGACTCTCATGTCTCCCTCTCCTGAATTCCCGATTCAATCTCATACCTCACTATCATCCAAACACTGCCAATGGGGTAAGCTGGGGCACCCCTCAGAATTCAAGGGCAGGAGCCTGTCCAGTCACGTTTGGCTGCCTACTCAGCCTCCAGACTCTCAGTCCACGGCTCAGGGCAGCGGATTACAAGCCCAGAATGAACCCAGAAAGAGCTGTGTTTCAACATAGATGGGAACTGTGTATGACCAAACAATAGTGGATGAACCCGTCCCCATACACCTACCCTTTGGGTCCGACTAAGGCAATTGCTCCTGTGGCCTCAAAATCTCCGATCATGGTGTCCTGGTGTCCACACATCACACTCAGAGAGATTCCCAGAAGTAGGCATGCATGAGTGTCCCATACAAAGTCGTTCTGCTTGCAGGAAGCACAAACTCCCTGGACCCTTGCTATGGAGAGACAAAAGTAAGATGGATGCCTCCATTGGCTGAATTAGGAGCTTCCAGTGGAGATCACATCCCCGCCCCTCACCTGAGTGCCTGGCTACTGCTAATAAAGGCAATTGGAAACAACTGTTACCACTTGGGGCCTGAGGACATACTCAGGAATCCCTCCAGGAGCTAGCAGGCTGGCAGACCTCCTGACCCCAGGATAGCTGTGCTCCTAGTTGGGAGGGCCTTCAGGCCAGAGGTGAGAATATTCCCTACATACAAGAATGAACTTCTGGTTTCAAAAGTATTTGAAACCCCAGGAGGCACTTTAAAAGACATTTCACAGCCATCAAAACACCCACTTTCTGAACCTTGGATGCTTAGTTTTGCGTGGAAAATCTGGACACTGGTGTGGCCATCAGTTCCACAGATGCTTTACATTTGGCCCAATAGAGGGAAAGCAGAATGTGTGTGCTAGGGTGGTAGAGTTTCAGTTCTCTTGACCTGGGCTCTCATGGAATAAGGACAATGATGTGGTGCAGGAAATTGAGGATGGCTGCATTTAGGGTAAGTGTCAGCTACAGGGCCCTGGAGAATGGGAGTCAAGCACAGAGGGCCAGGACAGCTGCAGCTGGAGATGGACATATGCCTGTTACCTGCAGCAGGAACGCTGTCTCCTAAGTTCTCCTCTGTACTATGCCATATGCATGAGACTAAGTAATTCTAAGGGCAAAAAAAGGAAAATTTCAACAACAGGAAGACCTATTTCACGATGCATGCACTGACTTCCATGAAGGGTCCAGGGAAGAAGGCACGTAGAGACAGTCAGAGAGACAGAATGACAGTGACTGAAAAGCACAAATTCTGGCCCTGTGTTGATCAGTGCCTGAGTACTGAAGACAAACACTCCATTCTCATGCATACTTCTTACAAGTGGCATTGTTATTTTATGTTTGTGAGGAAAGGTTACACTTAGAACATCTAGGTCTTAGCCCACTCTGAGACGCAACACTTGGCCTGCAGCCCACTCTCCAAAGCTGTCCTTGCCTCTCCAAATTGGAAGTAGTTTTAGTGATGCTCCACCAAATGCAGGCTGGCATATTTCATCTCCCTGGTCCAGGCTCAGCCCGTCCTGTGTACAGGGAAATGCACAATGTCTATTTCTTCTTTGATTTACAGTTTTGGGATAGGACTCGGGGGACAAAAAGAGCAAGAGTGAAGTAGATGATTTGGCAGCTGTAGTTTGTGCTGAGAGAGATTTGTAGAGTGACAAGAGGTAAACGAATGGCTCTGTGAGATGTCTCTCATGACTGTGGCTCAGAAGGGCCAGGCGTATCTGCATTACTACCCGAATCCAGAGCTGTGCAGTTCTCTAGCTAAAATATATTTTCAGACCTCTACATGTTATATATATATATATATATATATATATATATATATATATATATAGAGAGAGAGAGAGAGAGAGAGAGAGAGACAGCAAAACACTGATGTAGTCATTTTCTACAATGGATGCGATATGACATTCAGACAATTGATTGCTAAAACCTGGAGAGAAACTGTGCATCAGGAAAAGAATTGTCCAAAGGAGTAAAATCTCCAAATCATTAGCTATATGCTGCCATCCTCCAGGCTCACAGTCCACTGCTCAGGACATCAGATTACAAGCCCTGAAAGAACCCCGAGAGAGCTGTGTTTCAACATAGATGGGAACTGTGTTTGACCAAACAATAGTGGATGAACCCGGCCCCTTACACCTACCCTTTGGGTCCGGCTAAAGCAATTGCTCCTGTGGCCTCACAATCCCTGATCATGGTGTACTGGTGTCCCCTCATCACACTCAGAGAGATTCCCAGAAGTAGACATGCATGAGTGTCCCATACAAAGGCTCTCTGCTTGCAGTAAACACAAACTCCCCGGGCCCTTGCTATGGACAGACAAAAGGAATATGGATGCCTCCATTGGCTGAATTAGGAGCTTCCAGTGGAGATCACAGTCCCGCCCCTCACCTGAGGGCCTGGCTGCTGCTAAAAAGGCAATTGGAAACACCTGTTACTACTTGTGGCCTGAGGACATACTCAGGAATCCCTCCATGAGCCAGCAGGCTGGCAGACCTCCTGACCCTGGGATAGGTGTGCTCCTAGTTGGGAAGGCCTTCTGGCCAGAGGTGAGAATATTCCCTAGATACAAGAAAGAACTTCAGGTTTCAAAAGGATTTGAATCCCCATGAGGCACTTGGAAAAGACATTGCACAGCCATCAAAACACCCTCTTTCTGAACCCTGGAAGCTTCCGTTTTGCATGGAAAATCTGGACACTGTTGTGGCTATCAGTACCACAGATCCTTTACATTCGGCCCAATAGAGGGAAAGCACAATGTGTGTGCCAGGGGGATAGAGTTTCACTTCTCTTGACCTGGGCTCTCATGGAATAAGGACTAGGATGCTGTGCAGGAAGGTGAGGAGGGCTGCATTTAGGCTGAGTGTCCGCCACAGGGCCCTGGAGAATGGTAGTCAAGCACAGAGGGCCTGGACAGCTGCAGCTGGAGATGGACATATGCCTGTTACCTGCAGTAGGATCGCTGCCTCCTCAGTTCCCCACTGTACTATGCCATATACACAAGACTAAATAGTCCAAAGGGCAAAGAAAGGAAAATTTCAACACCATGAAGCCCGAGTTAACGATGCATGCACTGACTTCCAGTAAGGGCCCAGTGAAGAAGGCACATAGAGACAGTCAGATAGACAGAATGACAGTGACGGTAAAGTACAGAAATTCTGGACGTGTGTTGATCATTGCCAGAGCACTGAAGACAAATCCTCCATGCCCATGCATACTTCTTACAAGTGGCATTGTTATTTTATGTTTGTGAGGAAAGCTTAAACTTAGAACATCTAGGTCTTAGCCCACTCTGAGAAGCAACACTTGGCCAGCAGCCCATTCTCCAAAACTGCCCTTGCCTCACCAAATTGGAAGTAGTCTTAGTGATGCTCTAGCCAAGATGCAGGCTGGCGTATTGCATCTCCCTGGTCCAGCCTCAGTCTGTCTTGTGTGCAGGGAACTGCACTATGTTTATTTCTTCTTTGATTTACAGTTTTGGGATAGGACTCGGTGGAACAAAAGAGCGAGAGGGAAGTAGATCATTTGAGAGTGGTAGTTTGTGCTGAGAGAGATTTGTAGAGTGACAAGAGGTATAGGAATCGCTCTGTGAGATGTCTCTCATAACTGTGGCTAAGAAGGGCCAGGTGTATCCGCATTACCACAATAATCCAGAGCTGTGTAGGTCTCTAGCTAAAAAAATATTTTCACACCTCTACATGTTACATATATATGGAGAGAGAGAGAGAGAGAGAGAGACTGATGTAGTCATTTTCTACAATGGATTCAATATGACATTCAAATAAATTATTGCTAAAACCTGGAGAGGAACTATGCATCAGGAAAATAATTGTCCAAAGGAGTAAAATCTCCAAATCATTAGCTATATGCAGTTCCAACTGTACTGAGCGAAATAGGCTCTAGAAGGAACTCAACCAAGAGACTCTCCACATGGACAGGCACCACAAGTTTTCTAGTCTGGCAACACACACAGGGCAGCTGCTAGTTCCCAGTGCAAGCCTCAGGGCAAAAACCTCTCCCTCTTCAGTCTCTTTATATCTGAAAAGAAGAAAAGTGACCAAGGGCCAAGGAGAGCTACAATGGTGTCAATATTGAGCTGTAAATCAGAATGTGCCAAGTGTTTTGCACAAAATCACCTGTGCCACAGTGACTCAGTCCTTCTCTCTGTCTCTCCCTCCCTCACACACACACACAAACACACACAAACACACATTCTCACAGTCACACACACGCACACATCCACAGATGCACAGGCACAAATAGAGTTATACACATGCTCACTGGACAGCTTCTGCAAGGCAGGGCCCTGGGCTGAACCCTGCTTCACACGTCCTCAAGCACGCCCAGCCTTTTAAGGCCAGCTCTGAACTCCCATTGTCGGGCTTCTCTCAAATGGCCCACCCACAGGGCGGTAGCCTTGCACTGATAGGCCAGAAGCCTAGGCCTCGCCCAGAACCCCTGCCAGAAATCTCATTGGCCAGTGTGCTTGGACATGCCCAGGAGGGTCTGGGCCCCTAGTCAGTGATTGGCCGGCGGCCTTGAACACCGCCAACAAGGCCTTGGAGCACGCTCATTGGGCAGCCTCTGGAAGGCCCGCCCACCAGCCACATCAGCTCGACGCTGATTGGACTGTTGTCCCAGGGAAACGCCCCCAGCCAGCCAGAGAATGTGAGAGTTAGAGAAGGCGAGAAGAGAAAAAGATGAGTTGAAAAAAGACCAGAATTCAAAAATCTCCTACACTGTGTTCATTGATGACAGGTTCAAACCTGGCTTGTAGAGATTGTAAGGCAGCAGCTCTCATGCCAACAGACTCCAGACAGCCCCAGTCTTCACCATATGCTGTACTACCAGACCTGACAGTAATGTGTGTGTCTATGTGTGCTCAGAGATCACCTAAAGTAGTCTCAGAGCATGAGTGTCAAGGTAGCCAGCCTCACCTGCAACTTATGTACAGATAACCTAGATGGTCAGGGCAAGCCAGCTAGCCCAGATTCTGGGTAAGCAAGAATGCCAGAGAACTATGTGGAAGCCCAAGACCCCATTTTGTGCCCCTGGTCACCACTTACCGAATTAGGGAAAAGCTGGGCTAGTGGCAAATCAGTGGTTCCACTGTCTCTCTGTCTCTCTTCCTGCTGAGCACGGGGATTCACAAACTCCCAGTAGAGTCATCCCAGACAAAGAGAGAAACCCCTTCCACTTGCAAAGCCAAATGGGGGATCCCCCCACCCCACAGGAAAGAACAGATGTCTAGGGCACTCTATGTCAATCCAACCTTGCTGTCCATGGGCCACAAATCCCAGAGTTTTCCTCATTCCACAGAATCACTACACTCAACTATGGGCTTTGATGCCACACAGCAGAATGCAGCTGAGCTCCCCCATTCCACTCCTCTTTGAGTCTACACAGAAAATTACACACAGCATGGGAATAGCAAAGGAAAGAACCCATCTGAGGACCACCTGGGAGAATGCACAACAGTGTCCAGAATATCCAATGTGACACTCATATTTGAACAACCACTTGTGCAGTGGAAACTTCCTTTATCATACCACAACCTAGTTCCTAAGACCCTGCATCAGGAATAAAGTAACAACAGCGGTAATCATAACTGAAACACACTTATGTATACTTACACACAATCACACACACACCTTCCAACAGAGACGCACACACTTTTCCTTGAAATAACGTGGATTGGTGTTGCTATTTTGCACTCAAGGAAAAGGTCAAAGTTTCATGGGTGGAGGGGAGAAGTGTTAAGTTTCTGGCATATGAAGGTGAGAAGTGCCTAGAGAAGATCGATAGTTACTTGGACAACGAAGGGAGCATGGGTTGGAGACACAGCTGTTGGAGATGCCAGGGAACTATGTGGAAGCCCAGGACCCCGTTTTAAGCCCCTGCTCACCACTTACCCAGCTAGGGAAAAGCTGGGCTAGTGTCAAATCAGAACTGCAGCTGTCTCTCTGTCTCTCTTCCTGCTTGGGCCCTGCTCTCTCAATTTATGACTGTTTCCTTCTCCTCAATAAGAAAGTTACAAATGATGTACAGAAATACAGGGAAAGTGGAAAAAAATTACCCCTGTGCCCACTATTACATGTAACTGTTGACTGTAAACGATTCATCCCCCAAGAAAGAACAGAATAAATATTTGTGAGGTTAAAAACATTGTAGGTTAAATACAGAACATTCTTTAGAGCCATGCAATACTAATTCATTGTGCATTGGATGTCACTGTCAAAAACAGTACAGTAATAGTTGTAGTAGTGTGTAGTATCTGCAAAAGGAAATGTATTGTGTGTCAAAGTTCCCGTCAATTATAAGAGAAAATCTACCAGGCAGAAGAAATGACCCCTCATGTGATATGGGACTAAATAAATAAATAAATATGTAAATAAATGGGGATGATTAGGAGGATTTGAAAAAAATAAAAAATAAAAACAAAAACCACAGGAAGACCTGATTATAGCAGACATATAGAAAACATCTGCTGAGAAACAGAGGGCTGCTTCAAAAATTCCCTGACACTTCAGGGTCCAGGCAAATTAAGATTTCTGGAGAATGAAAAGAAACACATACGTATTGAAGCTTACACTAGAGAAAGAAGGCAAGTTCTGTACTATGATAATTACAATAAGGATGCTGATAGAAAGGCTATTGGAAATGCTCCTGGAAGGTTTATAATTTATAATTGTAGTGAATCCTGCTCCAACTATGTGACTAATTATTTGTGTATAAGGAGGTTGTTATAAATGTGGTAATTCTGCATTAAGATCAAATAAAAAGGTCAAAAATTCTAAAAATGACTGATATCTATATATATGTATATATGTACATATATGTATGTGTTTCTTTATTATAAACTATGAGGTATACTGGCATGGCTATGAGGAGATAGAGTATGTTTTGTGACATAGAGACTTACAAAGCTGAGGCTCCAGAAACCTAGGTGAAATCGCCAACAAAACAAGCTAGAGCTCAGCAGTGCCCTGGTGACTCTCTTTTTATATCTGGGCCTGTCAGTAAAATAATATATAAGTAAAATATTAATGAGTGCAGACAGAGTGAGTGAGAGCATGTGAGAGTCAGAGACAGAGCAGGCAAGAAGAGAAATGGAAGAGTTGGAAAGACACCAGAAGTCAAAAACCTCCCACACTGTGTTCATTGATGACAGGTTCAAACCTACTTTGTTGAGATTGTAATGCAGCAGTCTCATGTCCACAGACCCCAGACAACCCCAGCCTTCACGATATGTGTGTTGTATTTATGACAGGAAATGTATTGTGAGTGTAAACTTCCCTTCAATTATAAGAGAAAAATCTATCAAGCAGAAGAAATGACCCCTCATGTAATATAGGACTAAATAAATAAATAAATATGTAAATAAATGGGGATGATCTAGGAGGATTTGAAAAGAATGAAAAATAAAAACAAAAAGCACAAGAAGACCTGATTATAGCAGAAACATAGATACCATCTGCTGAGAATCAGAGGGCTGCTTCACAAATTCCAAGACACTTCAGAGTCCAGGGAAATTAAGATTTCAGGAGAATGAAAAGAAACTCATATGTATTGAAGCTTACGCTAGAGAAAGGAGGTGAGTTCTGTACTATGATAATTACAATAAGGATGCTGATAGAAATTCTATTAGAATTGCTACTGGAAGGTTCTATTATTTATAATTGTATTTAGTCCTGCTCCAGCTATGTGGCCAATTATTAATGAAAAGGAAGCTAAATGTGTTAATTCTGATTTAGATCAATTACATAGGTTGATAATTCCAAAAATGGCAGATATATATATATATATATATATATATATATATATATATATGTCTTTATTATAAACTCTGAGAGATACTGCCATGGATATGAGGAGACAGAATATGGCTTGTGTCAGAGAGAATTACAAAGCTGAGGCTCAAGTAGCCTTGATGAAAACACCAACAAAAAAAGCCAGAGCTCAGCAGGTAACTCTCTTTGTATATATGGGCCTGTCAATAAAATAAGGATATAAGTAAAATATTACTGAGTGCAGACAGAGTGAGTGAGAGCCTGTGAGAGTCAGATACAGAGAAGGCTAGAAGGGAAATTGAAGAGCTGGAAATAGACCAGAAGTCAAAAGCCCCTAGACTGTGTTCATTCATGACAGGTTCAAACCTGGCGTGTAGAAATTGTAAGGCAGCAGCTCTAATGCACACAGACCCAAGACAACCCAGGCCTTCACCATATCTGTGTAGTATTTGCCCCAGGAAATGTATTGTGCGTCAAAAGGTCCCTTCAATTATAAGGTAAAATCTATGAAGCAGAAGAAATGACCCCTCATGTGATACCTGACTAAATAAATAAATATGCAAATAAATGGGGATGATCTAGGAGGACTTGAAAAAATTTAAAAAATGAAAACAAACACCACAAAAAGACCTGATTACAGCAGAAACATAGAAACCATCTGCTGAGAAACAGAGGGCTGCTTCAAAAATTTCCTAACACTTCAGGGTCCAAGGAAATTAAGATTTCCAGAAAAATAAAACAAACACATAGGTACTGAAGCTTATACTAGAAAAAGGAGGGAAGTTCTGGGCTATGATAATTACAATAAGGATGCTGAGAGAAACACGATTAGAAACTCTACTGGAAAGTTCTATTATTTATATTTGAATTAAATGTTGTGCCATCTATATGGCTATTTCTAAAAACTAGGCTGTTATAAATGTGGTAATTCTGAATTAAGGTCAAATACATAGGTCGACAATTCAAAAAATGACAGATATATAAATATATATGTATATATATATGTATGTATATCTTTATTAAAAACTCTGAGTGATACTGGCATAGAAATGAGGAGACAGAATATGGCTTGTGTCAGAAATACTTACAAACTGAGGCTCCTGTAGCCTAGGTGAAATAGCCAACACAACAAGCCAGAGCTCAGCAGTGCTCTGGTAACTCTCTTTGTATATCTGGGACTGTTAGTAAAATAAGTATATAAGTAAAATATTAATGATTGAAGACAGTGTGTGAGAGCATGTGAGAGTTAGGGACAGAGAAGGCAAGAAGAGAAATAGGTGAGTTGGAAAGAGACCAGAATTAAAAAACCTCCTACACTGTGTTCATTCATGACAGGTTCAAACCTGGCTTGTAGAGATTATAGGTAGCAGCTCTCATGCCCACAGACCCCAGACAACCCAAACCTTCACCATATGTGTGTAGTATTTCCCCAGGAAATGTATTTTGCATCAAAAGTTCCCTTCAATTATAAGAGAAAATCTATCAAGCAGAAGAAATGACCACTCATGTGATACCTAACTAAATAAATAAATATGCAAATAAATGGGGATGATCTAGGAGGACTTGAAAAAAATAAAACAAAAATAAAGACAAAAACCCCAAGATGACCTTATTACAGCAGAAACATAGAAACCATCTGCTGAGAAACAGAGGGCTGCTTCAAAAATTCCCTAACACTTCAGGGTCCAGGGAAATTAAGATTTCTGGAAAAAGAAAACAAACACATACTTATTGAAGCTTAAACTAGAAAAAGGAGGGAAGTTCTGGGCTAAGATAATTACAATAAGCATGCTGATAGAAACACGATTAGAAATGCTACTGGAATGTTCTTTTATTTATAATTGTACCAAATTCTGCTCCAACTATATGGCCAATTATTTCTGAAATCTAGGCTGTTATAAATGTGGTAATTCTGAATTAAGGTCAAATACATAGGTAGACAATTCTAAAAATGACAGATATATAAATATATATGTATATATATATATATATGTATATCTTTATTATAATATCTGAGTGATACTGGCATGGAATCGAGGAGAATATGGCTTGTGTCAGAAAGACTTACAAATTGAGGCTTCAGTAGCCTAGGTGAAATCGCCAACACAACAAGCCAGAGATCAGCAGTGCTCTGGTAAATCTATTTGTATATCTGGGACTCTCAGTAAAATAATTATATAATTAAAATATTAATGAGTGAAGACAGAGTGTGTGAGAGCATGTGAGAGTTAGGGACAGAGAAGGTGATAAGAGAAAAAGATGAGTTGCAAAGAGACCAGAATTCAAAAACCTCCTACACTGTGTTCATTGATGACAGGTTCAAACCTGGCTTGTAGAGATTGTAAGACAGCAGCTCTCAAGCCCACAAACCCCAGACAGCCCCAGCCTTCACCATTTGCTGTACTACCAGACCAAACAGTAATGTGTGTGTGTGTGTGTGTGTGTATGTGTGTTTGTGTGTCTGTGTGTGTCTGTGTGTGCTCAGAGCTCAGCTGTAGTAGTCTCGGAGCGTGGATGTCAAGGTAGCCAGCCTCACCTTGAGCTTGTTTACAGAGAACCTAGCTGTTCAGAGCAAGCCAGCTAGCCCTGACTCTGGCTAAGCAAGAATGCCAGAGAAGTATGTGGATGCCCAGGACCCCATTTTGAGCCCCTGGTCACCACTTACCCAGCTAGGGAAAAGCTGGACTACTGGCAAATCAGAGCTGCAGCTATCTCTCCGTCTCTCTTCCTGCTTGGGCCCTGCTCTCTCAATTTATGACTGTTTCCTTCTCCTCAATAAGAAAGTTACAAATGATGTACAGAAATACAGGGAAAGTGGCAAAAATTACCCCCATGCAAACTATTACATGTAACTGTTGACTGTAAACCATTCCTCCCCCATGAAAGAAGAGAATATATATTTGTGAGGTTAAAAACATTGTAGGTTAAATAGGGAACATTCTTTAGAGCCATGCAATACTAATCCATTATGCATTGGATGTCACTGTCAATAACAGTGCAGTAGTAGTTGTAGTAGTGTGTAGTATCTGCAAAAGGAAATGTATTGTGTGTCAAAAGTTCCCTTCAACTATAAGAGAAAATCTACCAGGCAGAAGAAATGACCCCTCATGTGATTTCAGACTAAATATATACATAAGATGCAAATATATGGGGATGATCTAGGAGGATTTGAAAAAATAACAAAATAATAATAACCACAGGAAGACCATATGTCGACAATTCTAAAAATGACAGATATATATGTATATGGATGTATATCTTTATTATAAAGTCTGAGAGATACTTCATGGATATGAGGAGACAGAATATGGCTTGTGTCAGAGAGACTTACAAAGCTGAGACTCCAGTAGCCTAGGTAAAATTACCAACAAAACAAGCCAGAAATCAGCAGTGCTCTGGCAACTCTCTTTGTATATCTGGGCCTGTCAATAATATAAGGATATAAGTAAAATATTACTGAGTGCAGACAGAGTGAGTGAGAGCCTGTGAGAGTCAGAGACAGAGAAGGTGAGAAAAGAAATAGAGGAGTTGGAAATAGACCAGAAGTCAAAAACTCCCTAGACTGTGTTCATTCATGACAGGTTCTAACCTGGGTTTAGAGATTGTAAGGCAGCAGCTCTAATGTCCACAAACCCCAGACAACCCAAGCATTCACCATATGTGTGTAGTATTTGCCCCAGGAAATGTATTGTGCGTCAACAGTTCCCTTCAATTATAAGAGAAAATATATCAAAAAGAAGAAATGACCCTCATGTGATACCTGACTAAATATATAAATATGCCAGCAATCTCATTGGCCAGTGTGCTTGGACACGCCCAGGAGAGTCCGGGCACCTAGTCAGTGATTAGCCAGCGGCCTTGAGCACCTCCAACACGGCCTTAGAGCAGGCACATTGGGCAGCCTCTGTAAGGCCCGCCCACCAGCCACATCAGCTCGACTCTGATTGGCCTGTTGTCCCAGGGACACGCCCCATCCAGCCCGAGAATGTGAGAGTTAGAGAAGGCGAGAAGAGAAAAAGATGAGTTGGAAAGATACCAGAATTAAAAAACCTCCTACACTGTGTTCATTGATGACAGGTTCAAAGCTGGCTTTTAGAGATTGTAAGGCACCAGCTCTCATGCCCACAGACCCCAGGCAGCACCAGTCTTCACCATATGCTGTACTACCAGACCTGACAGTAATGAATGTGTGTGTGTGTGTCTGTCTCTGTGTGTGTGTGTCTGTGTGTGCTCAGAGCTCACCTGTAGTTGTCTCAGAGCATGAGTGTCAAGGTAGTCAGCCTTACCTGCAACTTATGTACATAGAACCTAGCTGGTCTGGGAAAACCACCTAGCCCAGATTCTGGCTAAGCAAGCATGCCAGAGAACTATGTGGAAGCCCAAGACCCCATTTTGAGCCTCCAGTCACCACTTACCCAATTAGGGAAAAGCTGAGCTAGTGGCAAAGCAGAGCTGCAGCTGTCTCTCTGTCTCTCTTCCTGCTTCGGCCCTGCTCCCTCAATTTATGACGGTTTCCTTCTCAATAGGAAAGTTACAAAAATGTACAGAAATACAGGGAATGTGGGAAAAATTACCCCCGTGCAAACTATTACATGTAACTGTTGACTGTAAACCATTCCTCCCCCAAGAAAGAACAGAATATATATTTGTGAGGTTAAAAACATTGTAGGTTAAATAGGGAACATTCTTTAGTGCCATGCAATACTAATCCATTGTGCATTGGATGTCACTGTCAAAAACAGTGCAGTAGTAGCTTTAGTAGTGTGTAGTATCTGCAAAAGGAAATGTATTGTGTGTCCAAAGTTCCCTCAATTATAAGATAAAATCTATCAGGCAGAAGAAATGACCCCTCTTTTGATATCGGACTAAATATATAAATAAATATGCGAATATATTGGGATTATCTAGGAAGATTTGAAAAAATAAAAATAATAATCACCACAGGATGACCATAGGTCGACAATTCTAAAAATGACAGATATATATGTTTATTTATATATGTATACGGATGTATATCTTTATTTTAAAGTCTGATCAGATACTGCCATGGATATGAGGAGACAGAATATGGCTTGTGTCAGAGAGACTTACAAAGCTGAGGCTCCAGTAGCCTAGGTAAAATCACCAACAAAACAAGCCAGAGCTCAGCAGTGCTCTGGCAACTCTCTTTGTATATCTGGGCCTGTCAATAAAATAAGGATATAAGTAAAATATTACTGAGTGGAGACAGAATGAGTGAGAGCCTGTGAGAGTCAGAGACAGAGAAGGAGAGAAAAGAAATAGAGGAGTTGGAAATAGACCAGATGTCAAAAACCCCCTAGACTGTGTTCATTCATGACAGGGTCAAACGTGGGTTGTAGAGATCGTAAGGCAGCAGCTCTAATGCCCACAGACCCCAGACAACCCAAGCCTTCACCATATTGTGTAGTATAAGCCCCAGGAAATGCATTGTGCGTCAAGAGTTCCCTTCAAATATAAGAGAAAATATATCAAGCAGAAGAAATGACCCTCATGTGATACTGACTAAATAAATAAATATGCAATTAAATGGGGATGATTTAATGGTCTTAAAAAATAAAAATAATGAAAACAAAAACCACAAGAAGACCTGATTACAACAGAAACATATAAATCATCTGCTGAGAAACAGAGGGCTGCTTCAAAAATTCCCTAACACTTCAGGGTCCATGGAAATTAAGATTTCCAGAAAAAGAAAACAAACACATACATATTGAAGTTACATTAGAATAAGGAGGGAAGTTCTGGGCTATGATAATTACAATAAGGATGCTGATAGAAACACGATTAGAAATGCTACTGGAAGGTTCTATTATTTATAATTGTATTGAATCCTGCTCCAACTATATGGCCAATTACTTCTGAAAAACTAGGCTGTTATAAATTTGGTAATTCCGAATTAAGGTCAAATACATAGGTAGACAATTCAAAAAATGACAAATGTATAAATATATATGTATATATATATATGTATATCTCTATTATAAACTCAGTGATACTGGCATGGAAATGAGGAGACAGAATATGGCTTGTGTCATAAAGAATTACAAACTGAGGCTCCAGTAGCCTAGGTGAAATCCCCAACACAACAAGCCAAAGCTCAGCAGTGCTCTGTTAACTCTCTTTGTTATCTGGGCCTGTCACTAACAGTTTTGGGATAGGACTCGGTGGACAAAAAGATCAAGAGGGAAGTAGATGATTTGGCAGCTGTAGTTTGTGTTGAGAGAAAATTGTAGAGTGACAAGAGGTAAACAAATGGCTCTGTGAGATGTCTCTCATGACTGTGGCTCAGAAGGATAAGGTGTATCGCAAAACCAGAGCTGTGGACATCTCTAGCCAAAATATATTTTCAGACATGTACATGATATATATATATATATATATATATATATATATATATATATATATATATAGAGAGAGAGAGAGAGAGAGAGAGAGACACTGATGTAGTCATTTTCTACAATGGATGCGATGTGACATTCAGACGATTGATTGTTAAAACCTGGAGAGAAACTGTGCATCAGGAAAAGAATTGTCCAAAGGAGTAAATTCTCCAAATCATTAGCTATATGCAGCTCCAACGGAACCTAGCTAAAAACGCTCGAGAAGGAACTCATCCAGGAGACTCTCCACATGGACAGGCACCACAAGTTTCCTAGTCTGGCAACACACACAGGGCAGCTGCTAGTTCCCAGTGCAAGCGTCAGGGCAAAAACCTCTCCCTCTTCAGTGTCTTTACATCTGAAAATAAGAAAAGTGACCAAGGGCCAAGGAGAGCTACAATGGTGTCAATATTGAGCTGTAAATCACAATGTGCCAAGTGTTTTGCACAAAATCACCTGTGCAACAGTTATTCTGTTGTTCTCTCTCTCTCCCTCCCTCACACACACACACACACACTCACAAATACACACTCTCACAGTTACACACACGCACACATCCACAGAGGCACAGGCACAAACGGAGTTAGACACATGCACACTAGACAGGTTCTGCAAGGCAGGGCCCTGGGCTGAACTCTGCTTCGCACTTCCTGGAAGCACACCCAGCCTTTTAAGGCCAGCTCTGAGCTCCCATTATCGGGCTTACTTCAGAAGGCCTGCAGACAGGGCACCAACCATGCTCTGATAGGCCAGAGGCCTAGGCCACGCCCAGAACGCCTGCCAGCAATATCATTGGCCAGTGAGCTAGGACACGCCCAGGAGTGTCAAAGCCCCTAGTCAGTGATTGGCCAGCAACATTGAGCACTGCCCACAAGGACCTGGAGCATGCTCATTGGGCAGCCTCTGGAAGGCCCATGCACCAGCCACTTCTGCTGGAAAGAGATGAGAATTCAAAAACCTCCTACACTGTGTTCATTGATGACAGGTTCAAAGCTGACATGTAGAGATTGTAAGACAGCAGCTCTCATGCCCAAAGACCCCAGGGAGTCCGAGCCTTCACCATATGCTGTTCTACCCGACCTGACAGTCATGTGTGTGTGTGTGTGTCTGTCTGTCTGTCTGTGTGTGCTCAGAGCTCACCTATAGTAGTCTCAGAGCATGGCTGGGAAGGTAGCCTGCCTCACCTGCAAGTTATGTACAGAGAACCTAGCTGGTCAGGGCAAGCCAGCTAGCCCAGATTCTGGCTAAGCAAGAATGCACATGCAAAGGGACACTCATGTCTCCCTCTCCTGAGTTCCCAATTCAATCTCATGCCTCACTATCATCCAAACACTGCCAAGGGGGTAAGCTGGTGCACCCCTCAGAATTCAGGGACAGGAGCCTGCCCAGTCACGTTTGGCTGCCTACTCAGCCTCCAGACTCTCAGTCCACTGCTCAGGGCAGCAGATTACAAGCCCAGAAAGAACCCAGAAAGAGCTGTGTTTCAACATAGATGGGAACTGTGTTCGACCAAACAATAGTGGATGAACCTGGCCCCTCACACCTACCCTTTGGGTCCGGCTAAGACAATTGCTCCTGTGGCCTCACAATCCCTGATCATCGTGTCCTGGTGTCCACACATCACACTCAGAGATTCCCAGAAGTAGGCATGCATGAGTGTCACAATCAAAGTCTCTCTGCTTGCAGGAAGCACAAACTCCCCGGGCCCTTGCTATAGAGAGACAAAAGGAAGATGGATGTCTCCATTGGATGAATTCTGAGTTTCCAGTGGAGATCACAGCCCCGCCCCTCACCTGATGGCCTGGCTGCTGCTAATAAAGGCAATTAGAAACACCTGTTACCACTTGGGGCCTGAGGACATACTCAGCAATCACTCCAGGAGCTAGCAGGCTGGCATACCTCCTGACCCCGGGATAGCTGTGCATCTAGTTGGGAGGTGAGAATACTTCCCAGATACAAGAATGAATTCAGATTTCAAAAGGATTTGAAACCCCAGGAGGCACTTGGAGAAGACATTTCACAGCCATCAAAACACCCTCTTTCTTAACCCTTGAAGCTTTCATTTTGCGTGGAAAATCTGGACACTGGTGTGGCCATCAGTACCACAGATCCTTTACATTCGGCCCAATAGAGGGAAAGCACTACGTGTGTGCCAGGGTGGTAGAGTTTCACTTCTCTTGACCTGGGCTCTCATGGAATAAGGACAAGGACGCTGTGCGAGAAACTGAGGAGGCTGCATTTAGCCTGAGTGTCAGCCTCAGGGCCCTGGAGAATGGGAGTCAAGAACAGAGGGCCTGGACAGCTGCAGCTGGAGATGGACATATGCCTGTTACCTGCAGCAGGATCACTGTGTCCTCAGATCCCCACTGTTTACGCTATATGCAGGAGATTAAGTAATCCAGAGGGCAAAGAAAGGAAAATTACAACACCAGGAAGACCGAGATCACGATGCATGCACTGAATTCCACGAAGGGTCCAGGGAAGAAGGCACACAGAGACAGTCATACAGACAGAATGACAGTGACTGACAAGTACAGAAATTCTGGCCCTGGGTTGATCAGTGCCAGAGCACTGAAGACAAACCCTCCATGCCCATGCATACTTCTTACAAGTGGCATTGTTATTTTATGTTTGTGAGGAAAGGTTACACTCAAAACATCTAGGTCTTAGCCCACTCTGAGAAGCAACACTTGTCCTGCAGCCCACTCTCCAAAATTGCCCTTGCCTCTGAAAATTGGAAGTAGTTTTAGTGATGCTCCAGCCACGATGGAGGCTGGCGTATTTCATCTCCCTGGTCCAGCCTCAGCCTGTCCTGTGTGCAGGGAACTGCACTATGTCTATTTCTTCTTTGATTTAAAGTTTTGGGATAGGACTCCCAGGACAAAATGACCAAGAGGGAAGTAGATGATTTGGTAGCTGTAGTTTGTGCAGAGAGATTTGTAGTGTGACACGAGGTAAAAAATTGCTCTGTGAGATGTCTCTCATGTCAGTGGCTCAGAAAGGCCAGGTGTAACCGCATTACTACCCGAATCCAGAGCTGTGCAGGTCTCTAGCTAAAATATATTTTCAGATCTCTCCATGTTATATATATATATATATATATATATATATATATATATATATATATATATACAGAGAGAGAGAGATAGCAAGACACTGATGTATTCATTTTCTACAATGGATGCGATGTGACATTCAGACAATTGATTGCTAAATCTGGAGAGAAATTGTGCATCAGGAAAAAAATTGTCCAAAGGAGAAAAATCTCCAAATCATTAGCTATATGCAGCTCCAACGGGACATAGCGAAAAACGCTTGAGAAAGAACTCATCCCGGAGACTCTCCACATGGACAGGCACCACAAGTTTCCTAGTCTGGCAACACACACAGGGCAGCTGCTAGTTCCCAGTGAAAGCCTCAGGGCAAAAACCTCTCCCTCTTCAGTGTCTTTACATATCAAAATAAGAAAGTGACCAAGGGCCAAGGAGAGCTACAACAGTGTCAATATTGAGCTGTAAATCAGAATGTGCCAAGTGTTTTGCACAAAATCACCTGTGCCACAGTGATTCTGTTGTTCTCTCTCTCTCACCCTCCCTCACACACAGACACACATAGACACACAAACACACACTCTCACAGTTACACACACGCACACATCTTCAGAGGCACAGGCACACAGGGAGTTATACACATGCATACTGGACAGCTTCTGCAAGGCAGGGCCCTGGGTGAACCCTGCTTTGCACTTCCTGGAAGCACGCCCAGCCTTTTAAGGCCAGCTCTGAGCTCCCATTGTCGGGCTTACTTCAGAAGGCCCGCAGACAGGGCACCAGCCATGCTCTGATATGCCAGAGGCCTAGGCCATGCCCAGAACACCTGCCAGCAATATCATTGGCCAGTGTGCTAGGACACGCCCAGGAGTGTCAAGGCCCCTAGTCAATGATTGGCCAGCAACACTGAGTACCGCCCACATGGCCCTGCAGCACGCTCATTGGGCAGCCTCTGGAAGGCCAGCCCACCAGCCACTTCTGCTGGAAAGAGATGAGAATTCAAAAACCTCCTACACTGTGTTCATTGATGACAGGTTCAAATCTGGCATATAGAGATTGTAAGGCAGCAGCTCTCATGCCCACAGACCCCATACAACCCCAGCCTTCACCAAGTTCTGTGCTATGATAATTACAATGAGGATACTGATAGAAAGGCTATTGGAAACACTCCTAGAAGGTTTATAATTTATAATTGTAGTGAATCCTGCTCCAACTATGTGACCAATTATTTATGAATAAGGAGGATGGCTGTTATAAATGTGGAAATTCTGCATTAAGATCAAATAAAAAGGTCAACAATTCTAAAAATGCTAATATATATATATATATATATATATATATATATATATATATATATATATATATATATATATAAGTGTATCTTTATTATAGACTCTGAGGGATACTGGCATGGCTATGAGGAGACAGAGTACGGCTTGTGCCAGAGAGACTTACAAAGCTGAGGCTCCAGAAACCTAGGTGAAATCGTCAACAAAACAAGGCAGAGCTCAGCAGTGCACTGGTGACTCTTTTGTATATCAGGGCCTGTCAGTAAAATAAGTATATAAGTAAAATAGTAATGAGTTCAGAGTGAGTGAGAGCCTGTGAGAGTCAGAGACAGAGAAGGCAAGAAGAGAAATAGAAGAGTGGGAAAGAGACCAGAAGTCAAAAACTTCCCACACTGTGTTCATACATGACAGGTTAAAACCTGGGTTGTAGAGATTGTAAGGCAGCAGTCTCATGTCCACAACCCCAGAACACACCAGCCTTCACCATATGATGTACTACCAGACCTTACAGTAAACACATTTATAACAACTTCCTTTTTCATTAATAATTGTCCACCTAGTTGGAGCAGGATTCAATACAATTACAAATAATAGAACCTTCCAGTAGCATTTCTAATAGCTTTTCTATCAGCATCCTTATTGTAACTATCATAGTACAGAACTTGCTCCTTTCTCTAGTGTAAGCTTCATTACATATGAGTTTCTTTACATTCTCCTGAAATCTTAATTTCCCTGTACTCTGAATTATCTCGGAATTTTTGAAGCAGCCCTTTGTTTCAGCAGAAGGTTTCCATTTTCTGCTGTAATCAGGTCTTCTTGTTCTTTTTGTATTTATTTTTCATTTTTTTCCAATCCTCCTATATCTTACCATTTATTTGCATATTTATTTAGTCCTATATTACATGAGGGGTAATTTCTGATAAAGATCAATTAGATAGGTCGACAATTCTATAAATGAGATATATATGTATATATGTGTGTGTATATATATATATATATATGTTTATTAAAATGTCTGAGATATACTGCCATGAAAATGAGGAGACAGAATATGGCTTGTGTCATAGAGACTTATAAACCTGTGGCTCCAGTAACTTACGTGATATCACCAAAGAAACAAGCCAGAGCTCAGCACTGCTCTGGTAACTCTCTGTATATCTGGGCCTGTCAGTAAAATAAGTATATAAGGAAAATATCAATCAGTGAAGACAGAGTGTGTGAGAGCATGTGAGAGTTAGAGACAGAGAAGGCGAGAAGAGAAATAGATGAGTTGGAAAGACCAGAAGTAAAAAACCTCCTACACTGTGTTCATTGATGGCAGGTTCAAACCTGGCTTGTAGAGATTGTAAAGCAGCAGCTCTCATGTGCACAGACCCCATACAACCCCAGCCTTCACCATATGATATACTACCAGACCTGACAGTAATGTGTGTGTGTGTGTGTGTGTCTGTCTGTCTGACTGTGTGTGTCTGTGTGTGCTCAGAGCTCACCTATAGTAGTCTCAAAGCATGGGTGACAAGGTAGCCAGCCTCACCTGCAACTTATGTACAGAGAACCAAGCTGGTCAGCGCAAGTCAGCTAGCCCAGATTCTGGCTAAGCAAGAATACACATACAAAGGGACTCTCATGTCTCCCTCTCTTGAGTTCCCGATTCAATCTCATGCCTCACTATCATCCAAACACTGCCAACGGGGGAAGGTGGGGCACCCCTCAGAATTCAAGGGCATGAGGCTGAGTAGGCAGTAACGTTTGGCTGCCTACTCAGCCTCCAGACTCTCAGTCCACTGCTCAGGGCAGCGGATTACAAGCCCAGAAAGAACCCAGAAAGAGCTGTGTTTCAACATAGATGGGAACTGTGTTTGAACAAACAATAGTGGATGAACCCGGCCCCTCACACCTACCCTTTGGGTCCGGCTAAAGCAATTGCTCCTGTGGCCTCACAATCCGTGATCATGGTGTCCTAGTGTCCACACATCACACTCAGAGAGATTCCCAGAAGTAGGCATGCATGAGTGTTCTATACAAAGTCGCTTTGTTTGCAGGAAGCACAAACACGCCGAGCCCTTGCTATGGAGAGACAAAAGGAAGATGGATGCCTCCATTGGCAGAATTAGGAGCTTCCACTTGAGATCATGGCCCCGCCCCTCACCTGAGGGCCTGGCTGCTGCTAATAAAGGCAATTGGAAACACCTGTTACCACTTGGGGCCTGAGGACATACTCGGCAATCCCTCCAGGTTCTAGCAGGCTGGCAGACCTCCTGACCCCGGGATAGCTGTGCTCCTAGTTGGGAGGGCCTTCGGGCCAGAGGTGAGAATATTCCCTAGATACAAGAAAGAACTTCAGGTTTCAAAAGGATTTGAAACACCAGGAGGCACTTGGAAAAGACATTTCACAGCCATCAAAACACCCTCTTTCTGAACCCTGTAAACTTTCGTTTTGCGTGGAAAATCTGGACACTGGTGTGGCCATCAGTACCACAGATCCTTTACATTCGGCCCAATAGAGGGAAAGCAAAATGTGTGTGCCAGGGTGGTAGAGTGTCACTTCTCTTGACCTGGGCTCTCATGGAATAAGGATAAGGATGCCGTGAAGGAAATTGAGGAGAGCTGCATTTAGTGTGAGTGTCAGCCACAGGGCCCTGGAGAATGGGAGTCAGGCACATAGGGCCTGGACAGCTGCAGCTGGAGATGGACATATGCCTGTTACCTGCAGCAGGAACGCTGTCTCCTCAGTTCCCTATGCAGGAGACTAAATAATTCAAAGGGCAAAGAAAGGAAAATTTCAACACCAGGAAAACCGAGTTCATGATGCATGCACTGACTTACACGAAGGGTCCAGGGAAGAAGGCACGTAGAGACAGAGAGACAGAATGACAATGATTGAAAAGGACAGAAATTCTGGCCCTGTGTTGATCAGTGCCAGAGCACTGAAGACAAAGCCTCCATGCCCATGCATACTTCTTACAAGTGGCATTGTTATTTTATGTTTGTGAGGAAAGGTTACACTTAGAACATCTAGGTCTTAGCCCACTCTGAGAAGCAACACTTGGCCTGTAGCCCACTCTCCAAAACTGCCCTTGTCTACCAAATTGGAAGTAGTTTTAGTGATGCTCCAGCCAAATGCAGGTTGGCGTATTTCATCTCCCTGTTCCAGCCTCAGTCTGTCCTGTGTGCAGGAAACTGCACTATGTCTCTTTCTTCTTTGATTTACAGTTTTGGGATAGGACTTGGTGGACAAAAAGAGCAAGAGGGAAGTAGATATTTGGCAGCTGTAGTTTGTGCTGAAAGTGATTTGCAGAGGGACAAGAGGTAAACGAATGGCTCTGTGAGATGTCTCTCATGACTGTGGCTCAGAAGGGCCAGGTGTATCCGCATTACCACCCAAATCCAGAGCTGTGCAGGTCTCTAGCTAAAATACATTTTAAGACCTCTACATGTTATATATATATATATATATATATATATATATATATATATATATATAGAGAGAGAGAGAGAGAGAGAGAGAGAGAGAGAGAGAGAGCAAGACACTGATGTAGTCATTTTTCTACAATGGATGCAATATGACATTCAGACAATTGATTGCTAAAACCTGGAGTGAAACTGTGCATCAGGAAAAGAATTGTCCAAAGGAGTAAAATCTCAAAATCATTAGCTATATGCAGCTCTAACTGGACCCTGCGAAAAATGCTCAAGAAGGAACTCATCCAGGACACTCTCCACATGGACAGGCACCACAAGTTTCCTAGTCTGGCAACACACACAGGGCAACTGCTATTTCCTAGTGCAAGCCTCAGGGAAAAAGCTCTCCCTCTTCAGTGTCTTTACTTCTGAAAATAAGAAAAGTGACCAAGGGCCTAGGAGAGCTACAATGGTGTCAATATTGAGCTGTAAATCAGAATGTGCCAAGTGTTTTGCAAAAAATCACCTGTGCCACAGTGATTCTGTTGTTCTATCTCTCTCTCCCTCACACACACACACACACACACACAAACACACACTCTCACAGTTACACACACACACACACACACATCGACAGAGGCACAGGCACAAACGGAGTTATACACATGCACACTGGACAGCTTCTGCAAGGTAGGGCCCTGGGCTGAACCCTGCTTCGCACTTTCTGGAAGCACGCCCAGCCTTTTAAGGCCAGCTCTGAGCAACCATTGTCGGGCTTACTTCAGAAGGCCGCTGACAGGGCAACAGCCATGCTCTGATAGGCCAGAGGCCTAGGCTATGCAAAGAACCCCTGCCAGCAATATCATTGGCCAGTGTGCAGGAGACGCCCAGGAGTGTCAAGGACCCTAGTCAGTGATTGGCCAGCAACCTTGATCACCGCCCACACAGCCCTTAGCACGCTCATTGGGCAGCCTCTGGAAGGCCCGCCCACCAGCCACTACTGCTGGAGAGAGATGAGAATTCAAAAACCTCCTACACTGTGTTCATGGATGACTGGTTCAAAGCGGGCTTGTAGAGATTGTAAGGCAGCAGACCCCATACAGCTTCAGCCTTCACCATATGCTGTACTACCCGACCTGACAGTAATGTGTGTGTGTCTGTCTGTCTGTCTGTCTATCTGTCTGTCTGTCTGTCCGTGTGTGTTCAGCGCTCACCTATAGTAGTCTCAGAGCATGGGTGGGAAGGTAGCCAGCCTGACCTGCAACTTATGTACAGAGAACCTAGCTAGTCAAGGCAAGCCAGCTAGCCCAGATTCTACCTAAGCAAGAATGCACATGCAAAGGGACTCTCATGTCTCAGTCTCCTGAGTTCCCGATTCAATCTCATGCCTCATTATCATCCAAACACTGCCAACGGGGTAAGCTGGGGCACCCCTCAGAATACAGACGTAGGACCCTGTCCAGTCACGTTTGGCTGCCTACTCAGCCTCCAGACTCTCAGTACACTGCTCAGGGCAGGAGATTACAAGCCCAGAATGAACCCAGAAAGAGCTGTGTCTCAACATAGATGGGAACTGTGTTTGACCAAACAATAGTGGTTGAACCCAGCCACTTACACCTCCCCCTGGGTCCAGCTAAAGCAATTGATCCTGTGGCCTCACAATCCCTGATCATGGTGTCCAGGTGTCCAGACATCACACTCAGAGAGATTCCCAGAAGTAGGCATCCATGAGTGTCCCATACAAAGTCGCTTTGCTTGCAGGAATCACAAACTCCCCGGGCCCTTGCTATGGAGAGACAAAAGGAAGATGGAATCCTCCATTGGCTGAATTAGGAGTTTCCAGTGGAGATCACAGCCCCGCCCCTCACCTGAGGGCCTGGCTGCTGCTAATAAAGGCAATTGGAAACACCTGTTACCACTTGGTACCTGAGGACATACTCAGGAATCCATCAGGAGCTAGCAGGTTGGCAGACCTCCTGACACCAGAATAGCTGTGCTCCTAGTTGGGAGGGCATTCTGGCCAGAGGTGAGAAAATTCCCTAGATACAAGAAAGAACTTCAGGTTTCCAAAGGATTTGAAACCCCATGAGGTACTTGGAAAAGACTTTCACAGCCATCAAAACACCCTCTTTCAGAACCCTGGAAGCTTCCGTTTTGCGTGGAAAATCTGGACACTGGTGTGGCCATCAGTACCACAGATCATTTACATTCGGCCCAATAGAGGGAAAGCACAATGTGTGTGCCAGGGTGGTAGAGTTACACTTCTCTTGACCTGGACTCTCATGGAATAAGGACAGGAATGCGGTGCAGGAAAGTAAGGAGGGCTGCATTTAGGCTGAGTGTCAGCCTCAGGGCCCTGGAAATGGGAGTCAAGCACAGATGGCCTGTACAGCTTCAGCTAGAGATGGACATATGCCTGTTACCTGCAGCAGGATCATTGTCTCCTCAGTTCCCCAATGTACTAAGCCATATGGAGGAGACTGAATAATCCAAAGGGCAAAGACTGGAAAATTTCAACACCAGGAAGTCCGAGTTCACAATGCATGCAGTGACTTCCATAAGGCCCAGTGAAGAAGGCACGTAGAGACAGTCAGAGAGACAGGATGAGAGAGAAAGAAAAGGACTGTAATGCCGGCCCTGTGTTGATCAGTGCCAGAGCACTGAAGACAAACCCTCCATGCCCATGCATAATTCTTACAAGTGGCATTGTTATTTTATGTTTGTGAGGAACGGTTACACTTAGAACATCTGGGTCTTAGCCCACTCTGAGAAGCAACACTTGGCCTGCAGCCCACTCTCCAAAACTGCCCTCGCCTCTCCAATTTGGAACTCGTCTTAGTGATTCTCCAGCCTAGATGCAGGATGGCATATTGCATCTCCCTCATCCAGTATCAGACTGTCCTGTGTGCAGGGAACTGCACTATGTCTATTTCTTCATTGATTTACAGTTTTGGGATAGGACTCGGTAGACAAAAAGAGCAAGAGGGAAGTAGATGATTTGCCAGCGGTAGTTTGTGCTGAGAAAAATTTGTAGAGTGATAAGAGGTATACGAATGGCTCTGTGAGATGTCTCTCATGAGTGTAGTTCAGAAGGGCCAGGTGTATCCTCATTACTACCCTAATCCTGAGCTGTTCAGGTCTCTAGCTAAAAAATATTTTCAGATCTCTACATGATATATATATATATATATATATATATATATATATATATATATATATATATAGAGAGAGAGAGAGAGAGAGAGGCACTGATGTAGTCATTTTCTACAATGGATTCGATATGACATTCAGACAATTGATTGCTAAAACCTGGAGAGAAACTGTGCATCAGGAAAAGAATTGTCCAACTTAGTAAAACCTCAAAATCATTAGCTATATGCAGCTCCAATGGAACAGAGCGATAAAGGCTCGAGAAGGAACTCATCAAGGAGACTCTCCACATGGACATGCACCACAATTTTCCTAGTCTGGCAACAGACACAGTGTATCTGGTAGTTCCCAGTGCAAGCCTCAGGGCAAAAACATCTCCCTTTGGAGATATTGTGGACCACTCCTGTTTTATAACGGGGCGACCCTACTATGACAGTAAAGTTTGGCAATATTCCTTTTAATTTTTTGACTGACACGGGGGCAGAAAAGAAGATTTTAAGGCAAGAAGAGGTTCCCCAAGATTGGGAACTTATCTCTGTACCCAGTTTACATGGAATAGGAGGGATGACCAGAGCATTTTGCAACAGAGACTCGCTCATGTGGGAAGACCCAGAAGGATCTACTGGACACTTCCGCCCTTTGGTAGCTAATATTAGCACCAACTTACTGGGCAGGGATATTCTGGAATGTCTTGATGTTAGGATATCCACAGACGCCTCTGCAGAGTGTAAAACTCATTCCCGCGATACCAGGTCTATTCAGCACCCCCAATACTAAATGCCACTGTTCGTAGCCAAACACCCTGCTTAAGCTGGCTTTCTAATGAGCCTGTCTGGGTGGAACAGTGGCCTTTACCTAGTGATAAGCTAAAAATTTTAAAAGAGCTCATCCGAGAGCAGTTCTCCTTGGGACACATTTACCCCATGAGGCACTTGGAAAAGACTTTTCACAGCCATCAAAACACCCTATTTCAGAACCCTGGAAGCTTCCGTTTTGCATGGAAAATCAGGACACTGGTGTGGCCATCAGTACCACAGATCCTTTACATTCAGCCCAATAGAGGGAAAGCATAATGTGTGTGCCAGGGGGATAGAGTTCTACTTCTCTTGACCTGGGCTCTCATGGAGTAAGGATAAGGTTGCAGTGCAGGAAATTGAGGAGGGCTGCATTTAGGCTGAGTGTCAGCCTCAGAGCTATGGAGAATGGGAGTCAAGCACAGGAGGCCTGGACAGCTTTAGCTGCAGATGGACATATGCCTGTTACCTGCAGCAGGAACGCTGTCTCCTCAGTTCCACTCTGTACTACGCCATATGCATGAGACTAAAAAATCCAAAGGGCAAAGACTGGAAAATATCAACACAAGGAAGACCGAGTTCATGATGCATGCACTGACTTCCACAAAGGGTCCAGGGAAGAAGACACGAAGAGACAGTCAGAGAGACAGAATGACAGTGACAGAAAAGGACAGAAATTCTGGCCCTGGGTTGATCAGTGCCAGAGCACTGAAGACAAACCCTCCATGCCCATGCATACTTCTTACAAGTGGCATTGTTATATTATGTTTGTGAGGAAAGGTTACACTTAGAACATCTAGGTCTTAGCCCACTCTGAGAAGCAACACTTGGCCTGCAGCCCACTCTCCAAAACTGCCCTCGCCTCTCCAAATTGGAAGTAGTTTTAGTGATGCTCCAGCCAAGATGCAGGCTGGCGTATTGCATCTCCGTGGTCCAGCCTCAGCCTGTCCTGTGTGCAGGGAACTGCAGTATGTCTATTTATTCTTTGATTTGCAGTTTTGGGACAGGACTCCTTGGAAAAAATGAGCAAGAACGAAGTAGATGATTTGGCAGCTGTAGTTGGTGCTGAAAGTGATTTGTAGAGTGACAAGAGGTAAACGAATGGCTCTGTGAGATGTCTCTCATGACTGTGGCTCAGAAGGGCCAGGTGTATCATCATTACTACCATAATCCAGAGCTGTGCAGGTCTCTAGCTAAAATATATTTTCAGACCTATATATGTTACATATATATATATATATATATATATATAGAGAGAGAGAGAGAGAGAGAGAGAGCGAGAGAGAGCAAGACAGTGATGTAGTCATTTTCTACAATGGATTCAATATGACATTCACACAATTGATTGCTAAAACCTGGAGAGAATCTGTACATCAGGAAAAGAATTGTCCAAAGGAGTAAAATCTCCAAATAATTAGCTATATGCAGATTCAATGGGACCAATCAAAAAAGGCTCGAGAAGGAACTCACCCAGGAGACTCTCCACATGGACAGGCACCACAAGTTTCCTAGTCTGGCAACACACAAGGGCAGCTGCTAGTTCCCAGTGCAAGCGTCAGGGCAAAAACCTCTCCCTCTTCAGTGTCTCAGAATTCAAAAACCTCCTACACTGTGTTCATTGATGACAGGATCAAACCTGGCTTGTAGAGATTGTAAGGCAGCAGCTCTCATGCCCACAGACCCCAGACAGCCCCAGCCTTCACCATATGCTGTACTACCAGACCTGACAATAATGCGTGTGTCTGTGTGTGCTCAGAGCTCACCTGTAGTAGTCTCAGAGCATGGGTGGCAAGGTAGCCTGCCTCACCTGCAACTTATGTACAGAGAACCTAGCTGGTCAGGGCAAGCCAGCTAGCCCAGATTCTGGTTAAACAAGAATGCATATGCAAAGGGACTCTCATGTCTAAATCTCCAGAGTTCCCTATTAAATCCCATGCCTCACTATCTATCATCAGGGGTAAGCTGGGGCACCCCTCAGAATTCAGGGGCATGAGCCTGTCCAGTCACATTTCGCTGCCTACTCAGTCTCCAGGCTCTAAGTCCACTACTCACGGCAGCAGATTACAAGTTCAGAAAATACCCAGAAAGAGCTGTTTTTCAACAAAGATGGGAACTATGTTCGACCAAACAATAATGGATGAACCAGGTCCCTTACACCTACCCTTTGGGTCCGGCTAAGGCAAGTGCTCCTGTTGCCTCACATCCCTGATCATGGTGTCCTGGTGTCCACACATCACACTCATAGAGATTCCCAGAAGTAGGCATGCGTGAGTGTCCCATACAAAGTCTCTCTGCTTGTAGGAAGCACAAATTCCCCGGGCCCTTGCTATGCACAGACAAAAGAAAGATGGATGCCTCCATTGGCTGAATTCGAGCTTCCAGTGGAGATCACAGCCCCACCCCTCACCTGAGGGCCTGGCTTCTGCTAATAAAGGCAATTGGAAACAACTGTTACCACTTGTGCCATGAGAACATACTCAGGAATCCCTCAGGAGCTAGCAGGCTGGCAGACCTCCTGACCCCGGGATAGCTGTGCTCCTAGTTGGGAGGGCATTCTAGCCAGAGGTGAGAATATTCTCTAGATACAAGAAAGAATTTAAAGTTTCAAAAGGATTTGAAACCCCATGAGGAACTTGAAAAGACTTTACACAGCCATCAAAACACCCTCTTTCTGAACCATGGAAGCTTCCGTTTTGCGTGGAAAATCTGGACAATGGTGTGGCCATCAGTACCACAGATACTTTACATTCAGCCCAATAGAGGGAAATCACAATGTGTGTGCCAGGGTGGTAGAGTTTCACTTCTCTTGACCTGGGCTCTCATGGAATGAGGACAAGGATGCAGTGCAGGAAATTGAGGAGGGCTGCATTTATGCTGAGTGTCAGCCACAGGGCCCTGGAGAATGGGGGACAAGCACAGAGGGCCTGGACAGCTGCAGCTGGAGATGGACATATGCCTGTTACCTGCAGCAGGAACGCTGTCTCCTAAGTTCCCCTCTGTACTACGCCATATGCACAAGACTAAATAATCCAAAGGGCAAAGAAATGAAAATTTCAACACCAGGAACACCGAGTTCACGATCCATGCACTGCTTCCAGTAAGGACCCAGGGAACAAAGCACATAGAGACAGTCAGAGAGACAGAATGACAGTGACTTAAATGGATAGAAATTCTGGCCCTGTGTTCATCAGTTCCAGAGCACTGAAGATAAACCCTCCATGCCTATGCATACTTTTTACAAGTGGCATTGTTATTTTATGATTGTGAGGAAAGGTTACACTTCTCCTGGACGGTTTATAATTTATAATTGTAGTGAATCCTGCTCCAACTATGTGACCAATTATTTATGAATAAGGAGGCTGTTATAAATGTGGTAATTCTTCATTAAGATCATATAAAAATGTCAACAATTCTAAAATGACTGATATATATATGTATATATATGTACATATATGTAAGTGTTTCCTTATTATAGACTCTGAGGGTTACTGGCATGGCTATGAGGAGACAAAGTATGGCTTGTGCCAGAGAGAATTACAAAGCTGATGCTACAGAATCCTAGGTGAAATCGCCAACAAAACAAGCCAGAGCTCAGCAGTGCCCTGGTGACTCTATTTGTATATCAGGGCCTGTCAGTAAAATAAGTATATAAGTAAAATATTAATGAGTGCAGACAGAGTGAGTGAGAGCCTGTGAGATTCAGAGACAGAGAAGGCAAGAAGAGAAATAGAAGAGTGGGAAAGAAACCAGAAGTCAAAAACCTCCCACACTGTGTTCATACATGACAGGTTCAAACCTGGGTTGTAGAGATTGTAAGGCAGCAGTCTCATGTCCACAGACGCCAGACCGCCCCAGCCTTCACCATATATGTGTAGTATTTACCACACAAAATATATTTGAGTGTAAACTTCCCTTTAATTATAAGAGAAAAAACTATCAAGCAGAAGAAATGAACCGTCATGTAATATAGGACTAATAAATAAATATGCAAATAAATGGGGATTATCTAGGAGGATTTGAAAAAAATGAAAAATAAAAACAAAAACCACAAGAAGACCTGATTACAGCAGAAAATGGAAACCATCTGCTGAGAAACAGAGGGCTACTTCAAAAATTCCGAGACACTTCAGAGTCCAGGGAAATTAAGATTTCAGGAGAATGAAAAGAAACTCATATGTACTGAAACTGACACTAGAGAAAGGAGGCAAGTTCTGTACTATGATAACTACAATAAGGATGCTGATAGAAATGCTATTAGAAATGCTACTGGAAGGATCTATTATTTATAATTGTATTGAAACCTGCTCCAACTAGGTGGACAATTATTAATGAAAAAGGAAGCTGCTATAAATGTGTTAATTCTGATAAAGATCAATTACATAGGTTGACAATTCTATAAATGATATATATATATATATATATATATATATATATATATATATATATGTTTATTATAAAGTCTGAGATATACTGCCATGGAAATGAGGAGACAGAATAAGGCTTGTGTCAGAGAGACTTACCAATCTGTGGCTCCAGTAGCCTAGGTGATATCACCAACAAAACAAGCCAGAGCTCAGCAGTGCTCTGGTAACTCTCTTTGTATATCTGGGCCTGTCAGTAAAATAAGTATATAAGTAAAATATTAATGATTGAAGACAGAGTGTGTGAGAGCATGTGAGAGTTAGAGACAGAGCAGGCGAGAAGAGAAATAGATGAGTTGGAAAGAGACCAGAATTCAAAAATCTCATACACTGTGTTCATTGATGACAGCTTCAAACCTGGCTTGTAGAGATTTTAAGGCAGCAGCTCTCATGCCCACAGACCCCAGACAGCCCCAGTCTTCACCATATGCTGTACTACCAGACCTGACAGTAATGTGTGTGTGTGTGTCTGTCTGTCTGTCTGTGTGTGTCTGTGTGTGCTCAGGACTCACCTATAGTAGTCTAAGAGCATGGGTGGCAAGGTAGCCACCCTCACCTGCAACTTATGTACAGAGAACATATTTGGTTAGGGAAAGCCAGCTAACCCAGATTCTGGCTAAGCAAGAATGCATATGCAAAGGGACTCTCATGTCTCACTCTCCTGAGTTCCCGATTAAATGTCATGCGTCACTATCATCCAAACACTGCCAACAGGGGAAGCTGGGGCACCCCTCAGAATTCAGGGGCAGGACCCTGGCCAGTCACGTTTGGCTGCATACTCAGCCTCCAGGCTCCCAGCCCACGTCTCAGTGGACAGCAGATTACAAGCACAGAAAGAACCTAGAAAGAGCTGTGTCTCAACATAGATGGGAACTGTTTTTGACCAAACAATAGTGGATGAACCCAGCCCCTTACACCTCCCCTTTGGGTCCTGCTAAGGCAATTGTTCCTGTGACCTCACAATCCCTGATCACGGTGTCCTGGTGTCCACACATCACACTCAGTGAGATTGCCAGAAGTAGGCATCCATGTGTGTCCCATACAAAGTCGCTCTGCTTGCAGGAAGCACAAACTCCCCGTGCCCTTGCTATGGAGAGACAAAAGGAAGATGGATGCCTCCATTGGCTGAATTAGGAATTTCTAGTGGAGATCAAAGCCCCGCCCCTCACCTGAGTGCCTGGCTGCTGCTAATACTGGCAATTGGAAACACCTGTTACCACTTGGGACCTGAGGACATACTCAGGACTCCATCCAGGAGCTAGCAGGCTGGCAGAACTCCTGACCCCAGGATAGCTGTTCTCCTAGTTGTGAAGGCATTCTGCCCAGAGGTGAGAATATTCCCTAGATACAAGAACTTCAGGTTTCCAAAGGATTTGAAACCCCATGAGGCACTTGGAAAAGACTTTTCACAGCCATCATAACACCCTGTTTCAGAACCCTGGAAGCTTCCGTTTTGCATGGAAAATCTGGTCACTGGTGTGTCCATCAGTACCACAGATCCTTTACATTAGGCACAATAGAGGGAAAGTACAATGTGTGTGCCAAGGGGATAGTGTTTCACTTCTTGACCTGGGCTCTCATGGAATAAGGACTAGGATGCTATGTCGGAAGGTGAGGAGGGCTGCATTTAGGCAGAGTGTCAGCCTCAGGGCCCTAGAGAATGGGAGTCAAGCACAGAGGGCCTGGACAGACAGGGAAAGTGGGAAAAATTACCCCCCCTTGCCCACTATTACATATAACTGTTGACTGTAAACCATTAATCCCCCAAGAAAGAACAGAATAAATATTTGGGAGGTTAGAAACATTGTAGGTTAAATAGTGAGCATTCTCTAGAGCCATGCAATACTAATCCATTGTGCATTGGATGTCACTGTCAAAAATAGTGCAGTAGTAGTTGTAGTAGTTTGTAGTATCTGCAAAAGGAAATGTATTGTGTGTCAGAAGTTCCCTACAATTATAAGAGAAATTCTATCAGGCAGAAGAAATGACCCCTCATGTGATATTGGACTAACTAAATAAATAAATAAATATGCAAATAAATGGGGAAGATCTAGGAGGATTTGAAAAAATTAAAAAATAAAAATAAAGACCACAGGAAGACCTGATTACAGCAGAAATATAGAAAACGTCTGCTGAGAAACAGAGGGCTGTTTCAAAAATTCCCTGACACTTCAGGGTCCAGGCAAATTAAGAATTACCAAGAATGAAAAGAAACACATATGTATTGAAGCTTACACTAGATAATGGAGGCAAGTTCTGTGCTATGATAATTACAATAAGGATACTGATAGAAAGGCTATTGGAAATGCTCCTGGAAGTTTTCTAATGTAAAATTGTAGTGAATCCTGCTCCAACTATGTGACCAATTATTTATGAATAAGGAGGCTGTTATAAATGCGGTAATTCTGTGTTAAGATCAAATAAAAAAGTCAACAATTCTAAAAATAACTGATATATATGTATATATATATATGTTCATATATGTATGTGTATCTTTATTATCAACTATGAGGGATACTGGCATGTCTATGAGGAGACAGAGTATGGCTTGTTCCAGAGAGACTTACAAAGCTGAGGCTCCAGAAACCTAGGTGAAATCGCCAACAAAAAAGCCAGAGCTCAGCAGTGCTCTGGCAACTCTCTTTGTATATCTGGGCCTGTCAGTAAAATAATATATAAGTAAAATATTAATGAGTGCAGACAGAGTGAGTGAGAGCCTGTGAGAGTCAGAGACAGAGATGGCGAGAAGAGAAATAGAAGAGTTGGAAAGAGACCAGAAGTCCAAAACCTCCTACACTGTGTTCATTGATGACATGTTCAAACCTGGGCTGTAGAGATTGTAAGGCAGCAGTCTCATGTCCACAGACCCCAGACAACCCCAGCCTTCACAATATGTGTGTAGTATTTACCACAGGAAATGTATTGTGATTGTAAACTTCACTTCAATTATAAGAGAAAAATCTATCAGGCAGAATAAATGACTCTTCATGTAATATAGGACAAATAAATAAATGAATATGCAAATAAATTTGGATGATCTAGGAGGATTTGACAAAAATGAAAAATAAAAACAAAAAGCACAACAAGACCTGATTAGAGCAGAAACATAGAAACCATCTGCTGAGAAACAGAGGGCTGCTTCAAAAATTCCGAGACACTTCAGAGGCCAGGGAAATTAAGATTTCAGGAGATTGAAAAGAAACTCATATGTATTGAAACTTACACTAGAGAAAGGAGGCAAGTTCTGTACTATAATAATTACAATAAGGATGCTGATAGAATGCTATTAGAAATGCTACTGGAAACCATAACAAAGGGACTTTTCAAAGTTAGCCCAAATAACAAATAATGTGATGATAATGTTAGCTATTGATTGTCTTTTTGAACCCTAAGACAGCAGGAACCTCACATCTTCACTATAGAGCCCCTACTTCCCCCAGTCCTGGAACCCTTGGATAGGGCCCACTCTCCCGTGCGCATCTCCCAATCCAAACCAAATAATATTGCATCCGCCGATCACAACCTAACCAAAGCAACGATTGCCACCTCAACATGCTTCACCTCACACTGTATCCAGAGACTTCACGTGTGGAATGACAACCCTTCAACTTCAATACTCGGGTGAGACCTTTCCTTTTATAGTACACTCTAATTTCATCTCAGGTAGTTCACTTTCTAACTAAGTCCCATAATCTAGATATACACCAGTTTCTGTGAGAGAGAGCTTGTGTGCACACGTATCAATAAATACTGCAAAATATATACCTGAAAGCAGAAATACAATAGAGTTTGCAGTGAGTACCTCCCTAACACTTCCTCTCCACTATTCCAAGCTTGGGATCCATGATTGCTCAACAAATTGTTTGGCTTCGTATGTTAACTCTCTTTTCAATCACCAGGTTCCAGATGCCACCAGGATGCTGGCTAGGCTTCCCTGGATTGAAGACCCCACCAATGTGTCCTGGAGCTCAGCTTGCCCAGAGACACACCTTACTAGGGAAAGAGAGAGGCAGACTGGGAGTATGGACCGACCAGTTAACGACCATGTTCAGCGGGGAAGCAATTACAGAAGCCAGACCTTCTACCTTCTGCAACCCTCAACAACCCTGGGTCCATGCTCCCAGAGGGCTAAAGAATGGGAAATCTAACATGGGAGGGGGTGGGTTATGGGGATTGGGTGGTGGGAATTGTGTGGAGTTGTACCCCTCCTACCTTATGTTTTTGTTCACGAATCCTTTCGTAAATAAAAAATTTTAAAAAAAATTAAAAAAGAAATGCTACTGGAAGGTTCTATTATTTATAATTGTATTGAATCCTGCTCCAACTATGTGGCCAATTATTAATTAAAAAGGAAGCTGTTATAAATGTGTTAATTCTGATTAAGATCAATTACATAGATTGACAATTCCAAAAATGACAGATATATATATATGTATATTATATATGTGTATATATATATATGTATATGGATTTATATCTTTTTTATAAAGTCTGAGACATACTGCCATGGATATGAGGAGACAGAATATGGCTTGTGTCAGAGAGACATACAAAGCTGAGGCTCCAGTAGCCTAGGTGAAATCACCAACAAAACAAGCCAGAGCCCAGCAGTGCTCTGGCAACTCTCTTTGTATATCTGCACCTGTCAATAAAATAAGGATATAGGTAAAATATTACTGAGTGAAAACAGAGTGAGTGAGAGCCTGTGAGAGTCAGAGACAGAGATGGCGAGAAGAGAAATAGAAGAGTTGGAAATAGACCAGAAGACAAAACCTCCCTAGACTGTCTTCATTCATGACAGGTTAAAACCTGGGTTGTAGAGATTGTAAGGCAACAGCTCTAATGCCCACAGACCCCAGACAACCCAAGCCTTCACCATATGTGTGTAGTATTTCCCCCAGGAAATGTATTGTGCGTCAAAAGTTCCCTTCAATTATAAGAGAAAATCTATCAAGCAGAAGAAATGACCCGTCATGTAATACCTGACCAAATAAATAAATATGCAAATAAATGGGGATGATCTAGGAGGACTTTAAATAATAAAAAAATGAAAACAAAAACCACAAGAAGACCTGCTTCAAAAATTCCCTAACATTTCAGGATCCAGGGAAATTAAGATTTCCAGAAAAAGAAAACAAACACATAAGTATTGTGGCTTACACTAGAAAAAGAAGATAAGTTCTGGGCTATGATAATTACAATAAGGATGCTGATAGAAACACTATTAGAAATGCTACTGGAAGGTTCTATTATTTATATTTGTATTGAATGCTGCTCCAACTATATGGACAATTATTTCTGAAAAACTAGGCTGTTTTAAATGTGGTATTTCTGAATAAAGGTCAAATACATATGTCAACAATTCTAAAAATGACAGATATATAAATACATGTGTATATATATTTATATATGTATGTATATATTTAATATAAACTCTGAGTGATACTGTCATGGAAATGAGGAGACAGAATATGGCTTGTGTCAGAAAGACTTACAAACTGATGCTCCAGTAGCCTAGGTGAAATCGCCAACACAACAAGCCAGAGCTCAGCAGTGCTCTGGTAACTCTCTTTGTATATCTGGGCCTGTCATTAAAATACGAATATAAGTAAAATATTAATGAGCGAAGACAGAGTGTGTGAGAGCCTGTGAGAGTTAGTGACAGAGAAGGCGAGAAGAGGAATAGATGAGTTTGAAAGAGACCAGAATTGAAAAACCTCCTACACTGTGTTCATTGACGACAGGTTCAAACATGGCTTGTAGATATTGTTAGGCAGCAGCTCTCATGCCCACAGACCCCAGACAGCCCCAGCGTTCAACATATGCTGTACTACCAGACCTGACAGTTATGTGTGTGTGTGTGTGTGTCTGTTTGTCTGTCTGTCTGTCACTGTGTGTCTGTTTGTGCTCAGAATTCACCTATAGTAGTCTCAGAGTATGTGTGGCAAGGTCGCCAGCCTCACGTACAACTTATGTACAGAGAAACTAGCTGGTTAGGGAAAGCCAGCTAGCCAAGATTCTGGCTCAGCATGAATGCATATGCAAAGGGACTCTCATGTCTCACTCTCCTGAGTTCCCGATTCAATCTCATGCCTCACTATCATCCAAAAACTGCCAAAGGGGGAAGCTGGGACACCCCTCAGAATTCAGGGGCAGGACCCTGTCCAGTCACGTTTGGCTGCATACTCAGCCTCCAGGCTCCCAGTCCACTTCTCAGTGGACAGGAGATTACAAGCCCAGAAAGAACCCAGAAAGAGCTGTGTTTTAACATAGATGGGAACTGTTTTTGACCAAACAATAGTGGATGAACCGGGCCCCTTAGATCTCCCCTTTCGGTCCTGCTAAGGCAATTGCTCCTATTTCCTCACATCCCTGATCATGGTGTCCTGGTGTCCACACATCACACTCAGAGAGGTTCCCAGAAGTAGGCATGCATGAGTGTCCCATACAAAGTTGCTCTGCTTGCAGGAAGCACAAACTCCCTGGGCACTTGCTATGGACAGACAAAAGAAAGATTATAAGAGAAAATCTATCAGGCAGAAGAAATGACCCTTCATGTGATATGGGACTAAATAAATAAATAAATAAATATGCAAAAAATGGGGATGATCTATGAGGATTTGAAAAAAATAAAAAAAACACAGGAAGACCTGATTACAACAGAAATATAGAAAACTTCTGCTGAGAAACAGAGGGCTGCTTCAAAACTTCCCTGACACTTCAGGGTCCAGGCAAATTAAGAATTCCCGAGAATGAAAAAAAGGCATACATATTGAAGCTTACACTAGAAAATGGAGGCAAGTTCTGTGCTATGATAATTACAATGAAGATACTGATAGAAAGGCTATTGGAAATGCTCCTGGAAGGTTTATAATTTATAATTGTAGTGAATCCTGCTCCAACTATGTGACCAATTATTTATGAATAAGGAGGCTATTATAAATGTGGTAATTCTTCATTAAGATCAAATAAAAAGGTCAACAATTCTAAAAACGACTGATATATATATGTATATGTATGTACATATATGTAAGTGTTTCTTTATTATAAACTCTAAGGGTAACTGGCATGGCTATGAGGAGACAGAGTATGGCTTGTGCCAGAGAGACTTACAAAGCTGAGGCTACAGAAACCTAGGTGAAATCACCAACAAAACAATCCAGAGCTCAGCAGTGCCCTGGTGACTCTCTTTGTATATCAGGGCCTGTCAGTAAAATAATTATATAAGTAAAATATTAATGAGTGCAGACAGAGTGAGTGAGAGCCTGTGAGAGTCAGAGACAGAGAAGGCAAGAAGAGAAATAGAAGAGTGGGAAGGAGACCAGAAGTCTAAAATGTCCCACACTGTGTTCATACATTACAGGTTCAAACCTGGGTTGTAGAGATTGTAAGGCAGCAGTCTCACGTTCACAGACCCCAGACCACCCCAGCCTTCACCATATGTCTGTAGCCTAGGAGCCACAGCTTTTTAAGTCTCTCTGACACAAGCCTTACTCTGTCTCCTCATTTCCATGGCAGTATATCTCAGACTTTATAATAAACATATACATATATATACATATATATATCTCATTTATAGAATTGTCGACCTATGTAATTGATCTTTATCAGAATTAACACATTTATAACAGCTTGCTTTTTCATTAATAATTGTCCACCTAGTTGGAGGAGCAGGTTTCACTACAATTATAAATAATAGAACCTTCCAGTAGCATTTCTAATAGCATTTCTACCAGCATCTTATTGTAATTATCATAGTACAGAACTTGCCTGCTTTCTCTAGTTTAAACTTCATTACATATGAGTTTCTTTTCATTCTACTGAAAGCTTAATTTCCCTGGACTCTGAAGTGTCTCGGAATTTTTGAAGCAGCCCTCTGTTTCTCAGCAGATGGTTTCCATTTTCTGCTGTAATCAGGTCTTCTTGTGCTTTTTGTTTTTATTTTTCATTTTTGTAAAATCCTCCTAGATCATCCCCATTTATATGCATATTTATTTATTTAGTCCTATATTAAATGAGGGGTCCCCATGACCTAGCAACCACAGGAGCCCTCTGTGATGTCCTAGCCCCTGGCAATCTGTGTGTCAGTGCACATGGTGGGACAGGGGCCTGGCGGAACTTGGTCCCCAGTCCTGGGCTGTCAGATGCCAGCCCCATGCCCAGACACACACCAATCTGCCCATAGCCCCTTGGACCAGCCAACCAGCACCTGCTTTGCCCTGGGGCTCTGGCTCTGGTGGCTGGCCACCACCCCTAAGGTCAAGTTCAGCGTGTAGGTCATGGCTGCTGGTCAACTGGATGGGCAGGGTCCCAGTGGCCTAAAAACCACAGGAGCCCTCTGTGATGTACTAGCCCATAGCAATCTGTGCTGGCCACACTGGCACTGGGCAGCCCAACTGCCCTTCCACTAGGTCAGGCAACAGAGCCCAGACACCTGGGCCCTGGCACAGAGGGACAGAAGTATGGGAAGACAGTGCTGAACAACGAGGGACCTCAGGGCTGGCAGCCAAGAGAAGACAGGTGGAGGTGTGCCCGGGATCCAGGGAGCCCAGGCCAGAGCTGCCTGCATGCCTGCCTTCCTGGATGTCTGTATGCTGCCATTGTCCAGGTGGGTTTCTCAGGTCCCCTCCACTGCTGTCCTCTCCTGTCCTCACCATCCTCTCCCCTCTCCTCTCCTCCACACTTTGCTTCTCTCCTTTGTCTGTCCTCTCTTCCAGGTGACCTGCTCACCAGCTCCAGCACATGTGATGGTTCTCCAGTGACAGCTGTTCGCAACCCCTTCCACCCCCTGCCTGCCCCTAATGTGACCCAGCTCACAGGGTCTCCGGCTCACGCCACCCAAACCCACACGCCCCAACACATTCCCTGGTTCAGCCGCTCTGCCCTATTCAGCCAAACTGGGCCTTTGCAACCTACCTATGCATCGTTGTTTCTCCTCACCATTCAAGGAGAGATCTCCTTTTGTACTTAGCTTGGTTGATGGATGGATGGATGGATGGATGGATGGATGGATGGATGGATAGATGTATGGGTGGATGGATGGATGGATGGACAGGTCAATGGATCGGTTTTGTAGAGGCAGAGTACCATATAGGTGTACTGGAGTCCGCTAGTGTCAGATCCCTAGTCAATGTCAAATGTAAAACATTAATTCATCAATAACAAAAATGAATAAGCACCTAAATAAATAAATAAATATAAAAACTGGGTTAAAAAATACATGGCGTCTTTGCCTTTCTGCATATGGAATGCTGTGAGGATCTTAACAAGGAAAGCATTGTCCTGAGTAGCCCATTTGAAGTCGTGGAATATTTCCTTTTCCTTTTTCTTTTCTTACTTTCTATTTTCTTGATTATTCACTGGAATAAATAGACAGGAATTGAGAGGGAAGGGAGGTAGAGAGAGTTTGTGACACAGAGAGAGACAACTGCAGCACTTCCGCACCACTTGTAAAGATTTCCCCTGGCAGGTGGGAACCAGGGTGTTGAAGCCCAGTCCTCCTGCATTGTAACATGAGTGCTTACCTGGGTGTGGCACCACATGGTACCCTTGATGGGACACTTTTTTTTAGCAATGAAAAGAAATTCTCGTGGCAAGGTAATAAATAAATGAAGAAGTCAATAAAAGTGCATTTACATTAACTCAGTGGAAACGCACAGGGACATATACGTCTCTGTTACCTGTATTACTTCTTCATGTATGGATTGATTGCCAAAAGGTGTTATTGCCACAGCTGAGTGCCTGTGCCACGAATAATCCACAGCACCTGCACTCCATTTGTTCCCATTTCGCTGCCCTTGTTGCTTGGTCACTGTGGTGGTTATTGTTGCGGTTGTTGTTGTTGTTGTTACTGACCTTGCATCTGACAGACACAAAAGGAGAGAGCAGAGGAAATACAGGGTGGGAGAGAAAGATAGAGCTCCTAAAGACCTGTTTCACCCCCTGTAAAGCGACTCCCCTGCAGCTGGCGGTCTGGGGGCCAGACCCCAAATCCTTCCACCTGTCCCCTCTATTCGTGAGTGCCACAAGCCCTTAACCCTCTGACATACCGCCAAACTTCCCTGGATTTACTTTTGAAGACAGTATCACCTGCCTCGTTTTGAATCCTCATTATCCTGAGGGTTAGTCCTGGAGACAGTGTCAAGACACGACACAGGGAGATCTCTGTTATTAGAGAGCACCTGGAACAGCAGCTGGGGCTCTAGTGCCAGGGCAGGAGCAACTCCCCATCCACCTTCCACGGAGTCCACCTGCCTGCATTTTGGTCCTTTTCCCTCCAAAAAAGATTTTTCCCTTTTTTGACTTTGAAACAGGCAGGAGACAGGTTACCCAGGCAGGGGAAAAAAAAATAAAAAGCCTTTTTTTTTTTTTTTTTTTTTTTTTTTTTTTTTTTTTTTTACCGAAGTGAATGACCATCTTCTGGGAAGTATAGGTTTTGAACCTGAAAACTCTGTCTGTCTGTCTCTTAGTCCACAGAAAGAGCCACTAGCCCAGCCAGATCTCACACTCAGATGGGGTGTTTTTGCCAGTCAAAGGTCTGCACAGCGCACTAGGGATTGGGCGGCCTGAGACACAAATGTTACATTGTAGATGGACTGTTTGCAGTTCTTGCTCCCCAGGACATTGGACTGTCTCAACTCCCTCCCCTACAGCATGAAAAAAAGACTCTTGACAACTATGGAGCAACTGGAGTGGGGGCGAGGGGAGCTGTTTGCATGTCTGCACTGCTCATGCCCAGGTGTCTGTGGGGGTCCGTGGCAGAGGCTGTAAGGGGGCTAGGGGGCAGAAGGAGACTGTTTGAGAGGCAGGCTGCAGGCAGGGGAGCCCAGGAGTGTGTGCAGGGCTGTGTGTGTGGGTGTGGTGGCAGGGGGTTAGGGCAGGTACCCCTGCTGGATGGTGAGATGGCAGCTGGGCTGGCCCTGGGCCCTCAGGGCTGAAGGGCAGAAGCAGGGTGGCAGTAAAGTAGTGCAGGGAGGAACACAGTAGATGTTAGTTGGGAGCTGGGGGACAGAGGGTAAGGGGCAAGGGGGCATCCTTGAGAAGGGGTCAGGACTAGAGAGTGGGGAGAGCTGGAGGCATGGAAGGTCCCAGGAATCAGGGACTGACAGGAACAGAATCCTACACCCCCCCAGTGGATAGAAGCTGCAGAAGCCAGAGCAGCAGCCCTGGCTTGCCTAGGCCAAGGGCCTTGAGTGAGTCACTCTGAGGATGAGGAAGAGGAGGAGGGGGTGGAGGAGGAGGAGGAAGAGGAGGAGGAAGAGTAGGAAGAGGAGGAGGAAGAAGATGAGGAGGAGGAGGCAGAGGAGGAGGATGAGGGGCAGGAGGGCAGCTCTCAGTAGGCAACGGGATTAATAGAGGCCTCCATTATGGAGGCATGTGTCCAGGCAGGCACCCACCAACCCTCAGGGGCAGCTCAGCGCACCCAGGGATTTGGTGTGGGTATCTCTGGGGTGGGGACTGTCAGTCAGTCAGCAAGACTGTGTGTCAGTGCACATGGTGGGACAGGGGCCTGGCGGACCTTGGTCCCCCGCCCTGGACTGTCAGATGCCAGCCCCATGCCCAGACACACACCAATCTGCCCATAGCCGCTTGGCCCGGCCGACCAGCACCTGCTTTGGCCTGGGGCTCTGGCTCTGGTGGCTGGCCACCACCCCTCAGGTCAAGTTCAGCGTGGGGGTCATGGGGGCTGGTCAACTGGATGGGCGGGGTCCCCGTGGCCTAGCAACCACAGGAGCCCTCTGTGATGTCCTAGCCCCTGGCAATCTGTGCTGGCCACACTGGCACTGGGCAGCCCACCTGCCCTGCCACTAGGTCAGGCAACAGCGCCCAGATGCCTGGGCCCTGGCACAGAGGGACGGAAGGATGGGAAGACAGTGCCGACTGACGAGGGACCTCAGGGCTGGCAGCCAAGAGAAGACAGGTGGAGGTGCGCCCGGGATCCAGGGAGCCCAGGCCAGAGCTGCCTGCACACCTGCCGGCCTTCCTGGATGTCTGTATGCTGCCTTTGTCCAGGTAGGTTTCTCAGGTCCCCTCCAATCCTGTCCTCTCCTGTCCTCTCCTGTCCTCACCATACTGTCCCCTCTCCTTCCCTCCGCACTTTGCTTCTCTCTTTGTCTGTCCTCTCTTCCAGGTGTCCTGCTCACCAGCTCCAGCACTTGTGATGGTTCTCCAGTGACAGCTGTTCGCAACCCCTTCCACCCCCTGCCTGCCCCTAATGTGACCCAGCTCACAGGGTCTCCGGCTCACCCCACCCAAACCCACACGCCCCAACACATTCCCTGGTTCAGCCCCTCTGCCCTATTCAGCCAAACTGGGCCTTTGCAACCTACCTATGCATCGTTGTTTCTCCTCACCATTCAAGGAGAGATCTCCTTTTGTACTTAGCTTGGTTGACTGGTGGATGGATGGATGGATGGATGAATGGATGTATGGATGAATGGATGGATAGATGTACGGGTGGATGGATGGATGGATGGAAAGGTCAATGGATCGGTTTTGTAGAGGCAGATTACCATATAGGGGTACTGGAGTCCGCTGGTGTCAGATCCTTAGTCAATGTCAAATGTAAAACATTAATTCATCAATAACACAAATGAATAAGCACATAATAAATAAATAAATAAATATAAAAACTGGGTTAAAAAATACATGGCGTCTTTGCCTTTCTGCATATGGAATGCTGTGAGGATCTTAACAAGGAAAGCATTGTCCTGAGTAGCCCATTTGAAGTCGTGGGATATTTCCTTTTCCTTTTTCTTTTTTTACTTTCTATTTTCTTGATTATTCACTGGAATAAATAGACAGGAATTGAGAGGGAAGGGAGGTAGAGAGAGTTTGAGACACAGAGAGAGACAACTGCAGCACTTCCGCACCACTTGTAAAGATTTCCCCTGGCAGGTGCGAACCCGGGTGTTGAAGCCCAGTCCTCCTGCATTGTAACATGAGTGCTTAACTGGGTGTGGCACACCTGGTACCCTTGATGGGACACTTTTTTTTAGCAATGAAAAGAAATTCTCGTGGCAAGGTAATAAATAAATGAAGAAGTAAATAAAAGTGCATCTACATTATCTCAGTGGAAACACACAGGGACATATACGTCTCTGTTACCTGTATTACTTCTTCATGTATGGATTGATTGCCTCAAGAGGCTATTGCCACAGCTGAGTGCCTACCCCACGAATAATCCACAGCTCCTGCACTCCATTTGTTCCCCTTTCGCTGCCCTTGTTGCTTGGTCACTGTGGTGGTTATTGTTTTTGTTGTTGTTGTTGTTGTTACTGACCTTGCATCTGACAGACACAAAAGGAGAGAGCAGAGGAAATACAGGGTGGGAGAGAAAGATAGAGCTCCTAAAGACCTGCTTCACCCCCTGTAAAGCTGCTCCCCTGCAGGTGGCAGTCTGGGGGCCAGACCCCAAATCCTTCCACCTGTCCCCTCTATTCGTGATCGCCACAAGCCCTTAACCCTCTGACATACCGCCAAACCTCCCTGGATTTACTTTTGAAGGCAGTATCACCTGCCTCGTTTTGAATCCTCATTATCCTGAGGGTCAGTCCTGGAGACAGTGTCATGACATGACACATGGAGATCTCTGTTATCAGAGAGCACCTGGAACAGCAGCTGGGGCTCTAGTGCCCGGGCAGGAGCAACTCCCCATCCAGCTTCCACGGAGTCCACCTGCCTGCATTTTGGTCCTTTTCCCTCCAAAAAAGACTTTTCCCTTTTTTAACTTTGAAACAGGCAGGAGACAGGTTACCCAGGCAGGGGAAAAAAAATAAAAAGCCTTTTTTTTTTTTTTTTTTTTTTTAACCGAAGTGAATGACCATCTTCTGGGAAGTATAGGTTTTGAACCTGAAAACTCTGTCTGTCTGTCTCTTAGTCCACAGAAAGAGCCACTAGCCCAGCCAGATCTCACGCTCAGATGGGGTGTTTTTGCCAGTCAAAGGTCTGCACAGCACACTAGGGATTGGGCGGCCTGAGACCCAAATGTTACATTGTAGATGGACTGTATGCAGTTCTTGCTCCCCAGGACATTGGACTGTCTCAACTCCCTCCCCTACAGCATGAAAAAAAGACTCTTTCCAACCTTGGAGCACCTGGAGTGGGGGCGAGGGGAGCTGTTTGCATGTCTGCACTGCTCATGCCCAGGTGTCTGTGGGGGTCCGTGGCAGAGGCTGTAAGGTGCTAGGGGGCAGAAGGAGACTGTTTGAGAGGCAGGCTGCAGGCAGGGGAACCAGGAGTGTGTGCAGGTCTGTGTGTGTGGGTGTGGTGGCAGGGGGTTAGGGCAGGTCCCCGTGCTGGATGGTGAGATGGCAGCTGGGCTGGCCCTGGGCCCTCAGGGCTGAAGGGCAGAAGCAGGGTGGCAGTAAAGTAGCGCAGGGAGGAACACAGTAGATGTTAGTTGGGAGCTGCGGGACAGAGGGTAAGGGGAAAGGGGGCATCCTTGAGGAGGGGTCAGGACTAGAGAGTGGGGGCAGCTGGAGGCAGGGAAGGTCCCAGGAATCATGGACTGACAGGAACAGATTCCTACACCCCCCCACTGGATAGAAGCTGCAGAAGCCAGAGCAGCAGCCCTGGATTGCCTAGGCCAAGGGCCCTGAGTGAGTCCCGCTGAGGATGAGGAAGAGGAGGAGGGGGTGTAGGAGGAGGAAGAGGAAGAGGAGGAGGAAGAGGAGAAAGCGGAGTAGGAAGAAGAGGAGGAGGAGGAGGCGGAGGAGGAGGAGGAGGGGCAGGAGGGCAGCTGTCAGTAGGCAACGGGATTAATAGAGGCCTCCATTACGGAGGCATGTGTCCAGGCAGGCACCCACCAACACTCAGGGGCAGCTCAGGGCACCCAGGGACTTGGTGTGGGTATCTCTGGGGCGGGGACTGTCAGTCAGTCAGCAAGACTGTGTGTCAGTGCACATAGTGGGACAGGGGCCTGGCGGACCTTGGTCCCCCGCCCTGGACTGTCAGATGCCAGCCCCATGCCCAGACACACACCAATCCGCCCATAGCCCCTTGGCCCGGCCGACCAGCACCTGCTTTGGCCTGGGGCTCTGTCTCTGGTGGCTGGCCACCACCCCTCAAGTCAAGTTCAGCATGGGGTCATGGCTGCTGGTCAACTGGATGGGCGGGGTCCCCGTGGCCTAGCAACCACAGGAGCCCTCTGTGATGTCCTAGCCCCTGGCAATCTGTGCTGGCCACACTGGCACTGGGCAGCCCAACTGCCCTGCCACTAGGTCAGGCAACAGCGCCCAGACGCCTGGGCCCTGGCACAGAGGGACGGAAGGATGGCAAGACAGTGCTGACCGACGAGGGACCTCAGGGCTGGCAGCCAAGAGAAGACAGGTGGAGGTGCGCCCGGGATCCAGGGAGCCCAGGCCAGAGCTGCCTGCACACCTGCCGGCCTTCCTGGATGTCTGTATGCTGCCTTTGTCCAGGTAGGTTTCTCAGGTCCCCTCCAATCCTGTCCTCTCCTGTCCTCACCATACTGTCCCCTCTCCTTCCCTCCGCACTTTGCTTCTCTCTTTGTCTGTCCTCTCTTCCAGGTGTCCTGCTCACCAGCTCCAGCACTTGTGATGGTTCTCCAGTGACAGCTGTTCGCAACCCCTTCCACCCCCTGCCTGCCCCTAATGTGACCCAGCTCACAGGGTCTCCGGCTCACCCCACCCAAACCCACACGCCCCAACACATTCCCTGGTTCAGCCCCTCTGCCCTATTCAGCCAAACTGGGCCTTTGCAACCTACCTATGCATCGTTGTTTCTCCTCACCATTCAAGGAGAGATCTCCTTTTGTACTTAGCTTGGTTGACTGGTGGATGGATGGATGGATGGATGAATGGATGTATGGATGAATGGATGGATAGATGTACGGGTGGATGGATGGATGGATGGAAAGGTCAATGGATCGGTTTTGTAGAGGCAGATTACCATATAGGGGTACTGGAGTCCGCTGGTGTCAGATCCTTAGTCAATGTCAAATGTAAAACACTAATTCATCAATAACACAAATGAATAAGCACATAATAAATAAATAAATAAATATAAAAACTGGGTTAAAAAATACATGGCGTCTTTGCCTTTCTGCATATGGAATGCTGTGAGGATCTTAACAAGGAAAGCATTGTCCTGAGTAGCCCATTTGAAGTCGTGGGATATTTCCTTTTCCTGTTTCTTTTTTTACTTTCTATTTTCTTGATTATTCACTGGAATAAATAGACAGGAATTGAGAGGGAAGGGAGGTAGAGAGAGTTTGAGACACAGAGAGAGACAACTGCAGCACTTCCGCACCACTTGTAAAGATTTCCCATGGCAGGTGCGAACCCGGGTGTTGAAGCCCAGTCCTCCTGCATTGTAACATGAGTGCTTAACTGGGTGTGGCACACCTGGTACCCTTGATGGGACACTTTTTTTTAGCAATGAAAAGAAATTCTCGTGGCAAGGTAATAAATAAATGAAGAAGTAAATAAAAGTGCATCTACATTATCTCAGTGGAAACACACAGGGACATATACGTCTCTGTTACCTGTATTACTTCTTCATGTATGGATTGATTGCCTCAAGAGGCTATTGCCACAGCTGAGTGCCTACCCCACGAATAATCCACAGCTCCTGCACTCCATTTGTTCCCCTTTCGCTGCCCTTGTTGCTTGGTCACTGTGGTGGTTATTGTTTTTGTTGTTGTTGTTGTTGTTACTGACCTTGCATCTGACAGACACAAAAGGAGAGAGCAGAGGAAATACAGGGTGGGAGAGAAAGATAGAGCTCCTAATGACCTGCTTCACCCCCTGTAAAGCTACTCCCCTGCAGGTGGCAGTCTGGGGGCCAGACCCCAAATCCTTCCACCTGTCCCCTCTATTCGTGATCGCCACAAGCCCTTAACCCTCTGACATACCGCCAAACCTCCCTGGATTTACTTTTGAAGGCAGTATCACCTGCCTCGTTTTGAATCCTCATTATCCTGAGGGTCAGTCCTGGAGACAGTGTCATGACACGACACATGGAGATCTCTGTTATCAGAGAGCACCTGGAACAGCAGCTGGGGCTCTAGTACCCGGGCAGGAGCAACTCCCCATCCACCTTCCACGGAGTCCACCTGCCTGCATTTTGGTCCTTTTCCCTCCAAAAAAGACTTTTCCCTTTTTTAACTTTGAAACAGGCAGGAGACAGGTTACCCAGGCAGGGGAAAAAAAATAAAAAGCCTTTTTTTTTTTTTTTTTAACCGAAGTGAATGACCATCTTCTGGGAAGTATAGGTTTTGAACCGGAAAACTCTGTCTGTCTCTTAGTCCACAGAAAGAGCCACTAGCCCAGCCAGATATCACGCTCAGATGGGGTGTTTTTGCCAGTCAAAGGTCTGCACAGCACACTAGGGATTGGGTGGCCTGAGACCCAAATGTTACATTGTAGATGGACTGTTTGCAGTTCTTGCTCCCCAGGACATTGGACTGTCTCAACTCCCTCCCCTACAGCATGAAAAAAAGACTCTTTCCAACCTTGGAGCACCTGGAGTGGGGGCGAGGGGAGCTGTTTGCATGTCTGCACTGCTCATGCCCAGGTGTCTGTGGGGGTCCGTGGCAGAGGCTGTAAGGTGCTAGGGGGCAGAAGGAGACTGTTTGAGAGGCAGGCTGCAGGCAGGGGAACCAGGAGTGTGTGCAGGTCTGTGTGTGTGGGTGTGGTGGCAGGGGGTTAGGGCAGGTCCCCGTGCTGGATGGTGAGATGGCAGCTGGGCTGGCCCTGGGCCCTCAGGGCTGAAGGGCAGAAGCAGGGTGGCAGTAAAGTAGCGCAGGGAGGAACACAGTAGATGTTAGGTGGGAGCTGCAGGACAGAGGGTAAGGGGAAAGGGGGCATCCTTGAGGAGGGGTCAGGACTAGAGAGTGGGGGCAGCTGGAGGCAGGGAAGGTCCCAGGAATCAGGGACTGACAGGAACAGATTCCTACACCCCCCCACTGGATAGAAGCTGCAGAAGCCAGAGCAGCAGCCCTGGATTGCCTAGGCCAAGGGCCCTGAGTGAGTCCCGCTGAGGATGAGGAAGAGGAGGAGGGGGTGTAGGAGGAGGAAGAGGAAGAGGAGGAGGAAGAGGAGAAAGAGGAGGAGGAAGAAGAGGAGGAGGAGGAGGCGGAGGAGGAGGAGGAGGGGCAGGAGGGCAGCTGTCAGTAGGCAACGGGATTAATAGAGGCCTCCATTACGGAGGCATGTGTCCAGTCAGGCACCCACCAACACTCAGGGGCAGCTCAGGGCACCCAGGGACTTGGTGTGGGTATCTCTGGTGCGGGGACTGTCAGTCAGTCAGCAAGACTGTGTGTCAGTGCACATGGTGGGACAGGGGCCTGGCGGACCTTGGTCCCCCGCCCTGGACTGTGAGATGCCAGCCCCATGCCCAGACACACACCAATCCGCCCATAGCCCCTTGGCCCGGCCGACCAGCACCTGCTTTGGCCTGGGGCTCTGTCTCTGGTGGCTGGCCACCACCCCTCAAGTCAAGTTCAGCATGGGGTCATGGCTGCTGGTCAACTGGATGGGCGGGGTCCCCGTGGCCTAGCAACCACAGGAGCCCTCTGTGATGTCCTAGCCCCTGGCAATCTGTGCTGGCCACACTGGCACTGGGCAGCCCAACTGCCCTGCCACTAGGTCAGGCAACAGCGCCCAGACACCTGGGCCCTGGCACAGAGGGACGGAAGGATGGCAAGACAGTGCTGACCGACGAGGGACCTCAGGGCTGGCAGCCAAGAGAAGACAGGTGGAGGTGCGCCCGGGATCCAGGGAGCCCAGGCCAGAGCTGCCTGCATGCCTGCCGGCCTTCCTGGATGTCTGTATGCTGCCTTTGTCCAGGTAGGTTTCTCAGGTCCCCTCCAATCCTGTCCTCTCCTGTCCTCTCCTGTCCTCACCATCCTGTCCCCTCTCCTTTCCTCCGCACTTTGCTTCTCTCCTTTGTCTGTCCTCTCTTCCAGGTGTCCTGCTCACCAGCTCCAGCACTTGTGATGGTTCTCCAGTGACAGCTGTTCGCAACCCCTTCCACCCCCTGCCTGCCCCTAATGTGACCCAGCTCACAGGGTCTCCGGCTCACCCCACCCAAACCCACACGCCCCAACACATTCCCTGGTTCAGCCCCTCTGCCCTATTCAGCCAAACTGGGCCTTTGCAACCTACCTATGCATCGTTGTTTCTCCTCACCATTCAAGGAGAGATCTCCTTTTGTACTTAGCTTGGTTGACTGGTGGATGGATGGATGGATGGATGGATGTATGGATGAATGGATGGATAGATGTATGGGTGGATGGATGGATGGATGGAAAGGTGAATGGATCGGTTTTGTAGAGGCAGATTACCATATAGGGGTACTGGAGTCCGCTGGTGTCAGATCCTTAGTCAATGTCAAATGTAAAACATTAATTCATCAATAACACAAATGAATAAGCACATAATAAATAAATAAATAAATATAAAAACTGGGTTAAAAAATACATGGCGTCTTTGCCTTTCTGCATATGGAATGCTGTGAGGATCTTAACAAGGAAAGCATTGTCCTGAGTAGCCCATTTGAAGTCGTGGGATATTTCCTTTTCCTTTTTCTTTTTTTACTTTCTATTTTCTTGATTATTCACTGGAATAAATAGACAGGAATTGAGAGGGAAGGGAGGTAGAGAGAGTTTGAGACACAGAGAGAGACAACTGCAGCACTTCCGCACCACTTGTAAAGATTTCCCCTGGCAGGTGCGAACCCGGGTGTTGAAGCCCAGTCCTCCTGCATTGTAACATGAGTGCTTAACTGGGTGTGGCACACCTGGTACCCTTGATGGGACACTTTTTTTTAGCAATGAAAAGAAATTCTCGTGGCAAGGTAATAAATAAATGAAGAAGTAAATAAAAGTGCATCTACATTATCTCAGTGGAAACACACAGGGACATATACGTCTCTGTTACCTGTATTACTTCTTCATGTATGGATTGATTGCCTCAAGAGGCTATTGCCACAGCTGAGTGCCTACCCCACGAATAATCCACAGCTCCTGCACTCCATTTGTTCCCCTTTCGCTGCCCTTGTTGCTTGGTCACTGTGGTGGTTATTGTTTTTGTTGTTGTTGTTGTTGTTACTGACCTTGCATCTGACAGACACAAAAGGAGAGAGCAGAGGAAATACAGGGTGGGAGAGAAAGATAGAGCTCCTAAAGACCTGCTTCACCCCCTGTAAAGCTACTCCCCTGCAGGTGGAAGTCTGGGGGCCAGACCCCAAATCCTTCCACCTGTCCCCTCTATTCGTGATCGCCACAAGCCCTTAACCCTCTGACATACCGCCAAACCTCCCTGGATTTACTTTTGAAGGCAGTATCACCTGCCTCGTTTTGAATCCTCATTATCCTGAGGGTCAGTCCTGGAGACAGTGTCATGACACGACACATGGAGATCTCTGTTATCAGAGAGCACCTGGAACAGCAGCTGGGGCTCTAGTGCCCGGGCAGGAGCAACTCCCCATCCACCTTCCACGGAGTCCACCTGCCTGCATTTTGGTCCTTTTCCCTCCAAAAAAGACTTTTCCCTTTTTTAACTTTGAAACAGGCAGGAGACAGGTTACCCAGGCAGGGGAAAAAAATAAAAAGCCTTTTTTTTTTTTTTTTTTTTACCGAAGTGAATGACCATCTTCTGGGAAGTATAGGTTTTGAACCTGAAAACTCTGTCTGTCTGTCTCTTAGTCCACAGAAAGAGCCACTAGCCCAGCCAGATCTCACGCTCAGATGGGGTGTTTTTGCCAGTCAAAGGTCTGCACAGCACACTAGGGATTGGGTGGCCTGAGACCCAAATGTTACATTGTAGATGGACTGTTTGCAGTTCTTGCTCCCCAGGACATTGGACTGTCTCAACTCCCTCCCCTACAGCATGAAAAAAAGACTCTTTCCAACCTTGGAGCACCTGGAGTGGGGGCGAGGGGAGCTGTTTGCATGTCTGCACTGCTCATGCCCAGGTGTCTGTGGGGGTCCGTGGCAGAGGCTGTAAGGTGCTAGGGGGCAGAAGGAGACTGTTTGAGAGGCAGGCTGCAGGCAGGGGAACCAGGAGTGTGTGCAGGTCTGTGTGTGTGGGTGTGGTGGCAGGGGGTTAGGGCAGGTCCCCGTGCTGGATGGTGAGATGGCAGCTGGGCTGGCCCTGGGCCCTCAGGGCTGAAGGGCAGAAGCAGGGTGGCAGTAAAGTAGCGCAGGGAGGAACACAGTAGATGTTAGGTGGGAGCTGCAGGACAGAGGGTAAGGGGAAAGGGGGCATCCTTGAGGAGGGGTCAGGACTAGAGAGTGGGGGCAGCTGGAGGCAGGGAAGGTCCCAGGAATCAGGGACTGACAGGAACAGATTCCTACACCCCCCCACTGGATAGAAGCTGCAGAAGCCAGAGCAGCAGCCCTGGATTGCCTAGGCCAAGGGCCCTGAGTGAGTCCCGCTGAGGATGAGGAAGAGGAGGAGGGGGTGTAGGAGGAGGAAGAGGAAGAGGAAGAGGAGGAGGAAGAGGAGAAAGAGGAGGAGGAAGAAGAGGAGGAGGAGGAGGCGGAGGAGGAGGAGGAGGGGCAGGAGGGCAGCTGTCAGTAGGCAACGGGATTAATAGAGGCCTCCATTACGGAGGCATGTGTCCAGGCAGGCACCCACCAACACTCAGGGGCAGCTCAGGGCACCCAGGGACTTGGTGTGGGTATCTCTGGGGCGGGGACTGTCAGTCAGTCAGCAAGACTGTGTGTCAGTGCACATGGTGGGACAGGGGCCTGGCGGACCTTGGTCCCCCGCCCTGGACTGTCAGATGCCAGCCCCATGCCCAGACACACACCAATCCGCCCATAGCCCCTTGGCCCGGCCGACCAGCACCTGCTTTGGCCTGGGGCTCTGTCTCTGGTGGCTGGCCACCACCCCTCAAGTCAAGTTCAGCATGGGGTCATGGCTGCTGGTCAACTGGATGGGCGGGGTCCCCGTGGCCTAGCAACCACAGGAGCCCTCTGTGATGTCCTAGCCTCTGGCAATCTGTGCTGGCCACACTGGCACTGGGCAGCCCAACTGCCCTGCCACTAGGTCAGGCAACAGCGCCCAGACGCCTGGGCCCTGGCACAGAGGGACGGAAGGATGGGAAGACAGTGCTGACCGACGAGGGACCTCAGGGCTGGCAGCCAAGAGAAGACAGGTGGAGGTGCGCCCGGGATCCAGGGAGCCCAGGCCAGAGCTGCCTGCATGCCTGCCGGCCTTCCTGGATGTCTGTATGCTGCCTTTGTCCAGGTAGGTTTCTCAGGTCCCCTCCAATCCTGTCCTCTCCTGTCCTCTCCTGTCCTCACCATCCTGTCCCCTCTCCTTCCCTCCGCACTTTGCTTCTCTCCTTTGTCTGTCCTCTCTTCCAGGTGTCCTGCTCACCAGCTCCAGCACTTGTGATGGTTCTCCAGTGACAGCTGTTCGCAACCCCTTCCACCCCCTGCCTGCCCCTAATGTGACCCAGCTCACAGGGTCTCCGGCTCACCCCACCCAAACCCCCACGCCCCAACACATTCCCTGGTTCAGCCCCTCTGCCCTATTCAGCCAAACTGGGCCTTTGCAACCTACCTATGCATCGTTGTTTCTCCTCACCATTCAAGGAGAGATCTCCTTTTGTACTTAGCTTGGTTGACTGGTGGATGGATGGATGTATGGATGTATGGATGAATGGATGGATAGATGTATGGGTGGATGGATGGATGGATGGAAAGGTCAATGGATCGGTTTTGTAGAGGCAGATTACCATATAGGGGTACTGGAGTCCGCTGGTGTCAGATCCTTAGTCAATGTCAAATGTAAAACATTAATTCATCAATAACAAAAATGAATAAGCACCTAAATAAATAAATAAATATAAAAACTGGGTTAAAAAATACATGGCGTCTTTGCCTTTCTGCATATGGAATGCTGTGAGGATCTTAACAAGGAAAGCATTGTCCTGAGTAGCCCATTTGAAGTCGTGGAATATTTCCTTTTCCTTTTTCTTTTTTTACTTTCTATTTTCTTGATTATTCACTGGAATAAATAGACAGGAATTGAGAGGGAAGGGAGGTAGAGAGAGTTTGAGACAGAGAGAGAGACAACTGCAGCACTTCCGCACCACTTGTAAAGATTTCCCCTGGCAGGTGGGAACCAGGGTGTTGAAGCCCAGTCCTCCTGCATTGTAACATGAGTGCTTAACTGGGTGTGGCACACCTGGTACCCTTGATGGGACACTTTTTTTTAGCAATGAAAAGAAATTCTCGTGGCAAGGTAATAAATAAAAAAAGAAGTAAATAAAAGTGCATTTACATTAACTCAGTGGAAACACACAGGGACATATACGTCTCTGTTACCTGTATTACTTCTTCATGTATGGATTGATTGCCTCAAGGGGTTATTGCCCCAGCTGAGTGCCTACTCCACGAATAATCCACAGCTCCTGCACTCCATTTGTTCCCCTTTCGCTGCCCTTGTTGCTTGGTCACTGTGGTGGTTATTGTTTTTGTTGTTGTTGTTGTTACTGACCTTGCATCTGACAGACACAAAAGGAGAGAGCAGAGGAAATACAGGGTGGGAGAGAAAGACAGAGCTCCTAAAGACCTGCTTCACCCCCTGTAAAGCGACTCCCCTGCAGGTGGCGGTCTGGGGGCCAGACCCCAAATCCTTCCACCTGTCCCCTCTATTTGTGAGCGCCACAAGCCCTTAACCCTCTGACATTCCGCCAAAACTCCCTGGATTTACTTTTGAAGGCAGTATCACCTGCCTCGTTTTGAATCCTCATTATCCTGAGGGTCAGTCCTTGAGACAGTGTCATGACACGACACAGGGAGATCTCTGTTATCAGAGAGCACCTGGAAGAGCAGCTGGGGCTCTAGTGCCAGGGCAGGAGCAACTCCCCATCCACTTTCCACGGAGTCCACCTGCCTGCATTTTGGTCCTTTTCCCTCCAAAAAAGATTTTTCCCTTTTTTCACTTTGAAACAGGCAGGAGACAGGTTACCCAGGCAGGGGAAAAAAAAATAAAAAGCCTTTATTTTTTTTTTTTTTACCGAAGTGAATGACCATCTTCTGGGAAGTATAGGTTTTGAACCTGAAAACTCTGTCTGTCTGTCTCTTAGTCCACAGAAAGAGCCACTAGCCCAGCCAGATCTCACGCTCAGATGGGGTGTTTTTGCCAGTCAAAGGTCTGCACAGCGCACTAGGGATTGGGCGGCCTGAGACCCAAATGTTACATTGTAGATGGACTGTTTGCAGTCCTTGCTCCCCAGGTCATTGGACTGTCTCAACTCCCTCCCCTACAGCATGAAAACAAGACTCTTGCCAACCTTGGAGCAACTGGAGTGGGGGCGAGGGGAGCTGTTTGCATGTCTGCACTGCTCATGCCCAGGTGTCTGTGGGGGTCCGTGGCAGAGGCTGTAAGGGGGCTAGGGGGCAGAAGGAGACAGTTTGAGAGGCAGGCTGCAGGCAGGGGAGCCCAGGAGTGTGTGCAGGGCTGTGTGTGTGGGTGTGGTGGCAGGGGTTTAGGGCAGGTCCCCCTGCTGGATGGTGAGATGGCAGCTGGGCTGGCCCTGGGCCCTCAGGGCTGAAGGGCAGAAGCAGGGTGGCAGTAAAGTAGTGCAGGGAGGAACACAGTAGATGTTAGTTGGGAGCTGGGGGACAGAGGGTAAGGGGAACGGGGGCATCCTTGAGGAGGGGTCAGGACTAGAGAGTGGGGGCAGCTGGAGGCATGGAAGGTCCCAGGAATCAGGGACTGACAGGAACAGATTCCTACACCCCCCCCACTGGATAGAAGCTGCAGAAGCCAGAGCAGCAGCCCTGGCTTGCCTAGGCCAAGGGCCCTGAGTGAGTCCCTCTGAGGATGAGGAAGAGGAGGAGGGGGTGGAGGAGGAGGAGGAGGAGGAGGAAGAAGAGGAGGAGGAGGCGGAGGAGGAGGAGGGGCAGGAGGGCAGCTGTCAGTAGGCAACGGGATTAATAGAGGCCTCCATTATGGAGGCATGTGTCCAGGCAGGCACCCACCAACCCTCAGGGGCAGCTCAGGGCACCCAGGGACTTGGTGTGGGTAACTCTGGGGCGGGGACTGTCAGTCAGTCAGCAAGACTGTGTGTCAGTGCACATGGTGGGACAGGGGCCTGGCGGACCTTGGTCCCCCGCCCTAGACTGTCAGATGCCAGCCCCATGCCCAGACACACACCAATCTGACCATAGCCCCTTGGCCCGGCCGACCAGCACCTGCTTTGGCCTGGGGCTCTGGCTCTGGTGGCTGGCCAACACCCCTCAGGTCAAGTTCAGCGTGGGGGTCATGGCTGCTGGTCAACTGGATGGGCGGGGTCCCCGTGGCCTAGCAACCACAGGAGCCCTCTGTGATGTCCTTGCCCCTGGCAATCTGTGCTGGCCACACTGGCACTGGGCAGCCCAACTGCCCTGCCACTAGGTCAGGCAACAGCGCCCAGACGCCTGGGCCCTGGCACAGAGGGACGGAAGGATGGGAAGACAGTGCTGACTGACGAGGGACCTCAGGGCTGGCAGCCAAGAGAAGACAGGTGGAGGTGCGCCCGGGATCCAGGGAGCCTGCATGCTTGCATGCCTGCCTACCTTCCTGGATGTCTGTATGCTGCCATTGTCCAGGTAGGTTTCTCAGGTCCCCTCCAATCCTGTCCTCTCCTGTCCTCACCATCCTCTCCCCTCTCCTCTCCTCTACACTTTGCTTCTCTCCTTTTTCTGTCCTCTCTTCCAGGTGCCCTGCTCACCAGCTCCAGCACTTGTGATGGTTCTCCAGTGACAGCTGTTCGCAACCCCTTCCACCCCCTGCCTGCCCCTAATGTGACCCAGCTCACAGGGTCTCCGGCTCACCCCACCCAAACCCACACGCCCCAACACATTCCCTGGTTCAGCCCCTCTGCCCTATTCAGCCAAACTGGGCCTTTGCAACCTACCTATGCATCGTTGTTTCTCCTCACCATTCAAGGAGAGATCTCCTTTTGTACTTAGCTTGGTTGACTGGTGGATGGATGGATGGATGGATGGATGGATGAATGGATGGATAGATGTATGGGTGGATGGTTGGATGGATGGACAGGTCAATGGATCGGTTTTGTAGAGGCAGAGTACCATATAGGGGTACTGGAGTCCGCTGGTGTCCGATCCTTAGTCAATGTCAAATGTAAAACATTAATTCATCAATAACAAAAATGAATAAGCACCTAAATAAATAAATAAATAAATATAAAAACTGGGTTAAAAAGTACATGGCGTCTTTGCCTTTCTTCATATGGAATGCTGTGAGGATCTTAACAAGGAAAGCATTGTCCTGAGTAGCCCATTTGAAGTCGTGGAATATTTTCTTTTCCTTTTTCTTTTTTTACTTTCTATTTTCTTGATTATTCACTGGAATAAATAGACAGGAATTGAGAGGGAAGGGAGGTAGAGAGAGTTTGAGACACAGAGAGAGACAACTGCAGCACTTCCGCACCACTTGTAAAGATTTGCCCTGGCAGGTGCGAACCAGGGTGTTGAAGCCCAGTCCTCCTGCATTGTAACATGAGTGCTTAACTGGGTGTGGCACACCTGGTACCCTTGATGGGACACTTTTTTTTTTAGCAATGAAAAGAAATTCTCGTGGCAAGGTAATAAATAAAAAAAGAAGAAAATAAAAGTGCATTTACATTAACTCAGTGGAAACACACAGGGACATATACGTCTCTGTTACCTGTATTACTTCTTCATGTATGGATTGATTGCATCAAGGGGTTATTGCCACAGCTGAGTGCCTACTCCACGAATAATCCACAGCTCCTGCACTCCATTTGTTCCCCTTTCGCTGCCCTTGTTGCTTGGTCACTGTGGTGGTTATTGTTTTTGTTGTTGTTGTTGTTACTGACCTTGCATCTGACAGACACAAAAGGAGAGAGCAGAGGAAATACAGGGTGGGAGAGAAAGACAGAGCTCCTAAAGACCTGCTTCACCCGCTGTAAAGCGACTCCCCTGCAGGTGGCGGTCTGGGGGCCAGACCCCAAATCCTTCCACCTGTCCCCTCTATTTGTGAGCGCCACAAGCCCTTAACCCTCTGACATACCGCCAAAACTCCCTGGATTTACTTTTGAAGGCAGTATCACCTGCCTCGTTTTGAATCCTCATTATCCTGAGGGTCAGTCCTGGAGACAGTGTCATGACACGACACAGGGAGATCTCTGTTATCAGAGAGCACCTGGAAGAGCAGCTGGGGCTCTAGTGCCAGGGCAGGAGCAACTCCCCATCCACTTTCCACGGAGTCCACCTGCCTGCATTTTGGTCCTTTTCCCTCCAAAAAAGATTTTTCCCTTTTTTCACTTTGAAACAGGCAGAAGACAGGTTACCCAGGCAGGGGAAAAAAAAATAAAAAGCCTTTTTTTTTTTTTTTTTTTTTTTTTACCGAAGTGAATGACCATCTTCTGGGAAGTATAGGTTTTGAACCTGAAAACTCTGTCTGTCTGTCTCTTAGTCCACAGAAAGAGCCACTAGCCCAGCCAGATCTCACGCTCAGATGGGGTGTTTTTGCCAGTCAAAGGTCTGCACAGCGCACTAGGGATTGGGCGGCCTGAGACCCAAATGTTACATTGTAGATGGACTGTTTGCAGTCCTTGCTCCCCAGGTCATTGGACTGTCTCAACTCCCTCCCCTACAGCATGAAAACAAGACTCTTGCCAACCTTGGAGCAACTGGAGTGGGGGCGAGGGGAGCTGTTTGCATGTCTGCACTGCTCATGCCCAGGTGTCTGTGGGGGTCCGTGGCAGAGGCTGTAAGGGGGCTAGGGGGCAGAAGGAGACAGTTTGAGAGGCAGGCTGCAGGCAGGGGAGCCCAGGAGTGTGTGCAGGGCTGTGTGTGTGGGTGTGGTGGCAGGGGTTTAGGGCAGGTCCCCCTGCTGGATGGTGAGATGGCAGCTGGGCTGGCCCTGGGCCCTCAGGGCTGAAGGGCAGAAGCAGGGTGGCAGTAAAGTAGTGCAGGGAGGAACACAGTAGATGTTAGTTGGGAGCTGGGGGACAGAGGGTAAGGGGAACGGGGGCATCCTTGAGGAGGGGTCAGGACTAGAGAGTGGGGGCAGCTGGAGGCATGGAAGGTCCCAGGAATCAGGGACTGACAGGAACAGATTCCTACACCCCCCCCACTGGATAGAAGCTGCAGAAGCCAGAGCAGCAGCCCTGGCTTGCCTAGGCCAAGGGCCCTGAGTGAGTCCCTCTGAGGATGAGGAAGAGGAGGAGGGGGTGGAGGAGGAGGAGGAGGAGGAGGAAGAAGAGGAGGAGGAGGCGGAGGAGGAGGAGGGGCAGGAGGGCAGCTGTCAGTAGGCAACGGGATTAATAGAGGCCTCCATTATGGAGGCATGTGTCCAGGCAGGCACCCACCAACCCTCAGGGGCAGCTCAGGGCACCCAGGGACTTGGTGTGGGTAACTCTGGGGCGGGGACTGTCAGTCAGTCAGCAAGACTGTGTGTCAGTGCACATGGTGGGACAGGGGCCTGGCGGACCTTGGTCCCCCGCCCTAGACTGTCAGATGCCAGCCCCATGCCCAGACACACACCAATCTGACCATAGCCCCTTGGCCCGGCCGACCAGCACCTGCTTTGGCCTGGGGCTCTGGCTCTGGTGGCTGGCCAACACCCCTCAGGTCAAGTTCAGCGTGGGGGTCATGGCTGCTGGTCAACTGGATGGGCGGGGTCCCCGTGGCCTAGCAACCACAGGAGCCCTCTGTGATGTCCTTGCCCCTGGCAATCTGTGCTGGCCACACTGGCACTGGGCAGCCCAACTGCCCTGCCACTAGGTCAGGCAACAGCGCCCAGACGCCTGGGCCCTGGCACAGAGGGACGGAAGGATGGGAAGACAGTGCTGACTGACGAGGGACCTCAGGGCTGGCAGCCAAGAGAAGACAGGTGGAGGTGCGCCCGGGATCCAGGGAGCCTGCATGCTTGCATGCCTGCCTACCTTCCTGGATGTCTGTATGCTGCCATTGTCCAGGTAGGTTTCTCAGGTCCCCTCCAATCCTGTCCTCTCCTGTCCTCACCATCCTCTCCCCTCTCCTCTCCTCTACACTTTGCTTCTCTCCTTTTTCTGTCCTCTCTTCCAGGTGCCCTGCTCACCAGCTCCAGCACTTGTGATGGTTCTCCAGTGACAGCTGTTCGCAACCCCTTCCACCCCCTGCCTGCCCCTAATGTGACCCAGCTCACAGGGTCTCCGGCTCACCCCACCCAAACCCACACGCCCCAACACATTCCCTGGTTCAGCCCCTCTGCCCTATTCAGCCAAACTGGGCCTTTGCAACCTACCTATGCATCGTTGTTTCTCCTCACCATTCAAGGAGAGATCTCCTTTTGTACTTAGCTTGGTTGACTGGTGGATGGATGGATGGATGGATGGATGGATGAATGGATGGATAGATGTATGGGTGGATGGATGGATGGATGGATGGATGGACAGGTCAATGGATCGGTTTTGTAGAGGCAGAGTACCATATAGGGGTACTGGAGTCCGCTGGTGTCCGATCCTTAGTCAATGTCAAATGTAAAACATTAATTCATCAATAACAAAAATGAATAAGCACCTAAATAAATAAATAAATAAATAAATATAAAAACTGGGTTAAAAAGTACATGGCGTCTTTGCCTTTCTTCATATGGAATGCTGTGAGGATCTTAACAAGGAAAGCATTGTCCTGAGTAGCCCATTTGAAGTCGTGGAATATTTTCTTTTCCTTTTTCTTTTTTTACTTTCTATTTTCTTGATTATTCACTGGAATAAATAGACAGGAATTGAGAGGGAAGGGAGGTAGAGAGAGTTTGAGACACAGAGAGAGACAACTGCAGCACTTCCGCACCACTTGTAAAGATTTGCCCTGGCAGGTGCGAACCAGGGTGTTGAAGCCCAGTCCTCCTGCATTGTAACATGAGTGCTTAACTGGGTGTGGCACACCTGGTACCCTTGATGGGACACTTTTTTTTTTAGCAATGAAAAGAAATTCTCGTGGCAAGGTAATAAATAAAAAAAGAAGAAAATAAAAGTGCATTTACATTAACTCAGTGGAAACACACAGGGACATATACGTCTCTGTTACCTGTATTACTTCTTCATGTATGGATTGATTGCATCAAGGGGTTATTGCCACAGCTGAGTGCCTACTCCACGAATAATCCACAGCTCCTGCACTCCATTTGTTCCCCTTTCGCTGCCCTTGTTGCTTGGTCACTGTGGTGGTTATTGTTTTTGTTGTTGTTGTTGTTACTGACCTTGCATCTGACAGACACAAAAGGAGAGAGCAGAGGAAATACAGGGTGGGAGAGAAAGACAGAGCTCCTAAAGACCTGCTTCACCCGCTGTAAAGCGACTCCCCTGCAGGTGGCGGTCTGGGGGCCAGACCCCAAATCCTTCCACCTGTCCCCTCTATTTGTGAGCGCCACAAGCCCTTAACCCTCTGACATACCGCCAAAACTCCCTGGATTTACTTTTGAAGGCAGTATCACCTGCCTCGTTTTGAATCCTCATTATCCTGAGGGTCAGTCCTGGAGACAGTGTCATGACACGACACAGGGAGATCTCTGTTATCAGAGAGCACCTGGAAGAGCAGCTGGGGCTCTAGTGCCAGGGCAGGAGCAACTCCCCATCCACTTTCCACGGAGTCCACCTGCCTGCATTTTGGTCCTTTTCCCTCCAAAAAGGATTTTTCCCTTTTTTCACTTTGAAACAGGCAGAAGACAGGTTACCCAGGCAGGGGAAAAAAAAATAAAAAGCCTTTTTTTTTTTTTTTTTTTTTTTTTACCGAAGTGAATGACCATCTTCTGGGAAGTATAGGTTTTGAACCTGAAAACTCTGTCTGTCTGTCTCTTAGTCCACAGAAAGAGCCACTAGCCCAGCCAGATCTCACGCTCAGATGGGGTGTTTTTGCCAGTCAAAGGTCTGCACAGCGCACTAGGGATTGGGCGGCCTGAGACCCAAATGTTACATTGTAGATGGACTGTTTGCAGTCCTTGCTCCCCAGGACATTGGACTGTCTCAACTCCCTCCCCTACAGCATGAAAACAAGACTCTTGCCAACCTTGGAGCAACTGGAGTGGGGGCGAGGGGAGCTGTTTGCATGTCTGCACTGCTCATGCCCAGGTGTCTGTGGGGGTCCGTGGCAGAGGCTGTAAGGGGGCTAGGGGGCAGAAGGAGACTGTTTGAGAGGCAGGCTGCAGGCAGGGGAGCCCAGGAGTGTGTGCAGGGCTGTGTGTGTGGGTGTGGTGGCAGGAGTTTAGGGCAGGTCCCCCTGCTGGATGGTGAGATGGCAGCTGGGCTGGCCCTGGGCCCTCAGGGCTGAAGGGCAGAAGCAGGGTGGCAGTAAAGTAGCGCAGGGAGGAACACAGTAGATGTTAGTTGGGAGCTGGGGGACAGAGGGTAAGGGGAACAGGGGCATCCTTGAGGAGGGGTCAGGACTAGAGAGTGGGGGGAGCTGGAGGCATGGACGGTCCCAGGAATCAGGGACTGACAGGAACAGATTCCTACACCCCCCCCCACTGGATAGAAGCTGCAGAAGCCAGAGCAGCAGCCCTGGCTTGCCTAGGCCAAGGGCCCTGAGTGAGTCCCTCTGAGGATGAGGAAGAGGAGGACGGGGTGGAGGAGGAGGAGGAAGAGGAGGAGGAAGAGTAGGAAGAGGAGGAGGAAGAAGAGGGGCAGGAGGGCAGCTGTCAGTAGGCAATGGGATTAATAGAGGCCTCCATTATGGAGGCATGTGTCCAGGCAGGCACCCACCAACCCTCAGGGGCAGCTCAGGGCACCCAGGAACTTGGTGTGGTTATCTCTGGGGCGGGGACTGTCAGTCAGTCAGCAAGACTGTGTGTCAGTGCACATGGTGGGACAGGGGCCTGGCGGACCTTGGTCCCCCGCCCTGGACTGTCAGATGCCAGCCCATGCCCAGACACACACCAATCTGCCCATAGCACCTTGGCCTGGCCGACCAGCACCTGCTTTGGCCTGGGGCTCTGGCTCTGGTGGCTGGCCACCACCCCTCAGGTCAAGTTCAGCGTGGGGGTCATGGGGGCTTGTCAACTGGATGGGCGGGGTCCCCGTGGCCTAGCAACCACAGGAGCCCTCTGTGATGTCCTAGCCCCTGGCAATCTGTGCTGGCCACACTGGCACTGGGCAGCCCACCTGCCCTGCCACTAGGTCAGGCAACAGCGCCCAGATGCCTGGGCCCTGGCACAGAGGGACGGAAGGATGGGAAGACAGTGCCGACTCACGAGGGACCTCAGGGCTGGCAGCCAAGAGAAGACAGGTGGAGGTGCACCCAGGATCCAGGGAGCCCAGGCCACAGCTGCCTGCATGCCTGCCTGCCTTCCTGGATGTCTGTATGCTGCTTTTGTCCAGGTAGGTTTCTCAGGTCCCCTCCAATCCTGTCCTCTCCTGTCCTCACCATCCTCTCTCCTCTCCTCTCCTCTCCTCCGCACTTTGCTTCTCTCCTTTGTCTGTCCTCTCTTCCAGGTGCCCTGCTCACCAGCTCCAGCACTTGTGATGGTTCTCCAGTGACAGCTGTTCACAACCCCTTCCACCCCCTGCCTGCCCCTAATGTGACCCAGCTCACAGGGTCTCCGGCTCACCCCACCCAAACCCACACGCCCCAACACATTCCCTGGTTCAGCCCCTCTGCCCTATTCAGCCAAACTGGGCCTTTGCAACCTACCTATGCATCGTTGTTTCTCCTCACCATTCAAGGAGAGATCTCCTTTTGTACTTAGCTTGGTTGACTGGTGGATGGATGGATGGATGGATGGATGGATGGATGGATGAATGGATGGATAGATGTATGGGTGGATGGATGGATGGATGGATGGACAGGTCAATGGATCGGTTTTGTAGAGGCAGAGTACCATATAGGGGTACTGGAGTCAGCTAGTGTCAGATCCCTAGTTAATGTCAAATGTAAAACATTAATTCATCAATAACAAAAATGAATAAGCACCTAAATAAATAAATAAATATAAAAACTGGGTTAAAAAATACATGGCGTCTTTGCCTTTCTGCATATGGAATGCTGTGAGGATCTTAACAAGGAAAGCATTGTCCTGAGTAGCCCATTTGAAGTCGTGGAATATTTCCTTTTCCTTTTTCTTTTTTTACTTTCTATTTTCTTGATTATTCACTGGAATCAATAGACAGGAATTGAGAGGGAAGGGAGGTAGAGAGAGTTTGAGACACAGAGAGAGACAACTGCAGCACTTCCGCACCACTTGTAAAGATTTCCCCTGGCAGGTGGGAACCAGGGTGTTGAAGCCCAGTCCTCCTGCATTGTAACATGAGTGCTTACCTGGGTGTGGCACCACCTGGTACCCTTGATGGGACACTTTTTTTTAGCAATGAAAAGAAATTCTCGTGGCAAGGTAATAAATAAATGAAGAAGTCAATAAAAGTGCATTTACATTAACTCAGTGGAAACGCACAGGGACATATACGTCTCTGTTACCTGTATTACTTCTTCATGTATGGATTGATTGCCTCAAGGGGTTATTGCCCCAGCTGAGTGCCTAAGCCACGAATAATCCACAGCTCCTGCACTCCATTTGTTCCCCTTTCGCTGCCCTTGTTGCTTGGTCACTGTGGTGGTTATTGTTGCGGTTCTTGTTGTTGTTGTTACTGACCTTGCATCTGACAGACACAAAAGGAGAGAGCAGAGGAAATACAGGGTGGGAGAGAAAGATAGAGCTCCTAAAGACCTGCTTCACCCCCTGTAAAGCGACTCCCCTGCAGGTGGCGGTCTGGGGGCCAGACCCCAGATTCTTCCACCTGTCCCCTCTATTCGTGAGTGCCACAAGCCCTTAACCCTCTGACATACCGCCAAACTTCCCTGGATTTACTTTTGAAGACAGTATCACCTGCCTCGTTTTGAATCCTCATTATCCTGAGGGTCAGTCCTGGAGACAGTGTCATGACACGACACACGGAGATCTCTGTTATCAGAGAGCACCTGGAACAGCAGCTGGGGCTCTAGTGCCAGGTCAGGAGCAACTCCCCATCCACCTTCCACGGAGTCCACCTGCCTGCATTTTGGTCCTTTTCCCTCCAAAAAAGATTTTTCCCTTTTTTGACTTTGAAACAGGCAGGAGACAGGTTACCCAGGCAGGGGAAAAAAAAAATAAAAAGCCTTTTTTTTTTTTTTTTTTTTTTTACCAAAGTGAATGACCATCTTCTGGGAAGTATAGGTTTTGAACCTGAAAACTCTGTCTGTCTGTCTCTTAGTCCACAGAAAGAGCCACTAGCCCAGCCAGATCTCACACTCAGATGGGGTGTTTTTGCCAGTCAAAGGTCTGCACAGCGCACTAGGGATTGGGCGGCCTGAGACCCAAATGTTACATTGTAGATGGACTGTTCGCAGTTCTTGCTCCCCAGGACATTGTACTGTCTCAACTCCCTCTCCTACAGCATGAAAAAAAGACTCTTAAAAACCATGGAGCAACTGGAGTGGGGGAGAGTGGAGCTGTTTGCATGTCTGCACTGCTCATGCCCAGGTGTCTGTGGGGGTCCGTGGCAGAGGCTGTAAGTGGGCTAGGGGGCAGAAGGAGACTGTTTGAGAGGCAGGCTGCAGGCAGGGGAGCCCAGGAGTGTATGCAGGGCTGTGTGTGTGGGTGTGGTGGCAGGGGGTTAGGGCAGGTCCCCCTGCTGGATGGTGAGATGGCAGCTGGGCTGGCCCTGGGCCCTCAGGGCTGAAGGGCAGAAGCAGGGTGGCAGTAAAGTAGCGCAGGGAGGAACACAGTTGATGTTAGTTGGGAGCTGGGGGACAGAGGGTAAGGGGATAGGGGGCATCCTTGAGGAGGGTTCAGGACTAGAGAGTGGAGGGAGCTGGAGGCATGGAAGGTCCCAGGAATCAGGGACTGACAGGAACAGATTCCTACACCCCCCCACTGGATAGAAGCTGCAGAAGCCAGAGCAGCAGCCCTGGCTTGCCTAGGCCAAGGGCCCTGAGTGAGTCCCTCTGAGGATGAGGAAGAGGAGGAGGGGGTGGAGGAGGAGGAGGAAGAGGAGGAGGAAGAGTAGGAAGAGGAGGATGAAGAAGAGGGGCAGGAGGGCAGCTGTCAGTAGGCAACGGGATTAATAGAGGCCTCCATTATGGAGGCATGTGTCCAGGCAGGCACCCACCAACCCTCAGGGGCAGCTCAGGGCACCCAGGGACTTGGTGTGGTTATCTCTGGGGCGGGGACTGTCAGTCAGTCAGCAAGACTGTGTGTCAGTGCACATGGTGGGACAGGGACCTGGCGGACCTTGGTCCCCCGCCCTGGACTGTCAGATGCCAGCCCATGCCCAGACACACACCAATCTGCCCATAGCCCCTTGGCCCGGGCCGACCAGCACCTGCTTTGGCCTGGGGCTCTGGCTCTGGTGGCTGGCCACCACCCCTCAGGTCAAGTTCAGCGTGGGGGTCATGGGGGCTGGTCAACTGGATGGGCGGGGTCCCTGTGGCCTAGCAACCACAGGAGCCCTCTGTGATGTCCTAGCCCCTGGCAATCTGTGCTGGCCACACTGGCACTGGGCAGCCCACCTGCCCTGCCACTAGGTCAGGCAACAGCGCCCAGATGCCTGGGCCCTGGCACAGAGGTAAGGAAGGATGGGAAGACAGTGCCGACTGACGAGGGACCTCAGGGCTGGCAGCCAAGAGAAGACAGGTGGAGGTGCACCCGGGATCCAGGGAGCCCAGGCCAGAGCTGTCTGCATGCCTGCCTGCCTTCCTGGATGTCTGTATGCTGCCTTTGTCCAGGTAGGTTTCTCAGGTCCCCTCCAATCCTGTCCTCTCCTGTCCTCACCATCCTCTCCCCTCTCCTCTCCTCTCCTCCGCACTTTGCTTCTCTCCTTTGTCTGTCCTCTCTTCCAGGTGCCCTGCTCACCAGCTCGAGCACTTGTGATGGTTCTCCAGTGACAGCTGTTCACAACCCCTTCCACCCCCTGCCTGCCCCTAATGTGACCCAGCTCACAGGGTCTCCGGCTCACCCCACCCAAACCCACACGCCCCAACACATTCCCTGGTTCAGCCCCTCTTCCCTATTCAGCCAAACTGGGCCTTTGCAACCTACCTATGCATCGTTGTTTCTCCTCACCATTCAAGGAGAGATCTCCTTTTGTACTTAGCTTGGTTGACTGGTGGATGGATGGATGGATGGATGGATGGATGGATGAATGGATGGATAGATGTATGGGTGGATGGATGGATGGATGGATGGACAGGTCAATGGATCGGTTTTGTAGAGGCAGAGTACCATATAGGGGTACTGGAGTCCGCTAGTGTCAGATCCCTAGTCAATGTCAAATGTAAAACATTAATTCATCAATAACAAAAATGAATAAGCACCTAAATAAATAAATAAATATAAAAACTGGGTTAAAAAATACATGGCGTCTTTGCCGTTCTGCATATGGAATGCTGTGAGGATCTTAACAAGGAAAGCATTGACCTGAGTAGCCCATTTGAAGTCGTGGAATATTTCCTTTTCCTTTTTCTTTATTTACTTACTATTTTCTTGATTATTCACTGGAATAAATAGACAGGAATTGAGAGGGAAGGGAGGTAGAGAGAGTTTGAGACACAGAGAGAGACAACTGCAGCACTTCCGCACCAGTTGTAAAGATTTCCCCAGGCAGGTGGGAACCAGGGTGTTGAAGCCCAGTCCTCCTGCATTGTAACATGAGTGCTTACCTGGGTGTGGCACCACCTGGTACCCTTGATGGGACACTTTTTTTTAGCAATGAAAATAAATTCTCGTGGCAAGGTAATAAATAAATGAAGAAGTCAATAAAAGTGCATTTACATTAACTCAGTGGAAACGCACAGGGACATATACGTCTCTGTTACCTGTATTACTTCTTCATGTATGGATTGATTGCCTCAAGGGGTTATTGCCCCAGCTGAGTGCCTACGCCACGAATAATCCACAGCTCCTGCACTCCATTTGTTCCCCTTTCGCTGCCCTTGTTGCTTGGTCACTGTGGTGGTTATTGTTTTTGTTGTTGTTGTTGTTACTGACCTTGCATCTGACAGACACAAAAGGAGAGAGCAGAGGAAATACAGGGTGGGAGAGAAAGATAGAGCTCCTAAAGACCTGCTTCACCCCCTGTAAAGCGACTCCCCTGCAGGTGGCGGTCTGGGGGCCAGACCCCAGATCCTTCCACCTGTCCCCTCTATTCGTGAGTGCCACAAGCCCTTAACCCTCTGACATACCGCCAAACTTCCCTGGATTTACTTTTGAAGACAGTATCACCTGCCTCGTTTTGAATCCTCATTATCCTGAGGGTCAGTCCTGGAGACAGTGTCATGACACGACACACGGAGATCTCTGTTATCAGAGAGCACCTGGAACAGCAGCTGGGGCTCTAGTGCCCGGGCAGGAGCAACTCCCCATCCACCTTCCACGGAGTCCACCTGCCTGCATTTTGGTCCTTTTCCCTCCAAAAAGATTTTTCCCTTTTTTGACTTTGAAACAGGCAGGAGACAGGTTACCCAGGCAGGGGAAAAAAATAATAAAAAGCCTTTTTTTTTTTTTTTTTTTTTTTTTTTTTTTTTTACCGAAGTGAATGACCATCTTCTGGGAAGTATAGGTTTTGAACCTGAAAACTCTGTCTGTCTGTCTCTTAGTCCACAGAAAGAGCCACTAGCCCAGCCAGATCTCACACTCAGATGGGGTGTTTTAGCCAGTCAAAGGTCTGCACAGCGCACTAGGGATTGGGCGGCCTGAGACCCAAATGTTACATTGTAGATGGACTGTTTGCAGTTCTTGCTCCCCAGGACATTGGACTGTCTCAACTCCCTCTCCTACAGCATGAAAAAAAGACTCTTAAAAACCATGGAGCAACTGGAGTGGGGGAGAGGGGAGCTGTTTGCATGTCTGCACTGCTCATGCCCAGGTGTCTGTGGGGGTCCGTGGCAGAGGCTGTAAGTGGGCTAGGGGGCAGAAGGAGACTGTTTGAGAGGCAGGCTGCAGGCAGGGGAGCCCAGGAGTGTGTGCAGGGCTGTGTGTGTGGGTGTGGTGGCAGGGGGTTAGGGCAGGTCCCCCTGCTGGATGGTGAGATGGCAGCTGGGCTGGCCCTGGGCCCTCAGGGCTGAAGGGCAGAAGCAGGGTGGCAGTATAGTAGCGCAGGGAGGAACACAGTTGATGTTAGTTGGGAGCTGGGGGACAGAGGGTAAGGGGAAAGGGGGCATCCTTGAGGAGGGTTCAGGACTAGAGAGTGGAGGGAGCTGGAGGCATGGAAGGTCCCAGGAATCAGGGACTGACAGGAACAGATTCCTACAACCCCCCCACTGGATAGAAGCTGCAGAAGCCAGAGCAGCAGGCCTGGCTTGCCTAGGCCAAGGGCCCTGAGTGAGTCCCTCTGAGGATGAGGAAGAGGAGGAGGGGGTGGAGGAGGAGGAGGAAGAGGAGGAGGAAGAGTAGGAAGAGGAGGAGGAAGAAGAGGGGCAGGAGGGCAGCTGTCAGTAGGCAACGGGATTAATAGAGGCCTCCATTATGGAGGCATGTGTCCAGGCAGGCACCCACCAACCCTCAGGGGCAGCTCAGGGCACCCAGGGACTTGGTGTGGTTATCTCTGGGGCGGGGACTGTCAGTCAGTCAGCAAGACTGTGTGTCAGTGCACATGGTGGGACAGGGACCTGGCGGACCTTGGTCCCCCGCCCTGGACTGTCAGATGCCAGCCCATGCCCAGACACACACCAATCTGCCCATAGCCCCTTGGCCCGGCCGACCAGCACCTGCTTTGGCCTGGGGCTCTGGCTCTGGTGGCTGGCCACCACCCCTCAGGTCAAGTTCAGCGTGGGGGTCATGGGGGCTGGTCAACTGGATGGGCGGGGTCCCCGTGGCCTAGCAACCACAGGAGCCCTCTGTGATGTCCTAGCCCCTGGCAATCTGTGCTGGCCACACTGGCACTGGGCAGCCCACCTGCCCTGCCACTAGGTCAGGCAACAGCGCCCAGATGCCTGGGCCCTGGCACAGAGGGAAGGAAGTATGGGAAGACAGTGCCGACTGACGAGGGACCTCAGGGCTGGCAGCCAAGAGAAGACAGGTGGAGGTGCACCCGGGATCCAGGGAGCCCAGGCCAGAGCTGTCTGCATGCCTGCCTGCCTTCCTGGATGTCTGTATGCTGCCTTTGTCCAGGTAGGTTTCTCAGGTCCCCTCCAATCCTGTCCTCTCCTGTCCTCACCATCCTCTCCCCTCTCCTCTCCTCTCCTCCGCACTTTGCTTCTCTCCTTTGTCTGTCCTCTCTTCCAGGTGCCCTGCTCACCAGCTCCAGCACTTGTGATGGTTCTCCAGTGACAGCTGTTCACAACCCCTTCCACCCCCTGCCTGCCCCTAATGTGACCCAGCTCACAGGGTCTCCGGCTCACCCCACCCAAACCCACACGCCCCAACACATTCCCTGGTTCAGCCCCTCTGCCCTATTCAGCCAAACTGGGCCTTTGCAACCTACCTATGCATCGTTGTTTCTCCTCACCATTCAAGGAGAGATCTCCTTTTGTACTTAGCTTGGTTGACTGGTGGATGGATGGATGGATGGATGGATGGATGAATGGATGGATAGATGTATGGGTGGATGGATGGATGGATGGATGGACAGGTCAATGGATCGGTTTTGTAGAGGCAGAGTACCATTTAGGGGTACTGGAGTCCGCTAGTGTCAGATCCCTAGTCAATGTCAAATGTAAAACATTAATTCATCAATAACAAAAATGAATAAGCACCTAAATAAATAAATAAATATAAAAACTGGGTTAAAAAATACATGGCGTCTTTGCCTTTCTGCATATGGAATGCTGTGAGGATCTTAACAAGGAAAGCATTGACCTGAGTAGCCCATTTGAAGTCGTGGAATATTTCCTTTTCCTTTTTCTTTTTTTACTTTCTATTTTCTTGATTATTCACTGGAATAAATAGACAGGAATTGAGAGGGAAGGGAGGTAGAGAGAGTTTGAGACACAGAGAGAGACAACTGCAGCACTTCCGCACCAGTTGTAAAGATTTCCCGAGGCAGGTGGGAACCAGGGTGTTGAAGCCCAGTCCTCCTGCATTGTAACATGAGTGCTTACCTGGGTGTGGCACCACCTGGTACCCTTGATGGGACACTTTTTTTTAGCAATGAAAAGAAATTCTCGTGGCAAGGTAATAAATAAATGAAGAAGTCAATAAAAGTGCATTTACATTAACTCAGTGGAAACGCACAGGGACATATACGTCTCTGTTACCTGTATTACTTCTTCATGTTTGGATTGATTGCCTCAAGGGGTTATTGCCCCAGCTGAGTGCCTACGCCACGAATAATCCACAGCTCCTGCACTCCATTTGTTCCCCTTTCGCTGCCCTTGTTGCTTGGTCACTGTGGTGGTTATTGTTGCGGTTCTTGTTGTTGTTGTTACTGACCTTGCATCTGACAGACACAAAAGGAGAGAGCAGAGGAAATACAGGGTGGGAGAGAAAGATAGAGCTCCTAAAGACCTGCTTCACCCCCTGTAAAGCGACTCCCCTGCAGGTGGCGGTCTGGGGGCCAGACCCCAGATCCTTCCACCTGTCCCCTCTATTCCTGAGTGCCACAAGCCCTTAACCCTCTGACATACCGCCAAAATTCCCTGGATTTTCTTTTGAAGACAGTATCACATGCCTCGTTTTGAATCCTCATTATCCTGAGGGTCAGTCCTGGAGACAGTGTCATGACACGACACACGGAGATCTCTGTTATCAGAGAGCACCTGGAACAGCAGCTGGGGCTCTAGTGCCAGGGCAGGAGCAACTCCCCATCCACCTTCCACGGAGTCCACCTGCCTGCATTTTGGTCCTTTTCCCTCCAAAAAAGATTTTTCCCTTTTTTGACTTTGAAACAGGCAGGAGACAGGTTACCCAGGCAGGGGAAAAAAATAATAAAAAGCCTTTTTTTTTTTTTTTTTTTTTTTTTTTTTTACCGAAGTGAATGACCATCTTCTGGGAATTATAGGTTTTGAACCTGAAAACTCTGTCTGTCTGTCTCTTAGTCCACAGAAAGAGCCACTAGCCCAGCCAGATCTCACACTCAGATGGGGTGTTTTAGCCAGTCAAAGGTCTGCACAGCGCACTAGGGATTGGGCGGCCTGAGACCCAAATGTTACATTGTAGATGGACTGTTTGCAGTTCTTGCTCCCCAGGACATTGGACTGTCTCAACTCCCTCTCCTACAGCATGAAAAAAAGACTCTTAAAAACCATGGAGCAACTGGAGTGGGGGAGAGGGGAGCTGTTTGCATGTCTGCACTGCTCATGCCCAGGTGTCTGTGGGGGTCCGTGGCAGAGGCTGTAAGTGGGCTAGGGGGCAGAAGGAGACTGTTTGAGAGGCAGGCTGCAGGCAGGGGAGCCCAGGAGTGTGTGCAGGGCTGTGTGTGTGGGTGTGGTGGCAGGGGGTTAGGGCAGGTCCCCCTGCTGGATGGTGAGATGGCAGCTGGGCTGGCCCTGGGCCCTCAGGGCTGAAGGGCAGAAGCAGGGTGGCAGTAAAGTAGTGCAGGGAGGAACACAGTTGATGTTAGTTGGGAGCTGGGGGACAGAGGGTAAGGGGAAAGGGGGAATCCTTGAGGAGGGTTCAGGACTAGAGAGTGGAGGGAGCTGGAGGCATGGAAGGTCCCAGGAATCAGGGACTGACAGGAACAGATTCCTACACCCCCCCACTGGATAGAAGCTGCAGAAGCCAGAGCAGCAGCCCTGGCTTGCCTAGGCCAAGGGCCCTGAGTGAGTCCCTCTGAGGATGAGGAAGAGGAGGAGGGGGTGGAGGAGGAGGAGGAAGAGGAGGAGGAAGAGTAGGAAGAGGAGGAGGAAGAAGAGGGGCAGGAGGGCAGCTGTCAGTAGGCAACGGGATTAATAGAGGCCTCCATTATGGAGGCATGTGTCCAGGCAGGCACCCACCAACCCTCAGGGGCAGCTCAGGGCACCCAGGGACTTGGTGTGGTTATCTCTGGGGCGGGGACTGTCAGTCAGTCAGCAAGACTGTGTGTCAGTGCACATGGTGGGACAGGGACCTGGCGGACCTTGGTCCCCCGCCCTGGACTGTCAGATGCCAGCCCATGCCCAGACACACACCAATCTGCCCATAGCCCCTTGGCCCGGCCGACCAGCACCTGCTTTGGCCTGGGGCTCTGGCTCTGGTGGCTGGCCACCACCCCTCAGGTCAAGTTCAGCGTGGGGGTCATGGGGGCTGGTCAACTGGATGGGCGGGGTCCCCGTGGCCTAGCAACCACAGGAGCCCTCTGTGATGTCCTAGCCCCTGGCAATCTGTGCTGGCCACACTGGCACTGGGCAGCCCACCTGCCCTGCCACTAGGTCAGGCAACAGCGCCCAGATGCCTGGGCCCTGGCACAGAGGGACGGAAGGATGGGAAGACAGTGCCGACTGACGAGGGACCTCAGGGCTGGCAGCCAAGAGAAGACAGGTGGAGGTGCACCCGGGATCCAGGGAGCCCAGGCCAGAGCTGTCTGCATGCCTGCCTGCCTTCCTGGATGTCTGTATGCTGCCTTTGTCCAGGTAGGTTTCTCAGGTCCCCTCCAATCCTGTCCTCTCCTGTCCTCACCATCCTCTCCCCTCTCCTCTCCTCTCCTCCGCACTTTGCTTCTCTCCTTTGTCTGTCCTCTCTTCCAGGTGCCCTGCTCACCAGCTCCAGCACTTGTGATGGTTCTCCAGTGACAGCTGTTCACAAGCCCTTCCACCCCCTGCCTGCCCCTAATGTGACCCAGCTCACAGGGTCTCCGGCTCACCCCACCCAAACCCACACGCCCCAACACATTCCCTGGTTCAGCCCCTCTGCCCTATTCAGCCAAACTGGGCCTTTGCAACCTACCTATGCATCGTTGTTTCTCCTCACCATTCAAGGAGAGATCTCCTTTTGTACTTAGCTTGGTTGACTGGTGGATGGATGGATGGATGGATGGATGGATGAATGGATGGATAGATGTATGGGTGGATGGATGGATGGATGGATGGACAGGTCAATGGATCGGTTTTGTAGAGGCAGAGTACCATATAGGGGTACTGGAGTCCGCGAGTGTCAGATCCCTAGTCAATGTCAAATGTAAAACATTAATTCATCAATAACAAAAATGAATAAGCACCTAAATAAATAAATAAATATAAAAACTGGGTTAAAAAATACATGGCGTCTTTGCCTTTCGGCATATGGAATGCTGTGAGGATCTTAACAAGGAAAGCATTGTCCTGAGTAGCCCATTTGAAGTCGTGGAATATTTCCTTTTCCTTTTTCTTTTTTTACTTTCTATTTTCTTGATTATTCACTGGAATAAATAGACAGGAATTTAGAGGGAAGGGAGGTAGAGAGAGTTTGAGACACAGAGAGAGACAACTGCAGCACTTCCGCACCACTTGTAAAGATTTCCCCTGGCAGGTGGGAACCAGGGTGTTGAAGCCCAGTCCTCCTGCATTGTAACATGAGTGCTTACCTCGGTGTGGCACCACCTGGTACCCTTGATGGGACACTTTTTTTTAGCAATGAAAAGAAATTCTCGTGGCAAGGTAATAAATAAATGAAGAAGTCAATAAAAGTGCATTTACATTAACTCAGTGGAAACGCACAGGGACATATACGTCTCTGTTACCTGTATTACTTCTTCATGTATGGATTGATTGCCTCAAGGGGTTATTGCCACAGCTGAGTGCCTACGCCACGAATAATCCACAGCTCCTGCACTCCATTTGTTCCCCTTTCGCTGCCCTTGTTGCTTGGTCACTGTGGTGGTTATTGTTGCGGTTCTTGTTGTTGTTGTTACTGACCTTGCATCTGACAGACACAAAAGGAGAGAGCAGAGGAAATACAGGGTGGGAGAGAAAGATAGAGCTCCTAAAGACCTGCTTCACCCCCTGTAAAGCGACTCCCCTGCAGGTGGCGGTCTGGGGGCCAGACCCCAGATCCTTCCACCTGTCCCCTCTATTCGTGAGTGCCACAAGCCCTTAACCCTCTGACATACCGCCAAACTTCCCTGGATTTACTTTTGAAGACAGTATCACCTGCCTCGTTTTGAATCCTCATTATCCTGAGGGTCAGTCCTGGAGACAGTGTCATGACATGACACACGGAGATCTCTGTTATCAGAGAGCACCTGGAACAGCAGCTGGGGCTCTAGTGCCAGGGCAGGAGCAACTCCCCATCCACCTTCCACGGAGTCCACCTGCCTGCATTTTGGTCCTTTTCCCTCCAAAAAAGATTTTTCCCTTTTTTCTCTTTGAAACAGGCAGGAGACAGGTTACCCAGGCAGGGGAAAAAAAAAATAAAAAGCCTTTTTTTAACCGAAGTGAATGACCATCTTCTGGGAAGTATAGGTTTTGAACCTGAAAACTCTGTCTGTCTGTCTCTTAGTCCACAAAAAGAGCCACTAGCCCAGCCAGATCTCACACTCAGATGGGGTGTTTTAGCCAGTCAAAGGTCTGCACAGCGCACTAGGGATTGGGCGGCCTGAGACCCAAATGTTACATTGTAGATGGACTGTTTGCAGTTCTTGCTCCCCAGGACATTGGACTGTCTCAACTCCCTCTCCTACAGCATGAAAAAAAGACTCTTGACAACCTTGGAGCAACTGGAGTGGGGGCGAGGGGAGCTGTTTGCATGTCTGCACTGCTCATGCCCAGGTGTCTGTGGGGGTCCGTGGCAGAGGCTGTAAGTGGGCTAGGGGGCAGAAGGAGACTGTTTGAGAGGCAGGCTGCAGGCAGGGGAGCCCAGGAGTGTGTGCAGGGCTGTGTGTGTGGGTGTGGTGGCAGGGGGTTAGGGCAGGTCCCCCTGCTGGATGGTGAGATGGCAGCTGGGCTGGCCCTGGGCCCTCAGGGCTGAAGGGCAGAAGCAGGGTGGCAGTAAAGTAGCGCAGGGAGGAACACAGTGATTGTTAGTTGGGAGCTGGGGGACCGAGGGTAAGGGGAAAGGGGGCATCCTTGAGGAGGGGTCAGGACTAGAGAGTGGGGGGAGCTGGAGGCATGGAAGGTCCCAGGAATCAGGGACTGACAGGAACAGATTCCTACACCCCCTCCACTGGATAGAAGCTGCAGAAGCCAGAGCAGCAGCCCTGGCTTGCCTAGGCCAAGGGCCCTGAGTGAGTCCCTCTGAGGATGAGGAAGAGGAGGAGGGGGTGGAGGAGGAGGAGGAAGAGGAGGAGGAAGAGTAGGAAGAGGAGGAGGAAGAAGAGGGGCAGGAGGGCAGCTGTCAGTAGGCAACGGGATTAATAGAGGCCTCCATTATGGAGGCATGTGTCCAGGCAGGCACCCACCAACCCTCAGGGGCAGCTCAGGGCACCCAGGGACTTGGTGTGGTTATCTCTGGGGCGGGGACTGTCAGTCAGTCAGCAAGACTGTGTGTCAGTGCACATGGTGGGACAGGGGCCTGGCGGACCTTGGTCCCCCGCCCTGGACTGTCAGATGCCAGCCCATGCCCAGACACACACCAATCTGCCCATAGCCCCTTGGCCCGGCCGACCAGCACCTGCTTTGGCCTGGGGCTCTGGCTCTGGTGGCTGGCCACCACCCCTCAGGTCAAGTTCAGCGTGGGGGTCATGGGGGCTGGTCAACTGGATGGGAGGGGTCCCCGTGGCCTAGCAACCACAGGAGCCCTCTGTGATGTCCTAGCCCCTGGCAATCAGTGCTGGCCACCCTGGCACTGGGCAGCCCACCTGCCCTGCCACTAGGTCAGTCAACAGCGCCCAGATGCCTGGGCCCTGGCACAGAGGGACGGAAGGATGGGAAGACAGTGCCGACTGACGAGGGACCTCAGGGCTGGCAGCCAAGAGAAGACAGGTGGAGGTGCACCCGGGATCCAGGGAGCCCAGGCCAGAGCTGTCTGCATGCCTGCCTGCCTTCCTGGATGTCTGTATGCTGCATTTGTCCAGGTAGGTTTCTCAGGTCCCCTCCAATCCTGTCCTCTCCTGTCCTCACCATCCTCTCCCCACTCCTCTCCTCCGCACTTTGCTTCTCTCCTTTGTCTGTCCTCACTTCCAGGTGCCCTGCTCACCAGCTCCAGCACTTGTGATGATTCTCCAGTGACAGCTGTTCACAACCCCTTCCACCCCCTGCCTGCCCCTAATGTGACCCAGCTCACAGGGTCTCCGGCTCACCCCACCCAAACCCACACGCCCCAACACATTCCCTGGTTCAGCCCCTCTGCCCTATTCAGCCAAACTGGGCCTTTGCAACCTAACTATGCATCGTTGTTTCTCCTCACCATTCAAGGAGAGATCTCCTTTTGTATTTAGCTTGGTTGACTGGTGGATGGATGGATGGATGGATGGATGGATGGATGAATGGATGGATAGATGTATGGGTGGATGGATGGATGGATGGACAGGTCAATGGATCGGTTTTGTAGAGGCAGAGTACCATATAGGGGTACTGGAGTCCGCTAGTGTCAGATCCCTAGTCAATGTCAAATGTAAAACATTAATTCATCAATAACAAAAATGAATAAGCACCTAAATAAATAAATAAATATAAAAACTGGGTTAAAAAATACATGGCGTCTTTGCCTTTCTGCATATGGAATGCTGTGAGGATCTTAACAAGGAAAGCATTGTCCTGAGTAGCCCATTTGAAGTCGTGGAATATTTTCTTTTCCTTTTTCTTTTTTTACTTTCTATTTTCTTGATTATTCACTGGAATAAATAACAGGAATTTAGAGGGAAGGGAGGTAGAGAGAGTTTGAGACACAGAGAGAGACAACTGCAGCACTTCCGCACCACTTGTAAAGATTTCCCCTGGCAGGTGGGAACCAGGGTGTTGAAGCCCAGTCCTCCTGCATTGTAACTTGAGTGCTTACCTGGGTGTGGCACCACCTGGTACCCTTGATGGGACACTTTTTTTAGCAATGAAAAGAAATTCTCGTGGCAAGGTAATAAATAAATGAAGAAGTCAATAAAAGTGCATTTACATTAACTCAGTGGAAACACACAGGGACATATACGTCTCTGTTACCTGTATTACTTCTTCATGTGTGGATTGATTGCCTCAAGGGGTTATTGCCACAGCTGAGTGCCTACGCCACGAATAATCCACAGCTCCTGCACTCCATTTGTTCCCCTTTCGCTGCCCTTGTTGCTTGGTCACTATGGTGGTTATTGGTGCGGTTGTTGTTGTTGTTGTTACTGACCTTGCATCTGACAGACAGAAAAGGAGAGAGCAGAGGAAATACAGGGTGGGAGAGAAAGATAGAGCTCCTAAAGACCTGCTTCACCCCCTGTAAAGCGACTCCCCTGCAGGTGGCGGTCTGGGGGCCAGACCCCAAATCCTTCCACCTGTCCCCTCTATTCGTGAGTGCCACAAGCCCTTAACCCTCTGACATACCGCCAAACTTCCCTGGATTTACTTTTGAAGACAGTATCACCTGCCCCGTTTTGAATCCTCATTATCCTGAGGGTCAGTCCTGGAGACAGTGTCATGGCACGACACACGGAGATCTCTGTTATCAGAGAGCACCTGGAACAGCAGCTGGGGCTCTAGTGCCAGGGCAGGAGCAACTCCCCATCCACCTTCCACGGAGTCCACCTGCCTGCATTTTGGTCCTTTTCCCTCCAAAAAAGATTTTTCCCTTTTTTGACTTTGAAACAGGCAGGAGACAGGTTACCCAGGCAGGGGAAAAAAAAATAAAAAGCCTTTTTTTTTTTTTTTTTTTTTTTTACCGAAGTGAATGGCCATCTTCTGGGAAGTATAGGTTTTGAACCTGAAAACTCTGTCTGTCTGTCTCTTAGTCCACAGAAAGAGCCACTAGCCCAGCCAGATCTCACGCTCAGATGGGGTGTTTTTGCCAGTCAAAGGTCTGCACAGCACACTAGGGATTGGGCGGCCTGAGACCCAAATGTTACATTGTAGATGGACTGTTTGCAGTTCTTGCTCCCCAGGACATTGGAATGTCTCAACTCCCTCTCCTACAGCATGAAAAAAAGACTCTTGACAACCATGGAGCAACTGGAGTGGGGGCGAGGGGAGCTGTTTGCATGTCTGCACTGCTCATGCCCAGGTGTCTGTGGGGGTCCGTGGCAGAGGCTCTAAGGGGGCTAGGGGGCAGAAGGAGACTGTTTGAGAGGCAGGCTGCAGGCAGGGGAGCCCAGGAGTGTGTGCAGGGCTGTGTGTGTGGGTGTGGTGGCAGGGGGTTAGGGCAGGTCCCCCTGCTGGATGGTGAGATGGCAGCTGGGCTGGCCCTGGGCCCTCAGGGCTGAAGGGCAGAAGCAGGGTGGCAGTAAAGTAGCGCAGGGAGGAACACAGTAGATATTAGTTGGGAGCTGGGGGACAGAGGGTAAGGGGAAAGGGGGCATCCTTGAGGAGGGGTCAGGACTAGAGAGTGGGGGGAGCTGGAGGGATGGAAGGTCCCAGGAATCAGGGACTGACAGGAACAGATTCCTACACCCCCCCCCACTGGATAGAAGCTGCAGAAGCCAGAGCAGCAGCCCTGGCTTGCCTAGGCCAAGGGCCCTGAGTGAGTCCCTCTGAGGATGAGGAAGAGGAGGAGGGGGTGGAGGAGGAGGAGGAAGAGGAGGAGGAAGAGTAGGAAGAGGAGGAGGAAGAAGAGGGGCAGGAGGGCAGCTGTCAGTAGGCAACGGGATTAATAGTGGCCTCCATTATGGAGGCATGTGTCCAGGCAGGCACCCACCAACCCTCAGGGGCAGCTCAGGGCACCCAGGGACTTGGTGTGGTTATCTCTGGGGCGGGGACTGTCAGTCAGTCAGCAAGACTGTGTGTCAGTGCACATGGTGGGGCAGGGGCCTGGCGGACCTTGGTCCCCTGCCCTGGACTGTCAGATGCCAGCCCATGCCCAGACACACACCAATCTGCCCATAGCCCCTTGGCCCGGCCGACAAGCACCTGCTTTGGCCTGGGGCTCTGGCTCTGGTGGCTGGCCACCACCCCTCAGGTTAAGTTCAGCATGGGGGTCATGGGGGCTGGTCAACTGGATGGGCGGGGTCCCTGTGGCCTAGCAACCACAGGAGCCCTCTGTGATGTCCTAGCCCCTGGCAAACTGTGCTGGCCACACTGGCACTGGGCAGCCCACCTGCCCTGCCACTAGGTCAGGCAACAGCGCCCAGATGCCAGGGCCCTGGCACAGAGGGACGGAAGGATGGGAAGACAGTGCCGACTGACGAGGGACCTCAGGGCTGGCAGCCAAGAGAAGACAGGTGGAGGTGCACCCGGGATCCAGGGAGCCCAGGCCAGAGCTGTCTGCATGCCTGCCTGCCTTCCTGGATGTCTGTATGCTGCCTTTGTCCAGGTAGGTTTCTCAGGTCCCCTCCAATCCTATCCTCTCCTGTCCTCACCATCCTCTCCCCCTCCTCTCCTCCGCACTTTGCTTCTCTCCTTTGTCTGTCCTCTCTTCCAGGTGCCCTGCTCACCAGCTCCAGCACTTGTGATGGTTCTCCAGTGACAGCTGTTCACAACCCCTTCCACCCCCAGCCTGCCCCTAATGTGACCCAGCTCACAGGGTCTCCGGCTCACCCCACCCAAACCCACACGCCCCAACACATTCCCTGGTTCAGCCCCTCTGCCCTATTCAGCCAAACTGGGCCTTTTCAACCTACCTATGCATCGTTGTTTCTCCTCACCATTCAAGGAGAGATCTCCTTTTGTACTTAGCTTGGTTGACTGGTGGATGGATGGATGGATTGACGGCTGGATGAATGGATGGATGGATGAATGGATGGATAGATGTATGGGTGGATGGATGGATGGATTGACAGGTCAATGGATCGGTTTTGTAGAGGCAGAGTACCATATAAGGGTACTGGAGTCCGCTAGTGTCAGATCCCTAGTCAATGTCAAATGTAAAACATTAATTCATCAATAACAAAAATGAATAAGCACCTAAATAAATAAATAAATATAAAAACTGGGTTAAAAAATACATGGCGTCTTTGCCTTTCTGCATATGGAATGCTGTGAGGATCTTAACAAGGAAAGCATTGTCCTGAGTAGCCCATTTGAAGTCGTGGAATATTTCCTTTTCCTTTTTCTTTTTTTACTTTCTATTTTCTTGATTATTCACTGGAATAAATAGACAGGAATTGAGAGGGAAGGGAGGTAGAGAGAGTTTGAGACACAGAGAGAGACAACTGCAGCACTTCCGCACCACTTGTAAAGATTTCCCCTGGCAGGTGGGAACCAGGGTGTTGAAGCCCAGTCCTCCTGCATTGTAACATGAGTGCTTACCTGGGTGTGGCACCACCTGGTACCCTTGATGGGACACTTTTTTTTAGCAATGAAAATAAATTCTCGTGGCAAGGTAATAAATAAATGAAGAAGTCAATAAAAGTGCATTTACATTAACTCAGTGGAAACGCACAGGGACATATACGTCTCTGTTACCTGTATTACTTCTTCATGTAGGGATTGATTGCCTCAAGGGGTTATTGCCACAGCTGAGTGCCTATGCCACGAATAATCCACAGCTCCTGCACTCCATTTGTTCCCCTTTCGCTGCCCTTGTTGCTTGGTCACTGTGGTGGTTATTGTTGCGGTTCTTGTTGTTGTTGTTACTGACCTTGCATCTGACAGACACAAAAGGAGAGAGCAGAGGAAATACAGGGTGGGAGAGAAAGATAGAGCTCCTAAAGACCTGCTTCACCCCCTGTAAAGCGACTCCCCTGCAGGTGGCGGTCTGGGGGCCAGACCCCAAATCCTTCCACCTGTCCCCTCTATTCGTGAGTGCCACAAGCCCTTAACCCTCTGACATACCGCCAAACTTCCCTGGATTTACTTTTGAAGACAGTATCACCTGCCTCGTTTTGAATCCTCATTATCCTGAGGGTCAGTCCTGGAGACAGTGTCATGACACGACACACGGAGATCTCTGTTATCAGAGAGCACCTGGAACAGCAGCTGGGGCTCTAGTGCCAGGGCAAGAGCAACTCCCCATCCACCTTCCACGGAGTCCACCTGCCTGCATTTTGGTCCTTTTCCCTCCAAAAAAGATTTTTCCCTTTTTTGACTTTGAAAGAGGCAGGAGACAGGTTACCCAGGCAGGGGAAAAAAAAAATAAAAAGCCTTTTTTTTTTTTTTTTTTTTACCGAAGTGAATGACCATCTTCTGGGAAGTATAGGTTTTGAACCTGAAAACTCTGTCTGTCTGACTCTTAGTCCACAGAAAGAGCCACTAGCCCAGCCAGATCTCACACTCAGATGGGGTGTTTTTGCCAGTCAAAGGTCTGCACAGCGCACTAGGGATTGGGCGGCCTGAGACCCAAATGTTACATTGTAGATGGACTGTTTGCAGTTCTTGCTCCCCAGGACATTGGACTGTCTCAACTCCCTCTCCTACAGCATGAAAAAAAGACTCTTAAAAACCATGGAACAACTGGAGTGGGGGCAAGGGGAGCTGTTTGCATGTCTGCACTGCTCATGCCCAGGTGTCTGTGGGGGTCCGTGGCAGAGGCTGTAAGGGGGCTAGGGGGCAGAAGGAGACTGTTTGAGAGGCAGGCTGCAGGCAGGGGAGCCCAGGAGTGTGTGCAGGGCTGTGTGTGTGGGTGTGGTGGCAGGGGGTTAGGGCAGGTCCCCCTGCTGGATGGTGAGATGGCAGCTGGGCTGGCCCTGGGCCCTCAGGGCTGAAGGGCAGAAGCAGGGTGGCAGTAAAGTAGCGCAGGGAGGAACACAGTAGATGTTAGTTGGGAGCTGGGGGACAGAGGGTAAGGGGAAAGGGGGCATCCTTGAGGAGGGGTCAGGACTAGAGAGTGGGGGGAGCTGGAGGCATGGAAGGTCCCAGGAATCAGGGACTGACAGGAACAGATTCCTACACCCCCCCCACTGGATAGAAGCGGCAGAAGCCAGAGCAGCATCCCTGGCTTGCCTAGGCCAAGGGCCCTGAGTGAGTCCCTCTGAGGATGAGGAAGAGGAGGAGGGGGTGGAGGAGGAGGAGGAAGAGGAGGAGGAAGAGTAGGAATAGGAGGAGGAAGAAGAGGGGCAGGAGGGCAGCTGTCAGTAGGCAACGGGATTAATAGAGGCCTCCATTATGGAGGAATGTGTCCAGGCAGGCACCCACCAACCCTCAGGGGCAGCTCAGGGCACCTAGGGACTTGGTGTGGTTATCTCTGGGGTGGGGACTGTCAGTCAGTCAGCAAGACTGTGTGTCAGTGCACATGGTGGGACAGGGGCCTGGCGGACCTTGGTCCCCCGCCCTGGACTGTCAGATGCCAGCCCCATGCCCAGACACACACCAATCTGCCCATAGACCCTTGGCCCGGCCGACCAGCACCTGCTTTGGCCTGGGGCTCTGGCTCTGGTGGCTGGCCACCACCCCTCAGGTCAAGTTCAGCGTGGGGGTCATGGGGGCTGGTCAACTGGATGGGCGGGGTCCCCGTGGCCTAGCAACCACAGGAGCCCTCTGTGATGTCCTAGCCCCTGGCAATCTGTGCTGGCCACACTGGCACTGGGCAGCCCACCTGCCCTGCCACTAGGTCAGGCAACAGCGCCCAGATGCCTGGGCCCTGGCACAGAGGGACGGAAGGATGGGAAGACAGTGCCGACTGACGAGGGACCTCAGGGCTGGCAGCCAAGAGAAGACAGGTGGAGGTGCACCCGGGATCCAGGGAGCCCAGGCCAGAGCTGTCTGCATGCCTGCCTGCCTTCCTGGATGTCTGTTTGCTGCCTTTGTCCAGGTAGGTTTCTCAGGTCCCCTCCAATCCTGTCCTCTCCTGTCCTCACCATCCTCTCCCCTCTCCTCTCCTCCGCACTTTGCTTCTCTCCTTTGTCTGTCCTCTCTTCCAGGTGCCCTGCTCACCAGCTCGAGCAATTGTGATGGTTCTCCATTGACAGCTGTTCACAACCACTTCCACCCCCTGCTTGCCCCTAATGTGACCCAGCTCACAGGGTCTCTGGCTCACCCCACCCAAACCCACACGCCCCAACACATTCCCTGGTTCAGCCCCTCTGCCCTATTCAGCCAAACTGGGCCTTTGCAACCTACCTATGCATCGTTGTTTCTCCTCACCATTCAAGGAGAGATCTCCTTTTGTACTTAGCTTGGTTGACTGGTGGATGGATGGATGGATGGATGGATGGATGGATGGATGGATGAATGGATGGATGGATGAATGGATGGGTAGATGTATGGGTGGATGGATGGATGGATTGACAGGTCAATGGATCGGTTTTGTAGAGGCAGAGTACCATATAGGGGTACTGGAGTCCGCTAGTGTCAGATCCCTAGTCAATGTCAAATGTAAAACATTAATTCATCAATAACAAAAATGAATAAGCACCTAAATAAATAAATAAATATAAAAACTGGGTTAAAAAATACATGGCGTCTTTGCCTTTCTGCATATGGAATGCTGTGAGGATCTTAACAAGGAAAGCATTGTCCTGAGTAGCCCATTTGAAGTCGTGGAATATTTCCTTTTCCTTTTTCTTTTTTTACTTTCTATTTTCTTGATTATTCACTGGAATAAATAACAGGAATTTAGAGGGAAGGGAGGTAGAGAGAGTTTGAGACACAGAGAGAGACAACTGCAGCACTTCCGCACCACTTGTAAAGATTTCCCCTGGCAGGTGGGAACCAGGGTGTTGAAGCCCAGTCCTCCTGCATTGTAACATGAGTGCTTACCTGGGTGTGGCACCACCTGGTACCCTTGATGGGACACTTTTTTTAGCAATGAAAAGAAATTCTCGTGGCAAGGTAATAAATAAATGAAGAAGTCAATAAAAGTGCATTTACATTAACTCAGTGGAAACGCACAGGGACATATACGTCTCTGTTACCTGTATTACTTCTTCATGTGTGGATTGATTGCCTCAAGGGGTTATTGCCACAGCTGAGTGCCTACGCCACGAATAATCCACAGCTCCTGCACTCCATTTGTTCCCCTTTCGCTGCCCTTGTTGCTTGGTCACTATGGTGGTTATTGGTGCGGTTGTTGTTGTTGTTGTTACTGACCTTGCATCTGACAGACAGAAAAGGAGAGAGCAGAGGAAATACAGGGTGGGAGAGAAAGATAGAGCTCCTAAAGACCTGCTTCACCCCCTGTAAAGCGACTCCACTGCAGGTGGCGGTCTGGGGGCCAGACCCCAAATCCTTCCACCTGTCCCCTCTATTCGTGAGTGCCACAAGCCCTTAACCCTCTGACATACCGCCAAACTTCCCTGGATTTACTTTTGAAGACAGTATCACCTGCCCCGTTTTGAATCCTCATTATCCTGAGGGTCAGTCCTGGAGACAGTGTCATGGCACGACACACGGAGATCTCTGTTATCAGAGAGCACCTGGAACAGCAGCTGGGGCTCTAGTGCCAGGGCAGGAGCAACTCCCCATCCACCTTCCACGGAGTCCACCTGCCTGCATTTTGGTCCTTTTCCCTCCAAAAAAGATTTTTCCCTTTTTTGACTTTGAAACAGGCAGGAGACAGGTTACCCAGGCAGGGGAAAAAAAAATAAAAAGCCTTTTTTTTTTTTTTTTTTTTTTTTACCGAAGTGAATGGCCATCTTCTGGGAAGTATAGGTTTTGAACCTGAAAACTCTGTCTGTCTGTCTCTTAGTCCACAGAAAGAGCCACTAGCCCAGCCAGATCTCACGCTCAGATGGGGTGTTTTTGCCAGTCAAAGGTCTGCACAGCACACTAGGGATTGGGCGGCCTGAGACCCAAATGTTACATTGTAGATGGACTGTTTGCAGTTCTTGCTCCCCAGGACATTGGAATGTCTCAACTCCCTCTCCTACAGCATGAAAAAAAGACTCTTGACAACCATGGAGCAACTGGAGTGGGGGCGAGGGGAGCTGTTTGCATGTCTGCACTGCTCATGCCCAGGTGTCTGTGGGGGTCCGTGGCAGAGGCTGTAAGGTGCTAGGGGGCAGAAGGAGACTGTTTGAGAGGCAGGCTGCAGGCAGGGGAGCCCAGGAGTGTGTGCAGGGCTGTGTGTGTGGGTGTGGTGGCAGGGGGTTAGGGCAGGTCCCCCTGCTGGATGGTGAGATGGCAGCTGGGCTGGCCCTGGGCCCTCAGGGCTGAAGGGCAGAAGCAGGGTGGCAGTAAAGTAGCGCAGGGAGGAACACAGTAGATATTAGTTGGCAGCTGGGGGACAGAGGGTAAGGGGAAAGGGGGCATCCTTGAGGAGGGGTCAGGACTAGAGAGTGGGGGGAGCTGGAGGGATGGAAGGTCCCAGGAATCAGGGACTGACAGGAACAGATTCCTACACCCCCCCCCACTGGATAGAAGCTGCAGAAGCCAGAGCAGCAGCCCTGGCTTGCCTAGGCCAAGGGCCCTGAGTGAGTCCCTCTGAGGATGAGGAAGAGGAGGAGGGGGTGGAGGAGGAGGAGGAAGAGGAGGAGGAAGAGTAGGAAGAGGAGGAGGAAGAAGAGGGGCAGGAGGGCAGCTGTCAGTAGGCAACGGGATTAATAGAGGCCTCCATTATGGAGGCATGTGTCCAGGCAGGCACCCACCAACCCTCAGGGGCAGCTCAGGGCACCCAGGGACTTGGTGTGGTTATCTCTGGGGCGGGGACTGTCAGTCAGTCAGCAAGACTGTGTGTCAGTGCACATGGTGGGGCAGGGGCCTGGCGGACCTTGGTCCCCTGCCCTGGACTGTCAGATGCCAGCCCATGCCCAGACACACACCAATCTGCCCATAGCCCCTTGGCCCGGCCGACCAGCACCTGCTTTGGCCTGGGGCTCTGGCTCTGGTGGCTGGCCACCACCCCTCAGGTTAAGTTCAGCATGGGGGTCATGGGGGCTGGTCAACTGGATGGGCGGGGTCCCTGTGGCCTAGCAACCACAGGAGCCCTCTGTGATGTCCTAGCCCCTGGCAAACTGTGCTGGCCACACTGGCCCTGGGCAGCCCACCTGCCCTGCCACTAGGTCAGGCAACAGCGCCCAGATGCCAGGGCCCTGGCACAGAGGGACGGAAGGATGGGAAGACAGTGCCGACTGACGAGGGACCTCAGGGCTGGCAGCCAAGAGAAGACAGGTGGAGGTGCACCCGGGATCCAGGGAGCCCAGGCCAGAGCTGTCTGCATGCCTGCCTGCCTTCCTGGATGTCTGTATGCTGCCTTTGTCCAGGTAGGTTTCTCAGGTCCCCTCCAATCCTATCCTCTCCTGTCCTCACCATCCTCTACCCCTCCTCTCCTCCGCACTTTGCTTCTCTCCTTTGTCTGTCCTCTCTTCCAGGTGCCCTGCTCACCAGCTCCAGCACTTGTGATGGTTCTCCAGTGACAGCTGTTCACAACCCCTTCCACCCCCTGCCTGCCCCTAATGTGACCCAGCTCACAGGGTCTCCGGCTCACCCCACCCAAACCCACACGCCCCAACACATTCCCTGGTTCAGCCCCTCTGCCCTATTCAGCCAAACTGGGCCTTTTCAACCTACCTATGCATCGTTGTTTCTCCTCACCATTCAAGGAGAGATCTCCTTTTGTACTTAGCTTGGTTGACTGGTGGATGGATGGATGGATTGACGGCTGGATGAATGGATGGATGGATGAAAGGATGGATAGATGTATGGGTGGATGGATGGATGGATGGACAGGTCAATGGATTGGTTTTGTAGAGGCAGAGTACCATATAGGGGTACTGGAGTCCGCTAGTGTCAGATCCCTAGTCAATGTCAAATGTAAAACATTAATTCATCAATAACAAAAATGAATAAGCACCTAAATAAATAAATAAATAAATATAAAAACTGGGTTAAAATATACATGGCGTCTTTGCCTTTCTGCATATGGAATGCTGTGAGGATCTTAACAAGGAAAGCATTGTCCTGAGTAGCCCATTTGAAGTCGTGGAATATTTCCTTTTCCTTTTTCTTTTTTTACTTTCTATTTTCTTGATTATTCACTGGAATAAATAGACAGGAATTGAGAGGGAAGGGAGGTAGAGAGAGTTTGAGACACAGAGAGAGACAACTGCAGCACTTCCGCACCACTTGTAAAGATTTCCCCTGGCAGGTGGGAACCAGGGTGTTGAAGCCCAGTCCTCCTGCATTGTAACATGAGTGCTTACCTGGGTGTGGCACCACCTGGTACCCTTGATGGGACACTTTTTTTTAGCAATGAAAATAAATTCTCGTGGCAAGGTAATAAATAAATGAAGAAGTCAATAAAAGTGCATTTACATTAACTCAGTGGAAACGCACAGGGACATATACGTCTCTGTTACCTGTATTACTTCTTCATGTAGGGATTGATTGCCTCAAGGGGTTATTGCCACAGCTGAGTGCCTACGCCACGAATAATCCACAGCTCCTGCACTCCATTTGTTCCCCTTTCGCTGCCCTTGTTGCTTGGTCACTGTGGTGGTTATTGTTGCGGTTCTTGTTGTTGTTGTTACTGACCTTGCATCTGACAGACACAAAAGGAGAGAGCAGAGGAAATACAGGGTGGGAGAGAAAGATAGAGCTCCTAAAGACCTGCTTCACCCCCTGTAAAGCGACTCCCCTGCAGGTGGCGGTCTGGGGGCCAGACCCCAAATCCTTCCACCTGTCCCCTCTATTCGTGAGTGCCACAAGCCCTTAACCCTCTGACATACCGCCAAACTTCCCTGGATTTACTTTTGAAGACAGTATCACCTGCCTCGTTTTGAATCCTCATTATCCTGAGGGTCAGTCCTGGAGACAGTGTCATGACACGACACACGGAGACCTCTGTTATCAGAGAGCACCTGGAACAGCAGCTGGGGCTCTAGTGCCAGGGCAGGAGCAACTCCCCATCCACCTTCCACGGAGTCCACCTGCCTGCATTTTGGTCCTTTTCCCTCCAAAAAAGATTTTTCCCTTTTTTAACTTTGAAACAGGCAGGAGACAGGTTACCCAGGCAGGGGAAAAAAAAAAATAAAAAGCCTTTTTTTTTTTTTTTTTACTGAAGTGAATGACCATCTTCTGGGAAGTATAGGTTTTGAACCTGAAAACTCTGTCTGTCTGTCTCTTAGTCCACAGAAAGAGCCACTAGCCCAGCCAGATCTCACACTCAGATGGGGTGTTTTTGCCAGTCAAAGGTCTGCACAGCGCACTAGGGATTGGGCGGCCTGAGACCCAAATGTTACATTGTAGATGGACTGTTTGCAGTTCTTGCTCCCCAGGACATTGGACTGTCTCAACTCCCTCTCCTACAGCATGAAAAAAAGACTCTTAAAAACCATGGAACAACTGGAGTGGGGGCAAGGGGAGCTGTTTGCATGTCTGCACTGCTCATGCCCAGGTGTCTGTGGGGGTCCGTGGCAGAGGCTGTAAGGGGGCTAGGGGGCAGAAGGAGACTGTTTGAGAGGCAGGCTGCAGGCAGGGGAGCCCAGGAGTGTGTGCAGGGCTGTGTGTGTGGGTGTGGTGGCAGGGGGTTAGGGCATGTCCCCCTGCTGGATGGTGAGATATCAGCTGGTCTGGCCCTGGGCCCTCAGGGCTGAAGGGCAGAAGCAGGGTGGCAGTAAAGTAGCGCAGGGAGGAACACAGTAGATGTTAGTTGGGAGCTGGGGGACAGAGGGTAAGGGGAAAGGGGGCATCCTTGAGGAGGGGTCAGGACTAGAGAGTGGGGGGAGCTGGAGGCATGGAAGGTCCCAGGAATCAGGGACTGACAGGAACAGATTCCTACACCCCCCCCCACTGGATAGAAGCGGCAGAAGCCAGAGCAGCAGCCCTGGCTTGCCTAGGCCAAGGGCCCTGAGTGAGTCCCTCTGAGGATGAGGAAGAGGAGGAGGGGGTGGAGGAGGAGGAGGAAGAGGAGGAGGAAGAGTAGGAAGAGGAGGAGGAAGAAGAGGGGCAGGAGGGCAGCTGTCAGTAGGCAACGGGATTAATAGAGGCCTCCATTATGGAGGCATGTGTCCAGGCAGGCACCCACCAACCCTCAGGGGCAGCTCAGGGCACCTAGAGACTTGGTGTGGTTATCTCTGGGGTGGGGACTGTCAGTCAGTCAGCAAGACTGTGTGTCAGTGCACATGGTGGGACAGGGGCCTGGCGGACCTTGGTCCCCCGCCCTGGACTGTCAGATGCCAGCCCCATGCCCAGACACACACCAATCTGCCCATAGACCCTTGGCCCGGCCGACCAGCACCTGCTTTGGCCTGGGGCTCTGGCTCTGGTGGCTGGCCACCACCCCTCAGGTCAAGTTCAGCGTGGGGGTCATGGGGGCTGGTCATCTAGATGGGCGGGGTCCCCGTGGCCTAGCAACCACAGGAGCCCTCTGTGATGTCCTAGCCCCTGGCAATCTGTGCTGGCCACACTGGCACTGGGCAGCCCACCTGCCCTGCCACTAGGTCAGGCAACAGCGCCCAGATGCCTGGGCCCCGGCACAGAGGGACGGAAGGATGGGAAGACAGTGCCGACTGACGAGGGACCTCAGGGCTGGCAGCCAAGAGAAGACAGGTGGAGGTGCACCCGGGATCCAGGGAGCCCAGGCCAGAGCTGTCTGCATGCCTGCCTGCCTTCCTGGATGTCTGTTTGCTGCCTTTGTCCAGGTAGGTTTCTCAGGTCCCCTCCAATCCTGTCCTCTCCTGTCCTCACCATCCTCTCCCCTCTCCTCTCCTCCGCACTTTGCTTCTCTCCTTTGTCTGTCCTCTCTTCCAGGTGCCCTGCTCACCAGCTCCAGCACTTGTGATGGTTCTCCAGTGACAGCTGTTCACAACCCCTTCCACCCCCTGCTTGCCCCTAATGTGACCCAGCTCACAGGGTCTCTGGCTCACCCCACCCAAACCCACACGCCCCAACACATTCCCTGGTTCAGCCCCTCTGCCCTATTCAGCCAAACTGGGCCTTTGCAACCTACCTATGCATCGTTGTTTCTCCTCACCATTCAAGGAGAGATCTCCTTTTGTACTTAGCTTGGTTGACTGGTGGATGGATGGATGGATGGATGGATGGATGGATGGATGAATGGATGGATGGATGAATGGATGGATAGATGTATGGGTGGATGGATGGATGGATTGACAGGTCAATGGATCGGTTTTGTAGAGGCAGAGTACCATATAGGGGTACTGGAGTCCGCTAGTGTCAGATCCCTAGTCAATGTCAAATGTAAAACATTAATTCATCAATAACAAAAATGAATAAGCACCTAAATAAATAAATAAATATAAAAACTGGGTTAAAAAATACATGGCGTCTTTGCCTTTCTGCATATGGAATGCTGTGAGGATCTTAACAAGGAAAGCATTGTCCTGAGTAGCCCATTTGAAGTCGTGGAATATTTCCTTTTCCTTTTTCTTTTTTTACTTTCTATTTTCTTGATTATTCACTGGAATAAATAACAGGAATTTAGAGGGAAGGGAGGTAGAGAGAGTTTGAGACACAGAGAGAGACAACTGCAGCACTTCCGCACCACTTGTAAAGATTTCCCCTGGCAGGTGGGAACCAGGGTGTTGAAGCCCAGTCCTCCTGCATTGTAACATGAGTGCTTACCTGGGTGTGGCACCACCTGGTACCCTTGATGGGACACTTTTTTTAGCAATGAAAAGAAATTCTCGTGGCAAGGTAATAAATAAATGAAGAAGTCAATAAAAGTGCATTTACATTAACTCAGTGGAAACACACAGGGACATATACGTCTCTGTTACCTGTATTACTTCTTCATGTGTGGATTGATTGCCTCAAGGGGTTATTGCCACAGCTGAGTGCCTACGCCACGAATAATCCACAGCTCCTGCACTCCATTTGTTCCCCTTTCGCTGCCCTTGTTGCTTGGTCACTATGGTGGTTATTGTTGCGGTTGTTGTTGTTGTTGTTACTGACCTTGCATCTGACAGACAGAAAAGGAGAGAGCAGAGGAAATACAGGGTGGGAGAGAAAGATAGAGCTCCTAAAGACCTGCTTCACCCCCTGTAAAGCGACTCCCCTGCAGGTGGCGGTCTGGGGGCCAGACCCCAAATCCTTCCACCTGTCCCCTCTATTCGTGAGTGCCACAAGCCCTTAACCCTCTGACATACCGCCAAACTTCCCTGGATTTACTTTTGAAGACAGTATCACCTGCCCCGTTTTGAATCCTCATTATCCTGAGGGTCAGTCCTGGAGACAGTGTCATGGCACGACACACGGAGATCTCTGTTATCAGAGAGCACCTGGAACAGCAGCTGGGGCTCTAGTGCCAGGGCAGGAGCAACTCCCCATCCACCTTCCACGGAGTCCACCTGCCTGCATTTTGGTCCTTTTCCCTCCAAAAAAGATTTTTCCCTTTTTTGACTTTGAAACAGGCAGGAGACAGGTTACCCAGGCAGGGGAAAAAAAAATAAAAAGCCTTTTTTTTTTTTTTTTTTTTTACCGAAGTGAATGACCATCTTCTGGGAAGTATAGGTTTTGAACCTGAAAACTCTGTCTGTCTGTCTCTTAGTCCACAGAAAGAGCCACTAGCCCAGCCAGATCTCACGCTCAGATGGGGTGTTTTTGCCAGTCAAAGGTTTGCACAGCACACTAGGGATTGGGCGGCCTGAGACCCAAATGTTACATTGTAGATGGACTGTTTGCAGTTCTTGCTCCCCAGGACATTGGAATGTCTCAACTCCCTCTCCTACAGCATGAAAAAAAGACTCTTGACAACCATGGAGCAACTGGAGTGGGGGCGAGGGGAGCTGTTTGCATGTCTGCACTGCTCATGCCCAGGTGTCTGTGGGGGTCCGTGGCAGAGGCTCTAAGGGGGCTAGGGGGCAGAAGGAGACTGTTTGAGAGGCAGGCTGCAGGCAGGGGAGCCCAGGAGTGTGTGCAGGGCTGTGTGTGTGGGTGTGGTGGCAGGGGGTTAGGGCAGGTCCCCCTGCTGGATGGTGAGATGGCAGCTGGGCTGGCCCTGGGCCCTCAGGGCTGAAGGGCAGAAGCAGGGTGGCAGTAAAGTAGCGCAGGGAGGAACACAGTAGATATTAGTTGGGAGCTGGGGGACAGAGGGTAAGGGGAAAGGGGGCATCCTTGAGGAGGGGTCAGGACTAGAGAGTGGGGGGAGCTGGAGGGATGGAAGGTCCCAGGAATCAGGGACTGACAGGAACAGATTCCTACACCCCCCCCCCCACTGGATAGAAGCTGCAGAAGCCAGAGCAGCAGCCCTGGCTTGCCTAGGCCAAGGGCCCTGAGTGAGTCCCTCTGAGGATGAGGAAGAGGAGGAGGGGGTGGAGGAGGAGGAGGAAGAGGAGGAGGAAGAGTAGGAAGAGGAGGAGGAAGAAGAGGGGCAGGAGGGCAGCTGTCAGTAGGCAACGGGATTAATAGTGGCCTCCATTATGGAGGCATGTGTCCAGGCAGGCACCCACCAACCCTCAGGGGCAGCTCAGGGCACCCAGGGACTTGGTGTGGTTATCTCTGGGGCGGGGACTGTCAGTCAGTCAGCAAGACTGTGTGTCAGTGCACATGGTGGGGCAGGGGCCTGGCGGACCTTGGTCCCCTGCCCTGGACTGTCAGATGCCAGCCCATGCCCAGACACACACCAATCTGCCCATAGCCCCTTGGCCCGGCCGACCAGCACCTGCTTTGGCCTGGGGCTCTGGCTCTGGTGGCTGGCCACCACCCCTCAGGTTAAGTTCAGCATGGGGGTCATGGGGGCTGGTCAACTGGATGGGCGGGGTCCCTGTGGCCTAGCAACCACAGGAGCCCTCTGTGATGTCCTAGCCCCTGGCAAACTGTGCTGGCCACACTGGCACTGGGCAGCCCACCTGCCCTGCCACTAGGTCAGGCAACAGCGCCCAGATGCCAGGGCCCTGGCACAGAGGGACGGAAGGATGGGAAGACAGTGCCGACTGACGAGGGACCTCAGGGCTGGCAGCCAAGAGAAGACAGGTGGAGGTGCACCCGGGATCCAGGGAGCCCAGGCCAGAGCTGTCTGCATGCCTGCCTGCCTTCCTGGATGTCTGTATGCTGCCTTTGTCCAGGTAGGTTTCTCAGGTCCCCTCCAATCCTATCCTCTCCTGTCCTCACCATCCTCTCCCCCTCCTCTCCTCCGCACTTGGCTTCTCTCCTTTGTCTGTCCTCTCTTCCAGGTGCCCTGCTCACCAGCTCCAGCACTTGTGATGGTTCTCCAGTGACAGCTGTTCACAACCCCTTCCACCCCCTGCCTGCCCCTAATGTGACCCAGCTCACAGGGTCTCCGGCTCACCCCACCCAAACCCACACGCCCCAACACATTCCCTGGTTCTGCCCCTCTGCCCTATTCAGCCAAACTGGGCCTTTGCAACCTACCTATGCATCGTTGTTTCTCCTCACCATTCAAGGAGAGATCTCCTTTTGTACTTAGCTTGGTTGACTGGTGGATGGATGGATGGATTGACGGCTGGATGAATGGATGGATGGATGAATGGATGGATAGATGTATGGGTGGATGGATGGATGGATGGACAGGTCAATGGATCGGTTTTGTAGAGGCAGAGTACCATATAAGGGTACTGGAGTCCGCTAGTGTCAGATCCCTAGTCAATGTCAAATGTAAAACATTAATTCATCAATAACAAAAATGAATAAGCACCTAAATAAATAAATAAATATAAAAACTGGGTTAAAAAATACATGGCGTCTTTGCCTTTCTGCATATGGAATGCTGTGAGGATCTTAACAAGGAAAGCATTGTCCTGAGTAGCCCATTTGAAGTCGTGGAATATTTCCTTTTCCTTTTTCTTTTTTTACTTTCTATTTTCTTGATTATTCACTGGAATAAATAGACAGGAATTGAGAGGGAAGGGAGGTAGAGAGAGTTTGAGACACAGAGAGAGACAACTGCAGCACTTCCGCACCACTTGTAAAGATTTCCCCTGGCAGGTGGGAACCAGGGTGTTGAAGCCCAGTCCTCCTGCATTGTAACATGAGTGCTTACCTGGGTGTGGCACCACCTGGTACCCTTGATGGGACACTTTTTTTAGCAATGAAAAGAAATTCTCGTGGCAAGGTAATAAATAAATGAAGAAGTCAATAAAAGTGCATTTACATTAACTCAGTGGAAACACACAGGGACATATACGTCTCTGTTACCTGTATTACTTCTTCATGTGTGGATTGATTGCCTCAAGGGGTTATTGCCACAGCTGAGTGCCTATGCCACGAATAATCCACAGCTCCTGCACTCCATTTGTTCCCCTTTCGCTGCCCTTGTTGCTTGGTCACTATGGTGGTTATTGTTGCGGTTGTTGTTGTTGTTGTTACTGACCTTGCATCTGACAGACAGAAAAGGAGAGAGCAGAGGAAATACAGGGTGGGAGAGAAAGATAGAGCTCCTAAAGACCTGCTTCACCCCCTGTAAAGCGACTCCCCTGCAGGTGGCGGTCTGGGGGCCAGACCCCAAATCCTTCCACCTGTCCCCTCTATTCGTGAGTGCCACAAGCCCTTAACCCTCTGACATACCGCCAAACTTCCCTGGATTTACTTTTGAAGACAGTATCACCTGCCCCGTTTTGAATCCTCATTATCCTGAGGGTCAGTCCTGGAGACAGTGTCATGGCACGACACACGGAGATCTCTGTTATCAGAGAGCACCTGGAACAGCAGCTGGGGCTCTAGTGCCAGGGCAGGAGCAACTCCCCATCCACCTTCCACGGAGTCCACCTGCCTGCATTTTGGTCCTTTTCCCTCCAAAAAAGATTTTTCCCTTTTTTGACTTTGAAACAGGCAGGAGACAGGTTACCCAGGCAGGGGAAAAAAAAATAAAAAGCCTTTTTTTTTACCGAAGTGAATGACCATCTTCTGGGAAGTATAGGTTTTGAACCTGAAAACTCTGTCTGTCTGTCTCTTAGTCCACAGAAAGAGCCACTAGCCCAGCCAGATCTCACGCTCAGATGGGGTGTTTTTGCCAGTCAAAGGTCTGCACAGCACACTAGGGATTGGGCGGCCTGAGACCCAAATGTTACATTGTAGATGGACTGTTTGCAGTTCTTGCTCCCCAGGACATTGGAATGTCTCAAGTCCCTCTCCTACAGCATGAAAAAAAGACTCTTGACAACCATGGAGCAACTGGAGTGGGGGCGAGGGGAGCTGTTTGCATGTCTGCACTGCTCATGCCCAGGTGTCTGTGGGGGTCCGTGGCAGAGGCTGTAAGGGGGCTAGGGGGCAGAAGGAGACTGTTTGAGAGGCAGGCTGCAGGCAGGGGAGCCCAGGAGTGTGTGCAGGGCTGTGTGTGTGGGTGTGGTGGCAGGGGGTTAGGGCAGGTCCCCCTGCTGGATGGTGAGATGGCAGCTGGGCTGGCCCTGGGCCCTCAGGGCTGAAGGGCAGAAGCAGGGTGGCAGTAAAGTAGCGCAGGGAGGAACACAGTAGATATTAGTTGGGAGCTGGGGGACAGAGGGTAAGGGGAAAGGGGGCATCCTTGAGGAGGGGTCAGGACTAGAGAGTGGGGGGAGCTGGAGGGATGGAAGGTCCCAGGAATCAGGGACTGACAGGAACAGATTCCTACACCCCCCCCCCCCACTGGATAGAAGCTGCAGAAGCCAGAGCAGCAGCCCTGGCTTGCCTAGGCCAAGGGCCCTGAGTGAGTCCCTCTGAGGATGAGGAAGAGGAGGAGGGGGTGGAGGAGGAGGAGGAAGAGGAGGAGGAAGAGTAGGAAGAGGAGGAGGAAGAAGAGGGGCAGGAGGGCAGCTGTCAGTAGGCAACGGGATTAATAGTGGCCTCCATTATGGAGGCATGTGTCCAGGCAGGCACCCACCAACCCTCAGGGGCAGCTCAGGGCACCCAGGGACTTGGTGTGGTTATCTCTGGGGCGGGGACTGTCAGTCAGTCAGCAAGACTGTGTGTCAGTGCACATGGTGGGGCAGGGGCCTGGCGGACCTTGGTCCCCTGCCCTGGACTGTCAGATGCCAGCCCATGCCCAGACACACACCAATCTGCCCATAGCCCCTTGGCCCGGCCGACCAGCACCTGCTTTGGCCTGGGGCTCTGGCTCTGGTGGCTGGCCACCACCCCTCAGGTTAAGTTCAGCATGGGGGTCATGGGGGCTGGTCAACTGGATGGGCGGGGTCCCTGTGGCCTAGCAACAACAGGAGCCCTCTGTGATGTCCTAGCCCCTGGCAAACTGTGCTGGCCACACTGGCACTGGGCAGCCCACCTGCCCTGCCACTAGGTCAGGCAACAGCGCCCAGATGCCAGGGCCCTGGCACAGAGGGACGGAAGGATGGGAAGACAGTGCCGACTGACGAGGGACCTCAGGGCTGGCAGCCAAGAGAAGACAGGTGGAGGTGCACCCGGGATCCAGGGAGCCCAGGCCAGAGCTGTCTGCATGCCTGCCTGCCTTCCTGGATGTCTGTATGCTGCCTTTGTCCAAGTAGGTTTCTCAGGTCCCCTCCAATCCTATCCTCTCCTGTCCTCACCATCCTCTCCCCCTCCTCTCCTCCGCACTTGGCTTCTCTCCTTTGTCTGTCCTCTCTTCCAGGTGCCCTGCTCACCAGCTCCAGCACTTGTGATGGTTCTCCAGTGACAGCTGTTCACAACCCCTTCCACCCCCTGCCTGCCCCTAATGTGACCCAGCTCACAGGGTCTCCGGCTCACCCCACCCAAACCCACACGCCCCAACACATTCCCTGGTTCAGCCCCTCTGCCCTATTCAGCCAAACTGGGCCTTTGCAACCTACCTATGCATCGTTGTTTCTCCTCACCATTCAAGGAGAGATCTCCTTTTGTACTTAGCTTGGTTGACTGGTGGATGGATGGATGGATTGACGGCTGGATGAATGGATGGATGGATGAATGGATGGATAGATGTATGGGTGGATGGATGGATGGATGGACAGGTCAATGGATCGGTTTTGTAGAGGCAGAGTACCATATAAGGGTACTGGAGTCCGCTAGTGTCAGATCCCTAGTCAATGTCAAATGTAAAACATTAATTCATCAATAACAAAAATGAATAAGCACCTAAATAAATAAATAAATATAAAAACTGGGTTAAAAAATACATGGCGTCTTTGCCTTTCTGCATATGGAATGCTGTGAGGATCTTAACAAGGAAAGCATTGTCCTGAGTAGCCCATTTGAAGTCGTGGAATATTTCCTTTTCCTTTTTCTTTTTTTACTTTCTATTTTCTTGATTATTCACTGGAATAAATAGACAGGAATTGAGAGGGAAGGGAGGTAGAGAGAGTTTGAGACACAGAGAGAGACAACTGCAGCACTTCCGCACCACTTGTAAAGATTTCCCCTGGCAGGTGGGAACCAGGGTGTTGAAGCCCAGTCCTCCTGCATTGTAACATGAGTGCTTACCTGGGTGTGGCACCACCTGGTACCCTTGATGGGACACTTTTTTTTAGCAATGAAAATAAATTCTCGTGGCAAGGTAATAAATAAATGAAGAAGTCAATAAAAGTGCATTTACATTAACTCAGTGGAAACGCACAGGGACATATACGTCTCTGTTACCTGTATTACTTCTTCATGTAGGGATTGATTGCCTCAAGGGGTTATTGCCACAGCTGAGTGCCTATGCCACGAATAATCCACAGCTCCTGCACTCCATTTGTTCCCCTTTCGCTGCCCTTGTTGCTTGGTCACTGTGGTGGTTATTGTTGCGGTTCTTGTTGTTGTTGTTACTGACCTTGCATCTGACAGACACAAAAGGAGAGAGCAGAGGAAATACAGGGTGGGAGAGAAAGATAGAGCTCCTAAAGACCTGCTTCACCCCCTGTAAAGCGACTCCCCTGCAGGTGGCGGTCTGGGGGCCAGACCCCAAATCCTTCCACCTGTCCCCTCTATTCGTGAGTGCCACAAGCCCTTAACCCTCTGACATACCGCCAAACTTCCCTGGATTTACTTTTGAAGGCAGTATCACCTGCCTCGTTTTGAATCCTCATTATCCTGAGGGTCAGTCCTGGAGACAGTGTCATGACACGACACACAGAGATCTCTGTTATCAGAGAGCACCTGGAACAGCAGCTGGGGCTCTAGTGCCAGGGCAGGAGCAACTCCCCATCCACCTTCCACGGAGTCCACCTGCCTGCATTTTGGTCCTTTTCCCTCCAAAAAAGATTTTTCCCTTTTTTGACTTTGAAACAGGCAGGAGACAGGTTTCCCAGGCAGGGGGGAAAAAAATAAATAAAAAGCCTTTTTTTTTTTTTTTTCTTAACCCCTAGCGAAGGACCATCTTCTGGGAAGTACAGGTTTTGAACCTGAAAACTCTGTCTGTCTGTGTCCTAGTCCACAGAAAGAGCCACTATCCCAGCCAGATGTCACGCTCAGATGGGGTGTTTTTGCCAGTCAAAAGTCTGCACAGCGCACTAGGGATTGGGCGGCCTGAGACCCAAATGTTACATTGTAGATGGACTGTTTGCAGTTCTTGCTCCCCAGGACATTGGACTTTCTCAACTCCCTCCCCTACAGCATGACAAAAAGGTTCTTGACCAACCATAGAGCAAATGGAGTAAGGGCGAGTGGAGCTTGTTGCATGTCCTCTCCCCTCACCTCTCCTCTCCTCTGCACTTTGCTTCTCTCCTTTGACTGTCTTCTATTGCGGGTGCCCTGCTCAACAGCTCCAGCACTTGTCTTGTGATGGTTTTCCAGTGACAGCTGTTCGCAACCCCTTCCACCCCCTTCCTGCCCCTGAGGTGACCAACTCACAGGTCTCTGGCTCACCCCACCCACACCCACACCCCCCAACACATTCCCTGGTTCAGCCCCTCTGCCCTATTCAGCTGAACTCTCCCCTTTGCAACATACCTATGCATCCTGGTTTGTCTTCACCATTCAAGGAGAGATCTCCTTTTGTACTTAGCTTGGTTGACTGGTGGATGGATGGATGGATGGATGGATGGATGGATGGATAGATGGATGGATGGATGGATGCATGGATGGATGGATGGATGGATGGATGGATGGATGGATGTATAGATTGATGGGTGGATGGATGGATGCATGGAAAGCTCAATGGATTGGTTTCGTAGAGGCAGAGTACCATCTAGGGGTACTTGAGACCACTGGTGTCAGAGCCAGAGTCCCTGTCAAATGTAAAAAATTAATTCATCAATAACAAAAATGAATAAGCACCTAAATAAATAAATAAATAAATAAATAAATAAATATAAAAACTGGGTTAAAAAATACATGGTGTCTTTGCCTTTCTGCATATGGTATGCTGTGAGGATCTTAACAAGGAAAGCATTGTCCTGAGTAGCCCCTTTGAAGTAGTGGAATATTTCCTTTTCCTTTTTCTTTTTTTACTTTCAATTTTCTTGATTATTTACTGGAATAAATAGACAGGAATTGAGAGGGAAGGGAGGGATAGAGAGTTTGTGACACAGAGAGAGTCACCTGTAGCATTTCTGCACCACTTGTAAAGATTTCCCCCGTCAGGTGGGGACCAGGGTCTTGAAGCCCAGTCCCCCTGCATTGTAACATGAGTGCTTAACTGGGTGTGGCACCACCTGGTACCCTTGATGGGACACTTTTTTTTTTAGCAATGAAAAGAAATTCTCGTGGCAAGGTAATAAATAAATGAAGAAATAAACAAAAGTGCATTTACATGAACTCTGGAAACACACAGGGACATATACATCTCTGTTACCTGTATTACTTATTCGTTGATTGATTGATTGATTGATTGATTGCCTCAAGGGGTTATTGCCTCAGCTCAGTGCCTGCGCCACAAATAATCCACAGCCCCTGCACTCCTTTTGTTCCCCTTTCGCTGCCCTTGTTGCTTGGTCACTATGGTGGTTATTGTTGTGGTTGTCGTTGTTGTTTTGACCTTGCATCAGACAGAGAGAAAAGGAGAGAGCAGGGGAAATACAGAGTGGGAGAGAAAGATAGAGCCCCTAAAGACCTGCTTCACACCCTGTCAAGCGACTCTTCTGCAGGTGGGGGTCTGGGCACCAGACTCCAGACCCTTCTACCTGTCCCCTCTTTTCGTGAGCGCCACAAGGCCTTAACCCTCTGACATACTGCCAAACCTCCCTGGATTTACTTTTGAAGGCAATATGACCTGCCTCGTTTTGAATCTCATTATCCTGAGGGTCAGTCCTGGAGACAGTGTCATGACATGACACACGGAGATCTCTGGTATCAGAGAGCACCTGGAACAGCAGCTGGGGCACTAGTGCCAGGGCAGGAGCAACTCCCCATCCACCGTCCACGAAGTCCACCTGCCTGCATTTTGGTCCTTTTCCCTCCAAAAAAGATCTTTCCCTTTTTTCACTGAGAAACAAGCAGCAGACAGGTTACCCAGGCAGGGGGGGAAAAAAATAAATAAAAAGCCTTTTTTTTTTTTTAAACCCTAGCGAAGGACCATCTTCTGGGAAGTACAGGTTTTGAACCTGAAAAGTCTGTCTGTCTGTGTCCTAGTCCACAGAAAGAGCCACTATCCCAGCCAGATGTCACGCTCAGATGGGGTGTTTTTGCCAGTCAAAAGTCTGCACAGCGCACTAGGGATTGGGCGGCCTGAGACCCAAATGTTACATTGTAGATGGACTGTTTGCAGTTCTTGCTCCCCAGGACATTGGACTTTCTCAACTCCCTCCCCTACAGCATGACAAAAAGGTTCTTGACCAACCATAGAGCAAATGGAGTAAGGGCGAGTGGAGCTTGTTGCATGTCTGCGCTGCTCATGCCCAGGTGTCTGTGGGGGGCCGTGGCAGAGGCTGTAATGGGGCTAGGGGGCAGAAGGAGACTGTTTGAGAGGCAGGCTGCAGGCAGGGGAGCCCGTGAGTGTGTGCAAGGCTGTGTGTGTGGGCGAGGTGGCAGGGGGTTAGGGCAGGTGAGATGGCAGCTGGGCTGGCTCTGGGCCCACAGGGCTGAAGCGCAGAAGCAGGGTGGCAGTAAAGTAGTGCAGGGAGGCACACAGTAGATGTTAGTTGGGGAGCTGGGGGACAGAGGGCAAGGGGAAAGGTGGCATCCTTGAGGAGGGGTCTGGAGTAGAGAGTGGGGGGAGCTGGAGGCATGGAAGGTCCCAGGAACCAGGGATTGACAGGAACAGATTCCTGCACCCACCCACTGGATAGAAGCTGCAGCAGCCAGAGCAGCAGCCCTGGCTTGCCTAGACCAAGGGCCCTGAGTGAGTCCCTCTGAGGATGAGGAAGAGAAGGAGGAGGAGGTGGAGGAGGAGGTGGAGGAGGAGGAAGAGGAGGAGGAAGAAGAGGAGGAGGAGGAGGAGGAGGAGGAGGAGGAGGGTCAGCAGGGCAGCTATCAGTAGGCAATGGGATTAATAGAGGCCTCCATTACGGAGGCATGTGTCCAGGCAGGCACCCACCAATCCTCAGGGGCAGCTCAGGGCACCCAGGGACCTGGTGTGGGTATCTCTGGGGCGGGGACTGTCAGTCAGTCAGCAAGACTGTGTGTCAGTGCAAATGGTGGGACAGGGGCCTGCCGGACCTTGGTCCCCAGCCCTGGGCTCTCAGCTGCCAGCCTCATGCCCAGACACACACCAATCTGCCCAGAGCCCCTTGGCCCGGTCGACCTGCACCTGCTTTGGCCTGGGGCTCTGGCTCTGGTGGCTGGCTACCACCCCTCAAGGTCAAGTACAGGGTGGGGGGTCATGGCTGCTGGTCAACTGGTTGGGCGGGGTCCCCGTGGCCTAGCAAAAACAGGAGCCCTATGTGATGTCCTAGCCCCTGGCATTCTGTGCTGGCCACACTGGCACTGGGCAGCCCTACTGCCCTGCCACTAGGTCAGCCAGCAGCGCCCAGATGCCTGGGCCCTGGCACAGAGGGACGGAAGGATGGGAAGCCAGTGCTGACCGACAAGGGACCTCAGGGCTGGCAGCCAAGAGAAGACAGGTGGAGGTGTGCCCGGGATCCAGGGAGCCCAGGCCAGAGCTGCCTGCATGCCTGCCTGCCCTCCTGGATGTCTGTATGCTGCCTTTGTCCAGGTAGGTTTCTCAGGTCCCCTCCACTCCTGTCCTCTCCTGTCCTCTCCTGTCCTCTCCTGCCCTCACCATCCTCTCCTCTCACCTCTCCTCTCCTCTGCACTTTGCTTCTCTCCTTTGACTGTCTTCTATTGCGGGTGCCCTGCTCAACAGCTCCAGCACTTGTCTTGTGATGGTTTTCCAGTGACAGCTGTTCGCAACCCCTTCCACCCCCTTCCTGCCCCTGAGGTGACCCAACTCACAGGTCTCTGGCTCACCCCACCCACACCCACACCCCCCAACACATTCCCTGGTTCAGCCCCTCTGCCCTATTCAGCTGAACTCTGCCCTTTGCAACATACCTATGCATCCTGGTTTGTCTTCACCATTCAAGGAGAGATCTCCTTTTGTACTTAGCTTGGTTGACTGGTGGATGGATGGATGGATGGATGGATGCATGGATGCATGGATGCATGGATGCATGGATGCATGGATGGATGGATGGATGGATGTATGGATGGATGGATGGATGTATAGATTGATGGGTGGATGGATGGATGCATGGAAAGCTCAATGGATTGGTTTCGTAGAGGCAGAGTACCATCTAGGGGTACTTGAGACCGCTGGTGTCAGAGCCAGAGTCCCTGTCAAATGTAAAAAATTAATTCATCAATAACAAAAATGAATAAGCACCTAAATAAATAAATAAATAAATAAATAAATAAATATAAAAACTGGGTTAAAAAATACATGGTGTCTTTGCCTTTCTGCATATGGTATGCTGTGAGGATCTTAACAAGGAAAGCATTGTCCTGAGTAGCCCCTTTGAAGTAGTGGAATATTTCCTTTTCCTTGTTCTTTTTTTACTTTCAATTTTCTTGATTATTTACTGGAATAAATAGACAGGAATTGAGAGGGAAGGGAGGGATAGAGAGTTTGTGACACAGAGAGAGTCACCTGTAGCATTTCTGCACCACTTGTAAAGATTTCCCCGGCAGGTGGGGACCAGGGTCTTGAAGCCCAGTCCCCCTGCATTGTAACATGAGTGCTTAACTGGGTGTGGCACCACCTGGTACCCTTGATGGGACACTTTTTTTTTAGCAATGAAAAGAAATTCTCGTGGCAAGGTAATAAATAAATGAAGAAATAAACAAAAGTGCATTTACATGAACTCTGGAAACACACAGGGACATATACATCTCTGTTACCTGTATTACTTATTCGTTGATTGATTGATTGATTGCCTCAAGGGGTTATTGCCTCAGCTCAGTGCCTGCGCCACGAATAATCCACAGCCCCTGCACTCCTTTTGTTCCCCTTTCGCTGCCCTTGTTGCTTGGTCACTGTGGTGGTTATTGTTGTGGTTGTCGTTGTTGTTTTGACCTTGCATCAGACAGAGAGAAAAGGAGAGAGCAGGGGAAATACAGAGTGGGAGAGAAAGATAGAGCCCCTAAAGACCTCCTTCACACCCTGTCAAGCGACTCCTCTGCAGGTGGGGGTCTGGGCGCCAGACCCCAGACCCTTCCACCTGTCCCCTCTTTTCGTGAGCGCCACAAGGCCTTAACCCTCTGACATACCGCCAAACCTCCCTGGATTTACTTTTGAAGGCAATATGACCTGCCTCGTTTTGAATCTCATTATCCTGAGGGTCAGTCCTAGAGACAGTGTCATGACATGACACACGGAGATCTCTGGTATCAGAGAGCACCTGGAACAGCAGCTGGGGCACTAGTGCCAGGGCAGGAGCAACTCCCCATCCACCGTCCACGAAGTCCACCTGCCTGCATTTTGGTCCTTTTCCCTCCAAAAAAGATCTTTCCCTTTTTTCACTGAGAAACAAGCAGCAGACAGGTTACCCAGGCAGGGGGGGAAAAAAATAAATAAAAAGCCTTTTTTTTTTTTTTTTTAAACCCTAGCGAAGGACCATCTTCTGGGAAGTACAGGTTTTGAACCTGAAAACTCTGTCTGTCTGTGTCCTAGTCCACAGAAAGAGCCACTAGCCCAGCCAGATGTCACGCTCAGATGGGGTGTTTTTGCCAGTCAAAAGTCTGCACAGCGCACTAGGGATTGGGCGGCCTGAGACCCAAATGTTACATTGTAGATGGACTGTTTGCAGTTCTTTCTCCCCAGGACATTGGACTTTCTCAACTCCCTCCCCTACAGCATGACAAAAAGGTTCTTGACCAACCATAGAGCAAATGGAGTAAGGGCGAGTGGAGCTTGTTGCATGTCTGCGCTGCTCATGCCCAGGTGTCTGTGGGGAGCCGTGGCAGAGGCTGTAAGAGGGCTAGGGGGCAGAAGGAGACTGTGGGAGAGGCAGGCTGCAGGCAGGGGAGCCCGTGAGTGTGTGCAAGGCTGTGTGTGTGGGCGAGGTGGCAGGGGGTTAGGGCACGTGAGATGGTTGCTGGGCTGGATCTGTGCCCACAGGGCTGAAGCGCAGAAGCAGGGTGGCAGTAAAGTAGTGCACGGAGGCACACAGTAGATGTTAGTTGGGGAGCTGGGGGACAGAGGGCAAGGGGAAAGGTGGCATCCTTGAGGAGGGGTCTGGAGTAGAGAGTGGGGGGAGCTGGAGGCATGGAAGGTCCCAGGAACCAGGGATTGACAGGAACAGATTCCTGCACCCACCCACTGGATAGAAGCTGCAGCAGCCAGAGCAGCAGCCCTGGCTTGCCTAGACCAAGGGCCCTGAGTGAGTCCCTCTGAGGATGAGGAAGAGAAGGAGGAGGAGGTGGAGGAGGAGGAAGAGGAGGAGGAAGAAGAGGAGGAGGAGGAGGAGGAGGAGGAGGAGGAGGGTCAGCAGGGCAGCTATCAGTAGGCAATGGGATTAATAGAGGCCTCCATTACGGAGGCATGTGTCCACGCAGGCACCCACCAATCCTCAGGGGCAGCTCAGGGCACCCAGGGACCTGGTGTGGGTATCTCTGGGGCGGGAATGTCAGTCAGTCAGCAAGACTGTGTGTCAGTGCAAATGGTGGGACAGGGGCCTGCCGGACCTTGGTCCCCAGCCCTGGGCTCTCAGCTGCCAGCCTCATGCCCAGACACACACCAATCTGCCCAGAGCCCCTTGGCCCGGCCGACCTGCACCTGCTTTGGCCTGGGGCTCTGGCTCTGGTGGCTGGCTACCACCCCTCAAGGTCAAGTACAGGGTGGGGGTCATGGCTGCTGGTCAACTGGTTGGGCGGGGTGCCCGTGGCCTAGCAACCACAGGAGCCCTCTGTGATGTCCTAGCCCCTGGCATTCTGTGCTGGCCACACTGGCACTGGGCAGCCCAACTGCCCTGCCACTAGGTCAGCCAGCAGCGCCCAGACGCCTGGGCCCTGGCACAGAGGGACGGAAGGATGGGAAGCCAGTGCTGACTGACAAGGGACCTCAGGGCTGGCAGCCAAGAGAAGACAGGTGGAGGTGTGCCCGGGATCCAGGGAGCCCAGGCCAGAGCTGCCTGCATGCCTGCCTGCCCTCCTGGATGTCTGTATGCTGCCTTTGTCCAGGTATGTTTCTCAGGTCCCCTCCACTCCTGTCCTCTCCTGTCCTCTCCTGCCCTCACCATCCTCTCCCCTCACCTCTCCTCTCCTCTGCACTTTGCTTCTCTCCTTTGACTGTCTTCTATTGCGGGTGCCCTGCTCAACAGCTCCAGCACTTGTCTTGTGATGGTTCTCCAGTGACAGCTGTTCGCAACCCCTTCCACCCCCTTCCTGACCCTGAGGAGACCCAACTCACAGGTCTCTGGCTCACCCCACCCACACCCACACCCCCCAACACATTCCCTGGTTCAGCCCCTCTGCCCTATTCAGCTGACCTCTCCCCTTTGCAACATACCTATTCATCCTGGTTTGTCTTCACCATTCAAGGAGAGATCTCCTTTTGTACTTAGCTTGGTTGACTGGTGGATGGATGGATGGATGGATGGATGGATGGATGCATGGATGGATGGATGGATGGATGGATGGATGGATGGATGTATAGATTGATGGGTAGATGAATGGATGCATGGAAAGCTCAATTGATTGGTTTCGTAGAGGCAGAGTACCATCTAGGGGTACTTGAGACCGCTGGTGTCAGAGCCAGAGTCCCTGTCAAATGTAAAAAATTAATTCAACAATAACAAAAATGAATAAGCACCTAAATAAATAAATAAATAAATAAATAAATATAAAAACTGGGTTAAAAAATACATGGTGTCTTTGCCTTTCTGCATATGGTATGCTGTGAGGATCTTAACAAGGAAAGCATTGTCCTGAGTAGCCCCTTTGAAGTAGTGGAATATTTCCTTTTCCTTTTTCTTTTTTTACTTTCAATTTTCTTGATTATTTACTGGAATAAATAGACAGGAATTGAGAGGGAAGGGAGGGATAGAGAGTTTGTGACACAGAGAGAGTCACCTATAGCATTTCTGCACCACTTGTAAAGATTTCCCCCGGCAGGTGGGGACCAGGGTCTTGAAGCCCAGTCCCCCTGCATTGTAACATGAGTGCTTAACTGGGTGTGGCACCACCTGGTACCCTTGATGGGACACTTTTTTTTTAGCAATGAAAAGAAATTCTCATGGCAAGGTAAAAAATAAATGAAGAAATAAACAAAAGTGCATTTACATGAACTCTGGAAACACACAGGGACATATACATCTCTGTTACCTGTATTACTTATTCGTTGATTGATTGATTGATTGATTGATTGATTGCCTCAAGGGGTTATTGCCTCAGCTCAGTGCCTGCGCCACAAATAATCCACAGCCCCTGCACTCCTTTTGTTCCCCTTTCGCTGCCCTTGTTGCTTGGTCACTGTGGTGGTTATTGTTGTGGTTGTCGTTGTTGTTTTGACCTTGCATCAGACAGAGAGAAAAGGAGAGAGCAGGGGAAATACAGAGTGGGAGAGAAAGATAGAGCCCCTAAAGACCTGCTTCACACCCTGTCAAGCGACTCCTCTGCAGGTGGGGGTCTGGGCGCCAGACCCCAGACCCTTCCACCTGTCCCCTCTTTTCGTGAGCGCCACAAGGCCTTAACCCTCTGACATACCGCCAAACCTCCCTGGATTTACTTTTGAAGGCAATATGACCTGCCCCGTTTTGAATCTCATTATCCTGAGGGTCAGTCCTGGAGACAGTGTCATGACATGACACACGGAGATCTCTGGTATCAGAGAGCACCTGGAACAGCAGCTGGGGCACTAGTGCCAGGGCAGGAGCAACTCCCCATCCACCGTCCACGAAGTCCACCTGCCTGCATTTTGGTCCTTTTCCCTCCAAAAAAGATCTTTCCCTTTTTTCACTGAGAAACAAGCAGCAGACAGGTTACCCAGGCAGGGGGGGAAAAAAATAAATAAAAAGCCTTTTTTTTTTTTTTTTTTTTTAAACCCTAGCGAAGGACCATCTTCTGGGAAGTACAGGTTTTGAACCTGAAAACTCTGTCTGTCTGTGTCCTAGTCCACAGAAAGAGCCACTAGCCCAGCCAGATGTCACGCTCAGATGGGGTGTTTTTGTCAGTCAAAAGTCTGCACAGCGCACTAGGGATTGGGCGGCCTGAGACCCAAATGTTACATTGTAGATGGACTGTTTGCAGTTCTTGCTCCCCAGGACATTGGACTTTCTCAACTCCCTCCCCTACAGCATGAAAAAAAGGTTCTTGACCAACCATAGAGCAAATGGAGTAAGGGCGAGTGGAGCTTGTTGCATGTCTGCGCTGCTCATGCCCAGGTGTCTGTGGGGGGCCGTGGCAGAGGCTGTAAGGGGGCTAGGGGGCAGAAGGAGACTGTTTGAGAGGCAGGCTGCAGGCAGGGGAGCCCGTGAGTGTGTGCAAGGCTGTGTGTGTGGGCGAGGTGGCAGGGGGTTAGGGCAGGTGAGATGGCAGCTGGGCTGGCTCTGGGCCCACAGGGCTGAAGCGCAGAAGCAGGGTGGCAGTAAAGTAGTGCAGGGAGGCACACAGTAGATGTTAGTTGGGGAGCTGGGGGACAGAGGGCAAGGGGAAAGGTGGCATCCTTGAGGAGGGGTCTGGAGTAGAGAGTGGGGGGAGCTGGAGGCATGGAAGGTCCCAGGAACCAGGGATTGACAGGAACAGATTCCTGCACCCACCCACTGGATAGAAGCTGCAGCAACCAGAGCAGCAGCCCTGGCTTGCCTAGACCAAGGGCCCTGAGTGAGTCCCTCTGAGGATGAGTTAGAGAAGGCGGAGGAGGTGGAGGAGGAGGAAGAAGAGGAGGAGGAGGAGGAGGAGGATGAGGGTCAGCAGGGCAGCTATCAGTAGGCAATGGGATTAATAGAGGCCTCCATTACGGAGGCATGTGTCCCGGCAGGCACCCACTAGTACTCAGGGGCAGCTCAGGGCACCCAGGGACCTGGTGTGGGTATCTCTGGGGCGGGGACTGTCAGTCAGTCAGCAAGACTGTGTGTCAGTGCAAATGGTGGGACAGGGGCCTGCCGGACCTTGGTCCCCAGCCCTGGGCTCTCAGCTGCCAGCCTCATGCCCAGACACACACCAATCTGCCCAGAGCCCCTTGGCCCGGCCAACCTGCACCTGCTTTGGCCTGGGGCTCTGGCTCTGGTGGCTGGCTACCACCCCTCAAGGTCAAGTACAGGGTGGGGGTCATGGCTGCTGGTCAACTGGTTGGGCGGGGTCCCCGTGGCCTAGCAACCACAGGAGCCCTCTGTGTTGTCCTAGGCCCTGGCATTCTGTGCTGGCCACACTGGCACTGGGCAGCCCAACTGCCCTGCCACTAGGTCAGCCAGCAGCGCCCAGACGCCTGGGCCCTGGCACAGAGGGACGGAAGGATGGGAAGCCAGTGCTGACCGACAAGGGACCTCAGGGCTGGCAGCCAAGAGAAGACAGGTGGAGGTGTGCCCGGGATCCAGGGAGCCCAGGCCAGAGCTGCCTGCATGCCTGCCTGCCCTCCTGGATGACTGTATGCTGCCTTTGTCCAGGTAGGGTTCTCAGGTCCCCTCCACTCCTGTCCTCTCCTGTCCTCTCCTGTCCTCTCCTGCCCTCACCATCCTCTCCCCTCACCTCTCCTCTCCTCTGCACTTTGCTTCTCTCCTTTGACTGTCTTCTATTGCGGGTGCCCTGCTCAACAGCTCCAGCACTTGTCTTGTGATGGTTCTCCAGTGACAGCAGTTCGCAACCCCTTCCACCCCCTTCCTGCCCCTGAGGTGACCCAACTCACAGGTCTCCGGCTCACCCCACCCACACCCACACCCCCCAACACATTCCCTGGTTCAGCCCCTCTGCCCTATTCAGCTGAACTCTCCCCTTTGCAACATACCTATTCATCCTGGTTTGTCTTCACCATTCAAAAAGAGATCTCCTTTTGTACTTAGCTTGGTTGACTGGTGGATGGATGGATGGATGGATGGATGGATGGATGGAGGATGGATGGATGGATGGATGGATGGATGGATAGATGGATGGATGCATGGATGGATGGATGGATGGATGGATGGATGGATGTATAGATTGATGGGTGGATGGATGGATGCATGGAAAGCTCAATGGATTGGTTTCGTAGAGGCAGAGTACAATCTAGGGGTACTTGAGACCGCTGGTGTCAGAGCCAGAGTCCCTGTCAAATGTAAAAAATTAATTCATCAATAACAAAAATGAATAAGCACCTAAATAAATAAATAAATAAATAAATATAAAAACTGGGTTAAAAAATACATGGTGTCTTTGCCTTTCTGCATATGGTATGCTGTGAGGATCTTAACAAGGAAAGCATTGTCCTGAGTAGCCCCTTTGAAGTAGTGGAATATTTCCTTTTCCTTTTTCTTTTTTTACTTTCAATTTTCTTGATTATTTACTGGAATAAATAGACAGGAATTGAGAGGGAAGGGAGGGATAGAGAGTTTGTGACACAGAGAGAGTCACCTGTAGCATTTCTGCACCACTTGTAAAGATTTCCCCCGGCAGGTGGGGACCAGGGTCTTGAAGCCCAGTCCCCCTGCATTGTAACATGAGTGCTTAACTGGGTGTGGCACCACCTGGTACCCTTGATGGGACACTTTTTTTTTAGCAATGAAAAGAAATTCTCGTGGCAAGGTAATAAATAAATGAAGAAATAAACAAAAGTGCATTTACATGAACTCTGGAAACACACAGGGACATATACATCTCTGTTACCTGTATTACTTATTCGTTGATTGATTGATTGATTGATTGATTGATTGCCTCAAGGGGTTATTGCCTCAGCTCAGTGCCTGCGCCACGAATAATCCACAGCCCCTGCACTCCTTTTGTTCCCCTTTCGCTGCCCTTGTTGCTTGGTCACTGTGGTGGTTATTGTTGTGGTTGTCGTTGTTGTTTTGACCTTGCATCAGACAGAGAGAAAAGGAGAGAGAAGGGGAAATACAGAGTGGGAGAGGAAGATAGAGCCCCTAAAGACCTGCTTCACACCCTGTCAAGCGACTCCTCTGCAGGTGGGGGTTTGGGCGCCAGACCCCAGACCCTTCCACCTGTCCCCTCTTTTCGTGAGCGCCACAAGGCCTTAACCCTCTGACATACCGCCAAACCTCCCTGGATTTACTTTTGAAGGCAATATGACATGCCTCGTTTTGAATCTCATTATCCTGAGGGTCATTCTGGAGACAGTGTCATGACATGACACACGGAGATCTCTGGTATCAGAGAGCACCTGGAACAGCAGCTGGGGCACTAGTGCCAGGGCAGGAGCAACTCCCCATCCACCGTCCACGAAGTCCACCTGCCTGCATTTTGGTCCTTTTCCCTCCAAAAAAGATCTTTCCCTTTTTTCACTGAGATACAAGCAGCAGACAGGTTACCCAGGCAGGGGGGGAAAAAATAAATAAAAAGCCTTTTTTTTTTTTTTTTTTTTTAACCCTAGCGAAGGACCATCTTCTGGGATGTACAGGTTTTGAACCTGAAAACTCTGTCTGTCTGTGTCCTAGTCCACAGAAAGAGCCACTAGCCCAGCCAGATGTCACGCTCAGATGGGGTGTTTTTGCCAGTCAAAAGTCTGCACAGCGCACTAGGGATTGGGCGGCCTGAGACCCAAATGTTACATTGTAGATGGACTGTTTGCAGTTCTTGCTCCCCAGGACATTGGACTTTCTCAAATCCCTCCCCTACAGCATGACAAAAAGTTTCATGACCAACCATAGAGCAAATGGAGTAAGGGCGAGTGGAGCTTGTTGCATGTCTGCGCTGCTCATGCCCAGGTGTCTGTGGGGGGCAGTGGCAGAGGCTGTAAGGGGGCTAGGGGGCAGAAGGAGACTGTGTGAGAGGCAGGCTGCAGGCAGGGGAGCCCGTGAGTGTGTGCAAGGCTGTGTGTGTGTGCGAGGTGGCAGGGGGTTAGGGCAGGTGAGATGGCAGCTGGGCTGCCTCTGGGCCCACAGGGCTGAAGCGCAGAAGCAGGGTGGCAGTAAAGTAGTGCAGGGAGGCACACAGTAGATGTTAGTTGGGGAGCTGGGGGACAGAGGGCAAGGGGAAAGGTGGCATCCTTGAGGAGGGGTCTGGAGTAGAGAGTGGGGGGAGCTGGAGGCATGGAAGGTCCCAGGAACCAGGGATTGACAGGAACAGATTCCTGCACCCACCCACTGGATAGAAGCTGCAGCAGCCAGAGCAGCAGCCCTGGCTTGCCTAGAGCAAGGGCCCTGAGTGAGTCCCTCTGAGGATGAGGAAGAGAAGGAGGAGGAAGTGGAGGAGGTGGAAGAGGAGGAGGAAGAAGAGGAGGAGGAGGAGGAGGAGGAGGAGGAGGGTCAGCAGGGCAGCTATCAGTAGGCAATGGGATTAATAGAGGCCTCCATTACGGAGGCATGTGTCCAGGCAGGCACCCACCAATCCTCAGGGGCAGCTCAGGGCACCCAGGGACCTGGTGTGGGTATCTCTGGGGCGGGGACTGTCAGTCAGTCAGCAAGACTGTGTGTCAGTGCAAATGGTGGACAGGGGCCTGCCGGACCTTGGTCCCCAGCCCTGGGCTCTCAGCTGCCAGCCTCATGCCCAGACACACACCAATCTGCCCAGAGCCCCTTGGCCCGGCCGACCTGCACCTGCTTTGGCCTGGGGCTCTGGCTCTGGTGGCTGGCTACCACCCCTCAAGGTCAAGTACAGGGTGGGGGTCATGGCTGCTGGTCAACTGGTTGGGCGGGGTCCCCGTGGCCTAGCAACCACAGGAGCCCTCTGTGATATCCTAGCCCCTGGCATTCTGTGCTGGCCACACTGGCACTGGGCAGCCCAACTGCCCTGCCACTAGGTCAGCCAGCAGCGCCCAGACGCCTGGGCCCTGGCACAGAGGGACGGAAGGATGGGAAGCCAGTGCTGACCGACGAGGGACCTCAGGGCTGGCAGCCAAGAGAAGACAGGTGGAGGTGTGCCCGGGATCCAGGGAGCCCAGGCCAGAGCTGCCTGCATGCCTGCCTGCCCTCCTGGATGTCTGTATGCTGCCTTTGTCCAGGTAGGTTTCTCAGGTCCCCTCCACTCCTGTCCTCTCCTGTCCTCTCCTGTCCTCTCCTGCCCTCACCATCCTCTCCCCTCACCTCTCCTCTCCTCTGCACTTTGCTTCTCTCCTTTGACTGTCTTCTATTGCGGGTGCCCTGCTCAACAGCTCCAGCAATTGTCTTGTGATGGTTCTCCAGTGACAGCTGTTCGCAACCCCTTCCACCCCCTTCCTGCCCCTGAGGTGACCCAACTCACAGGTCTCCGGCTCACCCCATCCACACCCACACCCCCCAACACATTCCCTGGTTCAGCCCCTCTGCCCTATTCAGCTGAACTCTCCCCTTTGCAACATACCTATGCATCCTGGTTTGTCTTCACCATTCAAGGAGAGATCTCCTTTTGTACTTAGCTTGGTTGACTGGTGGATGGATGGATGGATGGATGGATGCATGGATGGATGGATGGATGGATGGATGGATGTATAGATTGATGGGTGGATGGATGGATGGAAGGATGGATGGATGGATGAATGGATGGATAGATGTATGGGTGGATGGATGGATGGATGGAAAGCTCAATGGATTGGTTTCGTAGAGGCAGAGTACCATCTAGGGGTACTTGAGACCGCTGGTGTCAGAGCCAGAGTCTCGGTCAAATGTAAAAAATTAATTCAGCAATAACAAAAATGAATAAGCACCTAAATAAATAAATAAATAAATATAAAAACTGGGTTAAAAAATACATGGTGTCTTTGCCTTTCTGCATATGGTATGCTGTGAGGATCTTAACAAGGAAAGCATTGTCCTGAGTAGCCCCTTTGAAGTAGTGTAATATTTCCTTTTCCTTGTTCTTTTTTTACTTTCAATTTTCTTGATTATTTACTGGAATAAATAGACAGGAATTGAGAGGGAAGGGAGGGATAGAGAGTTTGTGACACAGAGAGAGTCACCTGTAGCATTTCTGCACCACTTGTAAAGATTTCCCCCGGCAGGTGGGGACCAGGGTCTTGAAGCCCAGTCCCCCTGCATTGTAACATGAGTGCTTAATTGGGTGTGGCACCACCTGGTACCCTTGATGGGACACTTTTTTTTTAGCAATGAAAAGAAATTCTCGTGGCAAGGTAATAAATAAATGAAGAAATAAACAAAAGTGCATTTACATTAACTCTGGAAACACACAGGGACATATACATCTCTGTTACCTGTATTACTTATTCGTTGATTGATTGTTTGATTGATTGATTGATTGATTGCCTCAAGGGGTTATTGCCTCAGCTCAGTGCCTGCGCCATGAATAATCCACAGCCCCTGCACTCCTTTTGTTCCCCTTTCGCTGCCCGTGTTGCTTGGTCACTGTGGTGGTTATTGTTGTGGTTGTCGTTGTTGTTTTGACCTTGCATCAGACAGAGAGAAAAGGAGAGCAGGGGAAATACAGAGTGGGAGAGGAAGATAGAGCCCCTAAAGACCTGCTTCACACCCTGTCAAGCGACTCCTCTGCAGGTGGGGGTCTGGGCGCCAGACTCCAGACCCTTCCACCTGTCCCCTCTTTTCGTGAGCGCCACAAGGCCTTAACCCTCTGACATACCGCCAAACCTCCCTGGATTTAATTTTGAAGGCAATATGTCCTGCCTCGTTTTGAATCTCATTATCCTGAGGGTCAGTCCTGGAGACAGTGTCATGACACGACACACGGAGATCTCTGGTATCAGAGAGCACCTGGAACAGCAGCTGGGGCTCTAGTGCCAGGGCAGGAGCAACTCCCCATCCACCGTCCACGAAGTCCACCTGCCTGCATTTTGGTCCTTTTCCCTCCAAAAAAGATCTTTCCCTTTTTTCACTGAGAAACAAGCAGCAGACAGGTTACCCAGGCAGGGGGAAAAATAAATAAATAAAAAGCCTTTTTTTTTTTTTTTTCCCTTGCGAAGGACCATCTTCTGGGAAGTACAGGTTTTGAACCTGAAAACTCTGTCTGTCTGTGTCCTAGTCCACAGAAAGTGCCACTAGCCCAGCCAGATGTCACGCTCAGATGGGGTGTTTTTGCCAGTCAAAAGTCTGCACAGCGCACTAGGGATTGGGCGGCCTGAGACCCAAATGTTACATTGTAGATGGAATGTTTGCAGTTCTTGCTCCCCAGGACATTGGACTTTCTCAACTCCCTCCCCTACAGCATGAACAAAAGGTTCTTGACCAACCATAGAGCAAATGGAGTAAGGGCGAGTGGAGCTTGTTGCATGTCTGCGCTGCTCATGCCCAGGTGTCTGTGGAGGGCCGTGGCAGAGGCTATAAGGGGGCTAGGGGGCAGAAGGAGACTGTTTGAGAGGCAGGCTGCAGGCAGGGGAGCCCGTGAGTGTGTGCAAGGCTGTGTGTGTGGGCGAGGTGGCAGGGGGTTAGGGCAGGTGAGATGGTAGCTGGGCTGGCTCTGGGCCCACAGGGATGAAGCGCAGAAGCAGGGTGGCAGTAAAGTAGTGCAGGGAGGCACACAGTAGATGTTAGTTGGGGAGCTGGGGGACAGAGGGCAAGGGGAAAGGTGGCATCCTTGAGGAGGGGTCTGGAGTAGAGAGTGGGGGGAGCTGGAGGCATGGAAGGTCCCAGGAACCAGGGATTGACAGGAACAGATTCCTGTACCCACCCACTGGATAGAAGCTGCAGCAGCCAGAGCAGCAGCCCTGGCTTGCCTAGACCAAGGGCCCTGAGTGAGTCCCTCTGAGGATGAGGAAGAGGAGGAGGAGGAGGTGGAGGAGGAGGAACAGGAGGAGGAAGAAGAGGAGGAGGAGGAGGAGGAGGAGGAGGAGGGTCAGCAGGGCAGCTATCAGTAGGCAATGGGATTAATAGAGGCCTCCATTACGGAGGCATGTGTCCAGGCAGGCACCCACCAATCCTCAGTGGCAGCTCAGGGCACCCAGGGACCTGGTGTGGGTATCTCTGGGGCGGGGACTGTCAGTCAGTCAGCAAGACTGTGTGTCAGTGCAAATGGTGGGACAGGGGCCTGCCGGACCTTGGTCCCCAGCCATGGGCTCTCAGCTGCCAGCCTCATGCCCAGACACACACCAATCTGCCCAGAGCCCCTTGGCCCGGCCGACCTGCACCTTCTTTGGCCTGGGCCTCTGGCTCTGGTGGCTGGCTACCACTCCTCAAGATCAAGTTCAGGGTGGGGGTCATGGCTGCTGGTCAACTGGTTGGGCGGGGTCCCCGTGGCCTAGCAACCACAGGAGCCCTCTGTGATGTCCTAGCCCCTGGCATTCTGTGCTGGCCACACTGGCACTGGGCAGCCCAACTGCCCTGCCACTAGGTCAGCCAGCAGCGCCCAGACGCCTGGGCCCTGGCACAGAGGGACGGAAGGATGGGAAGCCAGTGCTGACGGACAAGGGACCTCAGGGCTGGCAGCCAAGAGAAGACAGGTGGAGGTGTGCCCGGGATCCAGGGAGCCCAGGCCAGAGCTGCCTGCATGCCTGCCTGCCCTCCTGGATGTCTGTATGCTGCCTTTGTCCAGGTAGGTTTCTCAGGTCCCCTCCACTCCTGTCCTCTCCTGTCCTCTCCTGCCCTCACCATCCTCTCCTCTCCCCTCTCCTCTCCTCTGCACTTTGCTTCTCCCCTTTGACTGTCTTCTATTGCGGGTGCCCTGCTCAACAGCTCCAGCACTTGTGATGGTTCTCCAGTGACAGCTGTTCGCAACCCCTTCCACCCCCTTCCTGCCCCTGAGGTGACCCAACTCACAGGTCTCTGGCTCACCCCACCCACACCCACACCCCCCAACACATTCCCTGGTTCAGCCCCTCTGCCCTATTCAGCCGAACTCGCCCCTTTGCAACCTACCTATGCATCCTGGTTTGTCTTCACCATTCAAGGAGAGATCTCCTTTTGTACTTAGCTTGGTTGACTGGTGGATGGATGGATGGATGGATGGATGGATGCATGGATGCATGGATGCATGGATGCATGGATGGATGGATGGATGGATGGATGGATGGATGGATGTATAGATTGATGGGGGGATGGATGGATGCATGGAAAGCTCAATGGATTGGTTTCGTAGAGGCAGAGTACCATCTAGGGGTACTTGAGGCCGCTGGTGTCAGAGCCAGAGACTATGTCAAATGTAAAACATTAATTCATCAATAACAAAAATGAATAAGCACCTAAATAAATAAATAAATAAATAAATAAATATAAAAACTGGGTTAAAAAATACATGTTGTCTTTGCCTTTCTGCATATGGTATGCTGTGAGGATCTTAACAAGGAAAGCATTGTCCTGAGTAGCCCCTTTGAAGTAGTGTAATATTTCCTTTTCCTTGTTCTTTTTTTACTTTCAATTTTCTTGATTATTTACTGGAATAAATAGACAGGAATTGAGAGGGAAGGGAGGGATAGAGAGTTTGTGACACAGAGAGAGTCACCTGTAGCATTTCTGCACCACTTGTAAAGATTTCCCCCGGCAGGTGGGGACCAGGGTCTTTAAGCCCAGTCCCCCTGCATTGTAACATGAGTGCTTAATTGGGTGTGGCACCACCTGGTACCCTTGATGGGACACTTTTTTTTTAGCAATGAAAAGAAATTCTCGTGGCAAGGTAATAAATAAATGAAGAAATAAACAAAAGTGCATTTACATTAACTCTGGAAACACACAGGGACATATACATCTCTGTTACCTGTATTACTTATTCGTTGATTGATTGTTTGATTGATTGATTGATTGATTGCCTCAAGGGGTTATTGCCTCAGCTCAGTGCCTGCGCCATGAATAATCCACAGCCCCTGCACTCCTTTTGTTCCCCTTTCGCTACCCTTGTTGCTTGGTCACTGTGGTGGTTATTGTTGTGGTTGTCGTTGTTGTTTTGACCTTGCATCAGACAGAGAGAAAAGGAGAGAGCAGGGGAAATACAGAGTGGGAGAGGAAGATAGAGCCCCTAAAGACCTGCTTCACACCCTGTCAAGCGACTCCTCTGCAGGTGGGGGTCTGGGCGCCAGACTCCAGACCCTTCCACCTGTCCCCTCTTTTCGTGAGCGCCACAAGGCCTTAACCCTCTGACATACCGCCAAACCTCCCTGGATTTAATTTTGAAGGCAATATGTCCTGCCTCGTTTTGAATCTCATTATCCTGAGGGTCAGTCCTGGAGACAGTGTCATGACACGACACACGGAGATCTCTGGTATCAGAGAGCACCTGGAACAGCAGCTGGGGCTCTAGTGCCAGGGCAGGAGTAACTCCCCATCCACCGTCCACGAAGTCCACCTGCCTGCATTTTGGTCCTTTTCCCTCCAAAAAAGATCTTTCCCTTTTTTCACTGAGAAACAAGCAGCAGACAGGTTACCCAGGCAGGGGGAAAAATAAATAAATAAAAAGCCTTTTTTTTTTTTTTTCCCTTGCGAAGGACCATCTTCTGGGAAGTACAGGTTTTGAACCTGAAAACTCTGTCTGTCTGTGTCCTAGTCCACAGAAAGAGCCACTAGCCCAGCCAGATGTCACGCTCAGATGGGGTGTTTTTGCCAGTCAAAAGTCTGCACAGCGCACTAGGGATTGGGCGGCCTGAGACACAAATGTTACATTGTAGATGGAATGTTTGCAGTTCTTGCTCCCCAGGACATTGGACTTTCTCAACTCCCTCCCCTACAGCATGAAAAAAAGGTTCTTGACCAACCATAGAGCAAATGGAGTAAGGGCGAGTGGAGCTTGTTGCATGTCTGCGCTGCTCATGCCCAGGTGTCTGTGGAGGGCCGTGGCAGAGGCTATAAGGGGGCTAGGGGGCAGAAGGAGACTGTTTGAGAGGCAGGCTGCAGGCAGAGGAGCCCGTGAGTGTGTGCAAGGCTGTGTGTGTGGGCGAGGTGGCAGGGGGTTAGGGCAGGTGAGATGGCAGCTGGGCTGGCTCTGGGCCCACAGGGATGAAGCGCAGAAGCAGGGTGGCAGTAAAGTAGTGCAGGGAGGCACACAGTAGATGTTAGTTGGGGAGCTGGGGGACAAAGGGCAAGGGGAAAGGTGGCATCCTTGAGGAGGGGTCTGGAGTAGAGAGTGGGGGGAGCTGGAGGCATGGAAGGTCCCAGGAACCAGGGATTGACAGGAACAGATTCCTGTACCCACCCACTGGATAGAAGCTGCAGCAGCCAGAGCAGCAGCCCTGGCTTGCCTAGACCAAGGGCCCTGAGTGAGTCCCTCTGAGGATGAGGAAGAGGAGGAGGAGGAGGTGGAGGAGGAGGAACAGGAGGAGGAAGAAGAGGAGGAGGAGGAGGAGGAGGAGGAGGAGGGTCAGCAGGGCAGCTATCAGTAGGCAATGGGATTAATAGAGGCCTCCATTACGGAGGCATGTGTCCAGGCAGGCACCCACCAATCCTCAGTGGCAGCTCAGGGCACCCAGGGACCTGGTGTGGGTATCTCTGGGGCGGGGACTGTCAGTCAGTCAGCAAGACTGTGTGTCAGTGCAAATGGTGGGACAGGGGCCTGCCGGACCTTGGTCCCCAGCCATGGGCTCTCAGCTGCCAGCCTCATGCCCAGACACACACCAATCTGCCCAGAGCCCCTTGGCCCGGCCGACCTGCACCTTCTTTGGCCTGGGCCTCTGGTTCTGGTGGCTGGCTACCACTCCTCAAGATCAAGTTCAGGGTGGGGGTCATGGCTGCTGGTCAACTGGTTGGGCGGGGTCCCCGTGGCCTAGCAACCACAGGAGCCCTCTGTGATGTCCTAGCCCCTGGCATTATGTGCTGGCCACACTGGCACTGGGCAGCCCAACTGCCCTGCCACTAGGTCAGCCAGCAGCGCCCAGACGCCTGGGCCCTGGCACAGAGGGACGGAAGGATGGGAAGCCAGTGCTGACGGACAAGGGACCTCAGGGCTGGCAGCCAAGAGAAGACAGGTGGAGGTGTGCCCGGGATCCAGGGAGCCCAGGCCAGAGCTGCCTGCATGCCTGCCTGCCCTCCTGGATGTCTGTATGCTGCCTTTGTCCAGGTAGGTTTCTCAGGTCCCCTCCACTCCTGTCCTCTCCTGTCCTCTCCTGCCCTCACCATCCTCTCCTCTCCCCTCTCCTCTCCTCTGCACTTTGCTTCTCCCCTTTGACTGTCTTCTATTGCGGGTGCCCTGCTCAACAGCTCCAGCACTTGTGATGGTTCTCCAGTGACAGCTGTTCGCAACCCCTTCCACCCCCTTCCTGCCCCTGAGGTGACCCAACTCACAGGTCTCTGGCTCACCCCACCCACACCCACACCCCCCAACACATTCCCTGGTTCAGCCCCTCTGCCCTATTCAGCCGAACTCGCCCCTTTGCAACCTACCTATGCATCCTGGTTTGTCTTCACCATTCAAGGAGAGATCTCCTTTTGTACTTAGCTTGGTTGACTGGTGGATGGATGGATGGATGGATGGATGGATGGATGGATGCATGGATGCATGGATGCATGGATGCATGGATGGATGGATGGATGGATGGATGGATGGATGTATAGATTGATGGGGGGATGGATGGATGCATGGAAAGCTCAATGGATTGGTTTCGTAGAGGCAGAGTACCATCTAGGGGTACTTGAGGCCGCTGGTGTCAGAGCCAGAGTCTATGTCAAATGTAAAACATTAATTCATCAATAACAAAAATGAATAAGCACCTAAATAAATAAATAAATAAATAAATAAATAAATATAAAAACTGGGTTAAAAAATACATGGTGTCTTTGCCTTTCTGCATATGGTATGCTGTGAGGATCTTAACAAGGAAAGCATTGTCCTGAGTAGCCCCTTTGAAGTAGTGTAATATTTCCTTTTCCTTGTTCTTTTTTTACTTTCAATTTTCTTGATTATTTACTGGAATAAATAGACAGGAATTGAGAGGGAAGGGAGGGATAGAGAGTTTGTGACACAGAGAGAGTCACCTGTAGCATTTCTGCACCACTTGTAAAGATTTCCCCCGGCAGGTGGGGACCAGGGTCTTGAAGCCCAGTCCCCCTGCATTGTAACATGAGTGCTTAATTGGGTGTGGCACCACCTGGTACCCTTGATGGGACACTTTTTTTTTAGCAATGAAAAGAAATTCTCGTGGCAAGGTAATAAATAAATGAAGAAATAAACAAAAGTGCATTTACATTAACTCTGGAAACACACAGGGACATATACATCTCTGTTACCTGTATTACTTATTCGTTGATTGATTGTTTGATTGATTGATTGATTGATTGCCTCAAGGGGTTATTGCCTCAGCTCAGTGCCTGCGCCATGAATAATCCACAGCCCCTGCACTCCTTTTGTTCCCCTTTCGCTGCCCGTGTTGCTTGGTCACTGTGGTGGTTATTGTTGTGGTTGTCGTTGTTGTTTTGACCTTGCATCAGACAGAGAGAAAAGGAGAGCAGGGGAAATACAGAGTGGGAGAGGAAGATAGAGCCCCTAAAGACCTGCTTCACACCCTGTCAAGCGACTCCTCTGCAGGTGGGGGTCTGGGCGCCAGACTCCAGACCCTTCCACCTGTCCCCTCTTTTCGTGAGCGCCACAAGGCCTTAACCCTCTGACATACCGCCAAACCTCCCTGGATTTAATTTTGAAGACAATATGTCCTGCCTCGTTTTGAATCTCATTATCCTGAGGGTCAGTCCTGGAGACAGTGTCATGACACGACACACGGAGATCTCTGGTATCAGAGAGCACCTGGAACAGCAGCTGGGGCTCTAGTGCCAGGGCAGGAGCAACTCCCCATCCACCGTCCACGAAGTCCACCTGCCTGCATTTTGGTCCTTTTCCCTCCAAAAAAGATCTTTCCCTTTTTTCACTGAGAAACAAGCAGCAGACAGGTTACCCAGGCAGGGGGAAAAATAAATAAATAAAAAGCCTTTTTTTTTTTTTTTTTCCCTTGCGAAGGACCATCTTCTGGGAAGTACAGGTTTTGAACCTGAAAACTCTGTCTGTCTGTGTCCTAGTCCACAGAAAGTGCCACTAGCCCAGCCAGATGTCACGCTCAGATGGGGTGTTTTTGCCAGTCAAAAGTCTGCACAGCGCACTAGGGATTGGGCGGCCTGAGACCCAAATGTTACATTGTAGATGGAATGTTTGCAGTTCTTGCTCCCCAGGACATTGGACTTTCTCAACTCCCTCCCCTACAGCATGAACAAAAGGTTCTTGACCAACCATAGAGCAAATGGAGTAAGGGCGAGTGGAGCTTGTTGCATGTCTGCGCTGCTCATGCCCAGGTGTCTGTGGAGGGCCGTGGCAGAGGCTATAAGGGGGCTAGGGGGCAGAAGGAGACTGTTTGAGAGGCAGGCTGCAGGCAGGGGAGCCCGTGAGTGTGTGCAAGGCTGTGTGTGTGGGCGAGGTGGCAGGGGGTTAGGGCAGGTGAGATGGTAACTGGGCTGGCTCTGGGCCCACAGGGATGAAGCGCAGAAGCAGGGTGGCAGTAAAGTAGTGCAGGGAGGCACACAGTAGATGTTAGTTGGGGAGCTGGGGGACAGAGGGCAAGGGGAAAGGTGGCATCCTTGAGGAGGGGTCTGGAGTAGAGAGTGGGGGGAGCTGGAGGCATGGAAGGTCCCAGGAACCAGGGATTGACAGGAACAGATTCCTGTACCCACCCACTGGATAGAAGCTGCAGCAGCCAGAGCAGCAGCCCTGGCTTGCCTAGACCAAGGGCCCTGAGTGAGTCCCTCTGAGGATGAGGAAGAGGAGGAGGAGGAGGTGGAGGAGGAGGAACAGGAGGAGGAAGAAGAGGAGGAGGAGGAGGAGGAGGAGGAGGGTCAGCAGGGCAGCTATCAGTAGGCAATGGGATTAATAGAGGCCTCCATTACGGAGGCATGTGTCCAGGCAGGCACCCACCAATCCTCAGTGGCAGCTCAGGGCACCCAGGGACCTGGTGTGGGTATCTCTGGGGCGGGGACTGTCAGTCAGTCAGCAAGACTGTGTGTCAGTGCAAATGGTGGGACAGGGGCCTGCCGGACCTTGGTCCCCAGCCATGGGCTCTCAGCTGCCAGCCTCATGCCCAGACACACACCAATCTGCCCAGAGCCCCTTGGCCCGGCCGACCTGCACCTTCTTTGGCCTGGGCCTCTGGCTCTGGTGGCTGGCTACCACTCCTCAAGATCAAGTTCAGGGTGAGGGTCATGGCTGCTGGTCAACTGGTTGGGCGGGGTCCCCGTGGCCTAGCAACCACAGGAGCCCTCTGTGATGTCCTAGCCCCTGGCATTCTGTGCTGGCCACACTGGCACTGGGCAGCCCAACTGCCCTGCCACTAGGTCAGCCAGCAGCGCCCAGACGCCTGGGCCCTGGCACAGAGGGACGGAAGGATGGGAAGCCAGTGCTGACGGACAAGGGACCTCAGGGCTGGCAGCCAAGAGAAGACAGGTGGAGGTGTGCCCGGGATCCAGGGAGCCCAGGCCAGAGCTGCCTGCATGCCTGCCTGCCCTCCTGGATGTCTGTATGCTGCCTTTGTCCAGGTAGGTTTCTCAGGTCCCCTCCACTCCTGTCCTCTCCTGTCCTCTCCTGCCCTCACCATCCTCTCCTCTCCCCTCTCCTCTCCTCTGCACTTTGCTTCTCCCCTTTGACTGTCTTCTATTGCGGGTGCCCTGCTCAACAGCTCCAGCACTTGTGATGGTTCTCCAGTGACAGCTGTTCGCAACCCCTTCCACCCCCTTCCTGCCCCTGAGGTGACCCAACTCACAGGTCTCTGGCTCACCCCACCCACACCCACACCCCCCAACACATTCCCTGGTTCAGCCCCTCTGCCCTATTCAGCCGAACTCGCCCCTTTGCAACCTACCTATGCATCCTGGTTTGTCTTCACCATTCAAGGAGAGATCTCCTTTTGTACTTAGCTTGGTTGACTGGTGGATGGATGGATGGATGGATGGATGGATGGATGCATGGATGCATGGATGCATGGATGCATGGATGGATGGATGGATGGATGGATGGATGGATGGATGTATAGATTGATGGGGGGATGGATGGATGCATGGAAAGCTCAATGGATTGGTTTCGTAGAGGCAGAGTACCATCTAGGGGTACTTGAGGCCGCTGGTGTCAGAGCCAGAGACTATGTCAAATGTAAAACATTAATTCATCAATAACAAAAATGAATAAGCACCTAAATAAATAAATAAATAAATAAATAAATATAAAAACTGGGTTAAAAAATACATGTTGTCTTTGCCTTTCTGCATATGGTATGCTGTGAGGATCTTAACAAGGAAAGCATTGTCCTGAGTAGCCCCTTTGAAGTAGTGTAATATTTCCTTTTCCTTGTTCTTTTTTTACTTTCAATTTTCTTGATTATTTACTGGAATAAATAGACAGGAATTGAGAGGGAAGGGAGGGATAGAGAGTTTGTGACACAGAGAGAGTCACCTGTAGCATTTCTGCACCACTTGTAAAGATTTCCCCCGGCAGGTGGGGACCAGGGTCTTTAAGCCCAGTCCCCCTGCATTGTAACATGAGTGCTTAATTGGGTGTGGCACCACCTGGTACCCTTGATGGGACACTTTTTTTTTAGCAATGAAAAGAAATTCTCGTGGCAAGGTAATAAATAAATGAAGAAATAAACAAAAGTGCATTTACATTAACTCTGGAAACACACAGGGACATATACATCTCTGTTACCTGTATTACTTATTCGTTGATTGATTGTTTGATTGATTGATTGATTGATTGCCTCAAGGGGTTATTGCCTCAGCTCAGTGCCTGCGCCATGAATAATCCACAGCCCCTGCACTCCTTTTGTTCCCCTTTCGCTACCCTTGTTGCTTGGTCACTGTGGTGGTTATTGTTGTGGTTGTCGTTGTTGTTTTGACCTTGCATCAGACAGAGAGAAAAGGAGAGAGCAGGGGAAATACAGAGTGGGAGAGGAAGATAGAGCCCCTAAAGACCTGCTTCACACCCTGTCAAGCGACTCCTCTGCAGGTGGGGGTCTGGGCGCCAGACTCCAGACCCTTCCACCTGTCCCCTCTTTTCGTGAGCGCCACAAGGCCTTAACCCTCTGACATACCGCCAAACCTCCCTGGATTTAATTTTGAAGGCAATATGTCCTGCCTCGTTTTGAATCTCATTATCCTGAGGGTCAGTCCTGGAGACAGTGTCATGACACGACACACGGAGATCTCTGGTATCAGAGAGCACCTGGAACAGCAGCTGGGGCTCTAGTGCCAGGGCAGGAGTAACTCCCCATCCACCGTCCACGAAGTCCACCTGCCTGCATTTTGGTCCTTTTCCCTCCAAAAAAGATCTTTCCCTTTTTTCACTGAGAAACAAGCAGCAGACAGGTTACCCAGGCAGGGGGAAAAATAAATAAATAAAAAGCCTTTTTTTTTTTTTTTCCCTTGCGAAGGACCATCTTCTGGGAAGTACAGGTTTTGAACCTGAAAACTCTGTCTGTCTGTGTCCTAGTCCACAGAAAGAGCCACTAGCCCAGCCAGATGTCACGCTCAGATGGGGTGTTTTTGCCAGTCAAAAGTCTGCACAGCGCACTAGGGATTGGGCGGCCTGAGACCCAAATGTTACATTGTAGATGGAATGTTTGCAGTTCTTGCTCCCCAGGACATTGGACTTTCTCAACTCCCTCCCCTACAGCATGAAAAAAAGGTTCTTGACCAACCATAGAGCAAATGGAGTAAGGGCGAGTGGAGCTTGTTGCATGTCTGCGCTGCTCATGCCCAGGTGTCTGTGGAGGGCCGTGGCAGAGGCTATAAGGGGGCTAGGGGGCAGAAGGAGACTGTTTGAGAGGCAGGCTGCAGGCAGAGGAGTCCGTGAGTGTGTGCAAGGCTGTGTGTGTGGGCGAGGTGGCAGGGGGTTAGGGCAGGTGAGATGGCAGCTGGGCTGGCTCTGGGCCCACAGGGATGAAGCGCAGAAGCAGGGTGGCAGTAAAGTAGTGCAGGGAGGCACACAGTAGATGTTAGTTGGGGAGCTGGGGGACAAAGGGCAAGGGGAAAGGTGGCATCCTTGAGGAGGGGTCTGGAGTAGAGAGTGGGGGGAGCTGGAGGCATGGAAGGTCCCAGGAACCAGGGATTGACAGGAACAGATTCCTGTACCCACCCACTGGATAGAAGCTGCAGCAGCCAGAGCAGCAGCCCTGGCTTGCCTAGACCAAGGGCCCTGAGTGAGTCCCTCTGAGGATGAGGAAGAGGAGGAGGAGGAGGTGGAGGAGGAGGAACAGGAGGAGGAAGAAGAGGAGGAGGAGGAGGAGGAGGAGGAGGAGGGTCAGCAGGGCAGCTATCAGTAGGCAATGGGATTAATAGAGGCCTCCATTACGGAGGCATGTGTCCAGGCCGGCACCCACCAATCCTCAGTGGCAGCTCAGGGCACCCAGGGACCTGGTGTGGGTATCTCTGGGGCGGGGACTGTCAGTCAGTCAGCAAGACTGTGTGTCAGTGCAAATGGTGGGACAGGGGCCTGCCGGACCTTGGTCCCCAGCCATGGGCTCTCAGCTGCCAGCCTCATGCCCAGACACACACCAATCTGCCCAGAGCCCCTTGGCCCGGCCGACCTGCACCTTCTTTGGCCTGGGCCTCTGGTTCTGGTGGCTGGCTACCACACCTCAAGATCAAGTTCAGGGTGGGGGTCATGGCTGCTGGTCAACTGGTTGGGCGGGGTCCCCGTGGCCTAGCAACCACAGGAGCCCTCTGTGATGTCCTAGCCCCTGGCATTCTGTGCTGGCCACACTGGCACTGGGCAGCCCAACTGCCCTGCCACTAGGTCAGCCAGCAGCGCCCAGACGCCTGGGCCCTGGCACAGAGGGACGGAAGGATGGGAAGCCAGTGCTGACCGACAAGGGACCTCAGGGCTGGCAGCCAAGAGAAGACAGGTGGAGGTGTGCCCGGGATCCAGGGAGCCCAGGCCAGAGCTGCCTGCATGCCTGCCTGCCCTCCTGGATGTCTGTATGCTGCCTTTGTCCAGGTAGGTTTCTCAGGTCCCCTCCACTCCTGTCCTCTCCTGTCCTCTCCTGCCCTCACCATCCTCTCCTCTCCCCTCTCCTCTCCTCTGCACTTTGCTTCTCCCCTTTGACTGTCTTCTATTGCGGGTGCCCTGCTCAACAGCTCCAGCACTTGTGATGGTTCTCCAGTGACAGCTGTTCGCAACCCCTTCCACCCCCTTCCTGCCCCTGAGGTGACCCAACTCACAGGTCTCTGGCTCACCCCACCCACACCCACACCCCCCAACACATTCCCTGGTTCAGCCCCTCTGCCCTATTCAGCCGAACTCGCCCCTTTGCAACCTACCTATGCATCCTGGTTTGTCTTCACCATTCAAGGAGAGATCTCCTTTTGTACTTAGCTTGGTTGACTGGTGGATGGATGGATGGATGGATGGATGGATGGATGGATGCATGGATGCATGGATGCATGGATGCATGGATGGATGGATGGATGGATGGATGGATGGATGTATAGATTGATGGGGGGATGGATGGATGCATGGAAAGCTCAATGGATTGGTTTCGTAGAGGCAGAGTACCATCTAGGGGTACTTGAGGCCGCTGGTGTCAGAGCCAGAGTCTATGTCAAATGTAAAACATTAATTCATCAATAACAAAAATGAATAAGCACCTAAATAAATAAATAAATAAATAAATAAATAAATATAAAAACTGGGTTAAAAAATACATGGTGTCTTTGCCTTTCTGCATATGGTATGCTGTGAGGATCTTAACAAGGAAAGCATTGTCCTGAGTAGCCCCTTTGAAGTAGTGTAATATTTCCTTTTCCTTGTTCTTTTTTTACTTTCAATTTTCTTGATTATTTACTGGAATAAATAGACAGGAATTGAGAGGGAAGGGAGGGATAGAGAGTTTGTGACACAGAGAGAGTCACCTGTAGCATTTCTGCACCACTTGTAAAGATTTCCCCCGGCAGGTGGGGACCAGGGTCTTGAAGCCCAGTCCCCCTGCATTGTAACATGAGTGCTTAATTGGGTGTGGCACCACCTGGTACCCTTGATGGGACACTTTTTTTTTAGCAATGAAAAGAAATTCTCGTGGCAAGGTAATAAATAAATGAAGAAATAAACAAAAGTGCATTTACATTAACTCTGGAAACACACAGGGACATATACATCTCTGTTACCTGTATTACTTATTCGTTGATTGATTGTTTGATTGATTGATTGATTGATTGCCTCAAGGGGTTATTGCCTCAGCTCAGTGCCTGCGCCATGAATAATCCACAGCCCCTGCACTCCTTTTGTTCCCCTTTCGCTGCCCTTGTTGCTTGGTCACTGTGGTGGTTATTGTTGTGGTTGTCGTTGTTGTTTTGACCTTGCATCAGACAGAGAGAAAAGGAGAGAGCAGGGGAAATACAGAGTGGGAGAGGAAGATAGAGCCCCTAAAGACCTGCTTCACACCCTGTCAAGCGACTCCTCTGCAGGTGGGGGTCTGGGCGCCAGACTCCAGACCCTTCCACCTGTCCCCTCTTTTCGTGAGCGCCACAAGGCCTTAACCCTCTGACATACCGCCAAACCTCCCTGGATTTAATTTTGAAGGCAATATGTCCTGCCTCGTTTTGAATCTCATTATCCTGAGGGTCAGTCCTGGAGACAGTGTCATGACAGGACACACGGAGATCTCTGGTATCAGAGAGCACCTGGAACAGCAGCTGGGGCTCTAGTGCCAGGGCAGGAGCAACTCCCCATCCACCGTCCACGAAGTCCACCTGCCTGCACTTTGGTCTTTTTCCCTCCAAAAAAGATCTTTCCCTTTTTTCAATGAGAAACAAGCAGCAGACAGGTTACGCAGGCAGGGGGAAAAAATAAATAAAAAGCCTTTATTTATTTTTTTTTTCCCTTGCGAAGGACCATCTTCTGGGAAGTACAGGTTTTGAACCTGAAAACTCTGTCTGTCTGTGTCCTAGTCCACAGAAAGAGCCACTAGCCCAGCCAGATCTCACGCTCAGATGGGGTGTTTTTGCCAGTCAAAAGTCTGCACAGCGCACTAGGGATTGGGCAGCCTGAGACCCAAATGTTACATTGTAGATGGAATGTTTGCAGTTCTTGCTCCCCAGGACATTGGACTTTCTCAACTCCCTCCCCTACAGCATGAAAAAAAGGTTCTTGACCAACCATAGAGCAAATGGTGTAAGGGCGAGTGGAGCTTGTTGCATGTCTGCGGTGCTCATGCCCAGGTGTCTGTGGGGGGCCGTGGCAGAGGCTGTAAGGGGGCTAGGGGGCAGAAGGAGACTGTTTGAGAGGCAGGCTGCAGGCAGGGGAGCCCGTGAGTGTGTGCAAGGCTGTGTGTGTGGGCGAGGTGGCAGGGGGTTAGGGCAGGTGAGATGGCAGCTGGGCTGGCTCTGGGCCCACAGGGCTGAAGCGCAGAAGCAGGGTGGCAGTAAAGTAGTGCAGGGAGGCACACAGTAGATGTTAGTTGGGGAGCTGGGGGACAAAGGGCAAGGGGAAAGGTGGCATCCTTGAGGAGGGGTCTGGAGTAGAGAGTGGGGGGAGCTGGAGGCATGGAAGGTCCCAGGAACCAGGGATTGACAGGAACAGATTCCTGTACCCACCCACTGGATAGAAGCTGCAGCAGCCAGAGCAGCAGCCCTGGCTTGCCTAGACCAAGGGCCCTGAGTGAGTCCCTCTGAGGATGAGGAAGAGGAGGAGGAGGAGGTGGAGGAGGAGGAACAGGAGGAGGAAGAAGAGGAGGAGGAGGAGGAGGAGGGTCAGCAGGGCAGCTATCAGTAGGCAATTGGATTAATAGAGGCCTCCATTACTGAGGCATGTGTCCAGGCAGGCACCCACCAATCCTCAGGGGCAGCTCAGGGCACCCAGGGACCTGGTGTGGGTATCTCTGGGGCGGGGACTGTCAGTCAGTCAGCAAGACTGTGTGTCAGTGCAAATGGTGGGACAGGGGCCTGCCGGACCTTGGTCCCCAGCCCTGGGCTCTCAGCTGCCAGCCTCATGCCCAGACATACACCAATCTGCCCAGAGCCCCTTGGCCCGGCCGACCTGCACCTGCTTTGGCCTGGGGCTCTGGCTCTGGTGGCTGGCTACCACTCCTCAAGGTCAAGTTCAGGGTAGGGGTCATGGCTGCTGGTCAACTGGTTGGGCGGGGTCCCCGTGGCCTAGCAACCACAGGAGCCCTCTGTGATGTCCTAGCCCCTGGCATTCTGTGCTGGCCACACTGGCACTGGGCAGCCCAACTGCCCTGCCACTAGGTCAGCCAGCAGCGCCCAGACGCCTGGGCCCTGGCACAGAGGGACGGAAGGATGGGAAGCCAGTGCTGACCGACAAGGGACCTCAGGGCTGGCAGCCAAGAGAAGAAAGGTGGAGGTGTGCCCGGGATCCAGGGAGCCCAGGCCAGAGCTGCCTGCATGTCTGCCTGCCCTCCTGGATGTCTGTATGCTGCCTTTGTCCAGGTAGGTTTCTCAGGTCCCCTCCACTCTTGTCCTCTCCTGTCCTCTCCTGTCCTCTCCTGCCCTCACCATCCTCTCCCCTCTCCTCTCCTCTGCACTTTGCTTCTCCCCTTTGACTGTCTTCTATTGCGGGTGCCCTGCTCAACAGCTCCAGCACTTGTGATGGTTCTCCAGTGACAGCTGTTCGCAACCCCTTCCACCCCCTTCCTGCCCCTGAGGTGACCCAACTCACAGGTCTCTGGCTCACCCCACCCACACCCACACCCCCCAACACATTCCCTGGTTCAGCCCCTCTGCCCTATTCAGCCGAACTCGCCCCTTTGCAACCTACCTATGCATCCTGGTTTGTCTTCACCATTCAAGGAGAGATCTCCTTTTGTACTTAGCTTGGTTGACTGGTGGATGGATGGATGGATGGATGGATGGATGCATGGATGCATGGATTCATGGATGTATGGATGCATGGATGGATGGATGGATGGATGTATAGATTGATGGGTGGATGGATGGATGCATGGAAAGCTCAATGGATTGGTTTCGAAGAGGCAGAGTACCATCTAGGGGTACTTGAGGCCGCTGGTGTCAGAGCCAGAGTCTATGTCAAATGTAAAACATTAATTCATCAATAACAAAAATGAATAAGCACCTAAATAAATAAATAAATAAATAAATAAATAAATATAAAAACTGGGTTAAAAAATACATGGTGTCTTTGCCTTTCTGCATATGGTATGCTGTGAGGATCTTAACAAGGAAAGCATTGTCCTGAGTAGCCCCTTTGAAGTAGTGGAATATTTCCTTTTCCTTTTTCTTTTTTTACTTTCAATTTTCTTGATTATTTACTGGAATAAATAGACAGGAATTGAGAGGGAACGGAGGGATAGAGAGTTTGTGACACAGAGAGAGTCACCTGTAGCATTTCTGCACCACTTGTAAAGATTTCCCCCGGCAGGTGGGGACCAGGGTCTTGAAGCCCAGTCCCCCTGCATTGTAACATGAGTGCTTAACTGGGTGTGGCACCACCTGGTACCCTTGATGGGACACTTTTTTTTTTAGCAATGAAAAGAAATTCTCGTGGCAAGGTAATAAATAAATGAAGAAATAAACAAAAGTGCATTTACATTAACTCTGGAAACACACAGGGACATATACATCTCTGTTACCTGTATTACTTATTCGTTGATTGATTGTTTGATTGATTGATTGATTGATTGCCTCAAGGGGTTATTGCCTCAGCTCAGTGCCTGCGCCACGAATAATCCACAGCCCCTGCACTCCTTTTGTTCCCCTTTCGCTGCCCTTGTTGCTTGGTCACTGTGGTGGTTATTGTTGTGGTTGTCGTTGTTGTTTTGACCTTGCATCAGACAGAGAGAAAAGGAGAGAGCAGGGGAAATACAGAGTGGGAGAGGAAGATAGAGCCCCTAAAGACCTGCTTCACACCCTGTCAAGCGACTCCTCTGCAGGTGGGGGTCTGGGCGCCAGACCCCAGACCCTTCCACCTGTCCCCTCTTTTCGTGAGCGCCACAAGGCCTTACCCTCTGACATACCGCCAAACCTCCCTGGATTTACTTTTGAAGGCAATATGTCCTGCCTCGTTTTTGAATCTCATTATCCTGAGGGTCAGTCCTGGAGACAGTGTCATGACACGACACACGGAGATCTCTGTTATCAGAGAGCACCTGGAACAGCAGCTGGGGCTCTAGTGCCAGGGCAGGAGCAACTCCCCATCCACCGTCCACGAAGTCCACCTGCCTGCATTTTGGTCCTTTTCCCTCCAAAAAAGATCTTTCCCTTTTTTCACTGAGAAACAAGCAGCAGACAGGTTACCCAGGCAGGGGGAAAAATAAATAAATAAAAAGCCTTTTTTTTTTTTTTCCCTTGCGAAGGACCATCTTCTGGGAAGTACAGGTTTTGAACCTGAAAACTCTGTCTGTCTGTGTCCTAGTCCACAGAAAGAGCCACTAGCCCAGCCAGATGTCACGCTCAGATGGGGTGTTTTTGCCAGTCAAAAGTCTGCACAGCGCACTAGGGATTGGGCGGCCTGAGACCCAAATGTTACATTGTAGATGGACTGTTTGCAGTTCTTGCTCCCCTGGACATTGGACTTTCTCAACTCCCTCCCCTACAGCATGAAAAAAAGGTTCTTGACCAACCATAGAGCAAATGGAGTAAGGGCGAGTGGAGCTTGTTGCATGTCTGCGCTGCTCATGCCCAGGTGTCTGTGGGTGGCCGTGGCAGAGGCTGTAAGGGGGCTAGGGGGCAGAAGGAGACTGTTTGAGAGGCAGGCTGCAGGCAGGGGAGCCCGTGAGTGTGTGCAAGGCTGTGTGTGTGGGCGAGGTGGCAGGGGGTTAGGGCAGGTGAGATGGCAGCTGGGCTGGCTCTGGGCCCACAGGGCTGAAGCGCAGAAGCAGGGTGGCAGTAAAGTAGTGCAGGGAGGCACACAGTAGATGTTAGTTGGGGAGCTGGGGGACAGAGGGCAAGGGGAAAGGTGGCATCCTTGAGGAGGGGTCTGGAGTAGAGAGTGGGGGGAGCTGGAGGCATGGAAGGTCCCAGGAACCAGGGAATGACAGGAACAGATTCCTGTACCCACCCACTGGATAGAAGCTGCAGCAGCCAGAGCAGCAGCCCTGGCTTGCCTAGACCAAGGGCCCTGAGTGAGTCCCTCTGAGGATGAGGAAGAGGAGGAGGAGGAGGTGAAGGAGGAGGAACAGGAGGAGGAAGAAGAGGAGGAGGAGGAGGAGGAGGAGGAGGATGAGGGTCAGCAGGGCAGCTATCAGTAGGCAATGGGATTAATAGAGGCCTCCATTACGGAGGCATGTGTCCCGGCAGGCACCCACCAATCCTCAGGGGCAGCTCAGGGCACCCAGGGACCTGGTGTGGGTATCTCTGGGGCGGGGACTGTCAGTCAGTCAGCAAGACTGTGTGTCAGTGCAAATGGTGGACAGGGGCCTGCCGACCTTGGTCCCCAGCCCTGGGCTCTCAGCTGCCAGCCTCATGCCCAGACACACACCAATCTGCCCAGAGCCCCTTGGCCCGGCCGACCTGCACCTGATTTGGCCTGGGGCTCTGGCTCTGGTGGCTGGCTACCACTCCTCAAGGTCAAGTTCAGGGTGGGGGTCATGGCTGCTGGTCAACTGGTTGGGCGGAGTCCCCGTGGCCTAGCAACCACAGGAGCCCTCTGTGATGTCCTAGCCCCTGGCATTCTGTGCTGGCCACACTGGCACTGGGCAGCCCAACTGCCCTGCCACTAGGTCAGCCAGCAGCGCCCAGACGCCTGGGCCCTGGCACAGAGGGACGGAAGGATGGGAAGCCAGTGCTGACCGACAAGGGACCTCAGGGCTGGCAGCCAAGAGAAGACAGGTGGAGGTGTGCCCGGGATCCAGGGAGCCCAGGCCAGAGCTGCCTGCATGCCTGCCTGCCTTCCTGGATGTCTGTATGCTGCCTTTGTCCAGGTAGGTTTCTCAGGTCCCCTCCACTCCTGTCCTCTCCTGTCCTCTCCTGTCCTCTCCTCTCCTCACCATCCTCTCCCCTCTCCTCTCCTCTGCACTTTGCTTCTCTCCTTTGACTGTCTTCTGTTGCGGGTGCCCTGCTCAACAGCTCCAGCACTTGTGATGGTTCTCCAGTGACAGCTGCTCGCAACCCCTTCCACCCCCTTCCTGCCCCTGAGGTGACCCAACTCACAGGTCTCTGGCTCACCCCACCCACACCCACACCGCCCCAACACATTCCCTGGTTCAGCCCCTCTGCCCTATTCAGCCGAACTCGCCCCTTTGCAACCTACGTATGCATCCTGGTTTGTCTTCACCATTCAAGGAGAGATCTCCTTTTGTACTTAGCTTGGTTGACTGGTGGATGGAAGGATGGATGGATGGATGGATGGATGGATGCATGGATGCATGGATGCATGGATGCATGGATGGATGGATGGATGGATGTATAGATTGATGGGTGGATGGATGGATGCATGGAAAGCTCAATGGATTGGTTTCGTAGAGGCAGAGTACCATCTAGGGGTACTTGAGGCCGCTGGTGTCAGAGCCAGAGTCTATGTCAAATGTAAAACATTAATTCATCAATAACAAAAATGAATAAGCACCTAAATAAATAAATAAATAAATAAATATAAAAACTGGGTTAAAAAATACATGGTGTCTTTGCCTTTCTGCATATGGTATGCTGTGAGGATCTTAACAAGGAAAGCATTGTCCTGAGTAGCCCCTTTGAAGTAGTGTAATATTTCCTTTTCCTTGTTCTTTTTTTACTTTCAATTTTCTTGATTATTTACTGGAATAAATAGACAGGAATTGAGAGGGAAGGGAGGGATAGAGAGTTTGTGACACAGAGAGAGTCACCTGTAGCATTGCTGAACCACTTGTAAAGATTTCCCCCGGCAGGTGGGGACCAGGGTCTTGAAGCCCAGTCCCCCTGCATTGTAACATGAGTGCTTAATTGGGTGTGGCACCACCTGGTACCCTTGATGGGACACTTTTTTTTTAGCAATGAAAAGAAATTCTCGTGGCAAGGTAATAAATAAATGAAGAAATAAACAAAAGTGCATTTACATTAACTCTGGAAACACACAGGGACATATACATCTCTGTTACCTGTATTACTTATTCGTTGATTGATTGTTTGATTGATTGGTTGATTGATTGCCTCAAGGGGTTATTGCCTCAGCTCAGTGCCTGCGCCACGAATAATCCACAGCCCCTGCACTCCTTTTGTTCCCCTTTCGCTGCCCTTGTTGCTTGGACACTGTGGTGGTTATTGTTGTGGTTGTCGTTGTTGTTTTGACCTTGCATCAGACAGAGAGAAAAGGAGAGAGCAGGGGAAATACAGAGTGGGAGAGGAAGATAGAGCCCATAAAGACCTGCTTCACACCCTGTAAAGCGACTCCTCTGCAGGTGGGGGTCTGGGCGCCAGACCCCAGACCCTTCTACCTGTCCCCTCTTTTCGTGAGCGCCACAAGGCCTTAACCCTCTGACATACCGCCAAACCTCCCTGGATTTACTTTTGAAGGCAATATGTCCTGCCTCGTTTTGAATCTCATTATCCTGAGGGTCAGCCCTGGAGACAGTGTCATGACACGACACACGGAGATCTCTGGTATCAGAGAGCACCTGGAACAGCAGCTGGGGCTCTAGTGCCAGGGCAGGAGCAACTCCCCATCCACCGTCCACGAAGTCCACCTGCCTGCATTTTGGTCCTTTTCCCTCCAAAAAAGATCTTTCCATTTTTTCACTGAGAAACAAGCAGCAGACAGGTTACCCAGGCAGGGGGAAAAAAAATAAATAAAAAGCCTTTTTTTTTTTTTCCCTTGCGAAGGACCATCTTCTGGGAAGTACAGGTTTTGAACCTGAAAACTCTGTCTGTCTGTGTCCTAGTCCACAGAAAGAGCCACTAGCCCAGCCAGATGTCACGCTCAGATGGGGTGTTTTTGCCAGTCAAAAGTCTGCACAGCGCACTAGGGATTGGGCGGCCTGAGACCCAAATGTTACATTGTAGATGGACTGTTTGCAGTTCTTGCTCCCCAGGACATTGGACTTTCTCAACTCCCTCCCCTACAGCATGAAAAAAAGGTTCTTGACCAACCATAGAGCAAATGGAGTAAGGGCGAGTGGAGCTTGTTGCATCTCTGCGCTGCTCATGCCCAGGTGTCTGTGGGGGGCCGTGGCAGAGGCTGTAAGGGGGCTAGGGGGCAGAAGGAGACTGTTTGAGAGGCAGGCTGCAGGCAGGGGAGCCCGTGAGTGTGTGCAAGGCTGTGTGTGTGGGCGAGGTGGCAGGGGGTTAGGGCAGGTGAGATGGCAGCTGGGCTGGCTCTGGGCCCACAGGGCTGAAGCGCAGAAGCAGAGTGGCAGTAAAGTAGTGCAGGGAGACACACAGTAGATGTTAGTTGGGGAGCTGGGGGACAGAGGGCAAGGGGAAAGGTGGCATCCTTGAGGAGGGGTCTGGAGTAGAGAGTGGGGGGAGCTGGAGGCATGGAAGGTCCCAGGAACCAGGGATTGACAGGAACAGATTCCTGTACCCACCCACTGGATAGAAGCTGCAGCAGCCAGAGAAAAGGACCAAAATGCAGGCAGGTGGACTCCGTGGAAGGTGGATGGGGAGTTGCTCCTGCCCTGGCACTAGAGCCCCAGCTGCTGTTCCAGGTGCTCTCTGATAACAGAGATCTCCGTGTGTCGTGTCATGACACTGTCTCCAGGACTGACCCTCAGGATAATGAGGATTCAAAACGAGGCAGGTGATACTGCCTTCAAAAGTAAATCCAGGGAGGTTTGGCGGTATGTCAGAGGGTTAAGGGCTTGTGGCGCTCACGAATAGAGGGGACAGGTGGAAGGATTTGGGGTCTGGCCCCCAGACCGCCACCTGCAGGGGAGTCGCTTTACAGGGGGTGAAGCAGGTCTTTAGGAGCTCTATCTTTCTCTCCCACCCTGTATTTCCTCTGCTCTCTCCTTTTGTGTCTGTCAGATGCAAGGTCAGTAACAACAACAACAACAAAAACAATAACCACCACAGTGACCAAGCAACAAGGGCAGCGAAAGGGGAACAAATGGAGTGCAGGAGCTGTGGATTATTCGTGGCATAGGCACTCAGCTGTGGCAATAACCCCTTGAGGCTATCAATCCCTACATGAAGAAGTAATACAGGTAACAGAGACGTATATGTCCCTGTGCGTTTCCACTGAGTTAATGTAAATGCACTTTTATTTACTTCTTCATTTATTTATTACCTTGCCACGAGAATTTCTTTTCATTGCTAAAAAAAGTGTCCCATCAAGGGTACCAGGTGGTGCCACACCCAGGTAAGCACTCATGTTACAATGCAGGAGGACTGGGCTTCAACACCCTGGTTCCCACCTGCCAGGGGAAATCTTTACAAGTGGTGCGGAAGTGCTGCAGTTGTCTCTCTCTGTCTCAAACTCTCTCTACCTCCCTTCCCTCTCAATTCCTGTCTATTTATTGCAGTGAATAATCAAGAAAATAGAAAGTAAAAAAAGAAAAAGGAAAAGGAAATATTCCACGACTTCAAATGGGCTACTCAGGACAATGCTTTCCTTGTTAAGATCCTCACAGCATTCCATATGCAGAAAGGCAAAGACGCCATGTATTTTTTAACCCAGTTTTTATATTTATTTATTTATTTAGGTGCTAATTCATTTTTGTTATTGATGAATTAATATTTTACATTTGACATTGACTAGGGATCTGACACCAGCGGACTCCAGTACCCCTATATGGTACTCTGCTTCTACAAAACCGATCCATTGACCTGTCCATCCATCCATCCATCCATCCACCCATACATCTATCCATCCATTCATCCATCCATCCATCCATCCATCCATCCATCCATCCACCATTCAACCAAGCTAAGTACAAATGGAGATCTCTCCTTGCATGGTGAGGAGAAACAACGATGCATAGGTAGGTTGCAAAGGCCCAGTTTGGCTGAATAGGGCAGAGGGGCTGAACCAGGGAATGTGTTGGGGCGTGTGGGTTTGGGTGGGGTGAGCCGGAGACCCTGTGAGCTGGGTCACATTAGGGGCAGGCAGGGGGTGGAAGGGGTTGCGAACAGCTGTCACTGGAGAACCATCACAAGTGCTGGAGCTGGTGAGCAGGGCACCTGGAAGAGAGGACAGACAAAGGAGAGAAGTAAAGTGCGGAGGAGAGGAGAGGGGAGAGGATGGTGATGACAGGAGAGGACAGGAGAGGACAGGATTGGAGGGGACCTGAGAAACCTACCTGGACAAAGGCAGCATACAGACATCCAGGAAGGCAGGCAGGCATGCAGGCAGCTCTGGCCTCGGCTCCCTGGATCCCGCGCGCGCACCTCCACCTGTCTTCTCTTGGCTGCCAGCCCTGAGGTCCCTCGTTGGTCAGCACTGTCTTCCCATCCTTCCGTCCCTCTGTGCCAGGGCCCAGGCATCTGGGCGCTGTTGCCTGACCTAGTGGCAGGGCAGTTGGGCTGCCCAGTGCCAGTGTGGCCAGCACAGATTGCCAGGGGCTAGGACATCACAGAGGGCTCCTGTGGTTGCTAGGCCACAGGGACCCCGCCCATCCAGTTGACCAGCAGCCATGACCCCCACGCTGAACTTGACCTGAGGGGTGGTGGCCAGCCACCAGAGCCAGAGCCCCAGGCCAAAGCAGGTGCTGGTCGGCCGGGCCAAGGGGCTATGGGCAGATTGGTGTGTGTCTGGGCATGGGGCTGGCATCTGACAGTCCAGGGCGGGGGACCAAGGTCCGCCAGGCCCCTGTCCCACCATGTGCACTGACACACAGTCTTGCTGACTGACTGACAGTCCCCGCCCCAGAGATACCCACACCAAGTCCCTGGGTGCCCTGAGCTGCCCCTGAGGGTTGGTGGGTGCCTGCCTGGACACATGCCTCCGTAATGGAGGCCTCTATTAATCCCGTTGCCTACTGACAGCTGCCCTCCTGCCCCTCCTCCTCCTCCTCCGCCTCCTCCTCCTCCTCTTCTTCCTCCTCCTCTTCCTCCTCCTCCTCCTCCACCCCCTCCTCCTCTTCCTCATCCTCAGACAGACTCACTCAGGGGCCTTGGCCTAGGCAAGCCAGGGCTGCTGCTCTGGCTTCTGCAGCTTCTATCCAGTGGGGGGGGGTGTGGGAATCTGTTCCTGTCAGTCCCTGATTCCTGGGACCTTCCATGCCTCCAGCTCCCCCCACTCTCTAGTCCTGACCCCTCCTCAAGGATGCCCCCTTTCCCCTTACCCTCTGTCCCCCAGCTCCCAACTAACATCTACTGTGTTCCTCCCTGCGCTACTTTACTGCCACCCTGCTTCTGCACTTCAGCCCTGAGGGCCCAGGGCCAGCCCAGGTGCCATCTCACCATCCAGCAGGGGGACCTGCCCTAACCCCCTGCCACCACACCCACACACACAGCCCTGCACACACTCCTGGGCTCCCCTGCCTGCAGCCTGACTCTCAAACAGTCTCCTTCTGCCCCCTAGCCCCCTTACAGCCTCTGCCACGGACCCCCACAGACACCTGGGCATGAGCAGTGCAGACATGGAAACAGCTGCCCACGCCCCCACTCCAGTTGCTCCAAGGTTGTCAAGAGTCTTTTTTTCATGCTGTAGGGGAGGGAGTTGAGACAGTCCAATGTCCTGGGGAGCAAGAACTGCAAACAGTCCATCTACAATGTAACATTTGGGTCTCAGGCCGCCCAATCCCTAGTGTGCTGTGCAGACCTTTGACTGGCAAAAACACCCCATCTGAGCGTGAGATCTGGCTGGGCTAGTGGCTCTTTCTGTGGACTAAGAGACAGACAGACAGAGTTTTCAGGTTCAAAACCTATACTTCCCAGAAGATGGTCATTCACATCGGTAAAAAAAAAAAAAAAAAAAAAAAAAGGCTTTTTATTTTTTTTTTTTCCCTGCCTGGGTAACCTGTCTCCTGCCTGTTTCAAAGTGAAAAAAGGGAAAAATCTTTTTTGGAGGGAAAAGGACCAAAATGCAGGCAGGTGGACTCCGTGGAAGGTGGATGGGGAGTTGCTCCTGCCCTGGCACTAGAGCCCCAGCTGCTGTTCCAGGTGCTCTCTGATAACAGAGATCTCCGTGTGTCCTGTCATGACACTGTCTCCAGGACTGAGCCTCAGGATAATGAGGATTCAAAACGAGGCAGGTGATACTGCCTTCAAAAGTAAATCCAGGGAGGTTAGGCGGTATGTCAGAGGGTTAAGGGCTTGTGGCGCTCACGAATAGAGGGGACAGGTGGAAGGATTTGGGGTCTGGCCCCCAGACCGCCACCTGCAGGGGAGTCGCATTACAGGGGGTGAAGCAGGTCTTTAGGAGCTCTATCTTTCTCTCCCACCCTGTATTTCCTCTGCTCTCTCCTTTTGTGTCTGTCAGATGCAAGGTTAGTAACAACAACAACAACAACCTCAACAATAACCACCACAGTGACCAAGCAACAAGGGCAGCGAAAGGGTAACAAATGGAGTGCAGGAGCTGTGGATTATTCGTGGTGTAGGCACTCAGCTGTGGCAATAACCTCTTGAGGCAATCAATCCCTACATGAAGAAGTAATACAGGTAACAGAGACGTATATGTCCCTGTGCGTTTCCACTGAGTTAATGTAAATGCACTTTTATTTACTTCTTCATTTATTTATTACCTTGCCACGAGAATTTCTTTTCATTGCTAAAAAAAAGTGTCCCGTCAAGGGTACCAGGTGGTGCCACACCCAGGTAAGCACTCATGTTACAATGCAGGAGGACTGGGCTTCAACACCCTGGTTCCCACCTGCCAGGGGAAATCTTTACAAGTGGTGCGGAAGTGCTGCAGTTGTCTCTCTCTCTGTCTCAAACTCTCTCTACCTCCCTTCCCTCTCAATTCCTGTCTATTTATTCCAGTGAATAATCAAGAAAATAGAAAGTAAAAAAAGAAAAAGGAAAAGGAAATATTCCACGACTTCAAATGGGCTACTCAGGACAATGCTTTCCTTGTTAAGATCCTCACAGCATTCCATATGCAGAAAGGCAAAGACGCCATGTATTTTTTAACCCAGTTTTTATATTTATTTATTTATTTAGGTGCTACTTCATTTTTGTTATTGATGAATTAATGTTTTACATTTGACATTGACTAGGGATCTGACACCAGCGGACTCCAGTACCCCTATATGGTACTCTGCTTCTACAAAACCGATCCATTGACCTGTCCATCCATCCATCCATCCACCCATACATCTATCCATCCATTCATCCATCCATCCATCCATCCACCATTCAACCAAGCTAAGTACAAATGGAGATCTCTCCTTGAATGGTGAGGAGAAACAACGATGCATAGGTAGGTTGCAAAGGCCCAGTTTGGCTGAATAGGGCAGAGGGGCTGAACCAGGGAATGTGTTGGGGCGTGTGGGTTTGGGTGGGGTGAGCCGGAGACCCTGTGAGCTGGGTCACATTAGGGGCAGGCAGGGGGTGGAAGGGGTTGCGAACAGCTGTCACTGGAGAACCATCACAAGTGCTGGAGCTGGTGAGCAGGGCACCTGGAAGAGAGGACAGATAAAGGAGAGAAGCAAAGTGCGGAGGAGAGGAGAGGGGAGAGGATGGTGAGGAAAGGAGAGGACAGGAGAGGACAGGATTGGAGGGCACCTGAGAAACCTACCTGGACAAAGGCAGCATACAGACATCCAGGAAGGCAGGCAGGCATGCAGGCAGCTCTGGCCTGGGCTCCCTGGATCCCGGGCACACCTCCACCTGTCTTCTCTTGGCTGCCAGCCCTGAGGTCCCTCGTCGGTCAGCACTGTCTTCCCATCCTTCCGTCCCTCTGTGCCAGGGCCCAGGCGTCTGGGCGCTGTTGCCTGACCTAGTGGCAGGGCAGTTGGGCTGCCCAGTGCCAGTGTGGCCAGCACAGATTGCCAGGGGCTAGGACATCACAGAGGGCTCCTGTGGTTGCTAGGCCACAGGGACCCCGCCCATCCAGTTGACCAGCAGCCATGACCCCCACGCTGAACTTGACCTGAGGGGTGGTTGCCAGCCACCAGAGCCAGAGCCCCAGGCCAAAGCAGGTGCTGGTCGGCCGGGCCAAGGGGCTATGGGCAGATTGGTGTGTGTCTGGGCATGGGGCTGGCATCTGACAGTCCAGGGCGGGGGACCAAGGTCCACCAGGCCCCTGTCCCACCATGTGCACTGACACACAGTCTTGCTGACTGACTGACAGTCCCCGCCCCAGAGATACCCACACCAAGTCCCTGGGTGCCCTGAGCTGCCCCTGAGGGTTGGTGGGTGCCTGCCTGGACACATGCCTCCGTAATGGAGGCCTCTATTAATCCCGTTGCCTACTGACAGCTGCCCTCCTGCCCCTCCTCCTCCTCCTCCGCCTCCTCCTCCTCCTCTTCTTCCTCCTCCTCTTCCTCCTCCTCCTCCTCCACCCCCTCCTCCTCTTCCTCATCCTCAGAGGGACTCACTCAGGGGCCTTGGCCTAGGCAAGCCAGGGCTGCTGCTCTGGCTTCTGCAGCTTCTATCCAGTGGGGGGGGTGTGGGAATCTGTTCCTGTCAGTCCCTGATTCCTGGGACCTTCCATGCCTCCAGCTCCCCCCACTCTCTAGTCCTGACCCCTCCTCAAGGATGCCCCCTTTCCCCTTACCCTCTGTCCCCCAGCTCCCAACTAACATCTACTGTGTTCCTCCCTGTGCTACTTTACTGCCACCCTGCTTCTGCCCTTCAGCCCTGAGGGCCCAGGGCCAGCCCAGGTGCCATCTCACCATCCAGCAGGGGGACCTGCCCTAACCCCCTGCCACCACACCCACACACACAGCCCTGCACACACTCCTGGGCTCCCCTGCCTGCAGCCTGCCTCTCAAACAGTCTCCTTCTGCCCCCTAGCCCCCTTACAGCCTCTGCCACGGACCCCCACAGACACCTGGGCATGAGCAGTGCAGACATGCAAACAGCTCCCCTCGCCCCCACTCCAGTTGCTCCAAGGTTGTCAAGAGTCTTTTTTTCATGCTGTAGGGGAGGGAGTTGAGACAGTCCAATGTCCTGGGGAGCAAGAACTGCAAACAGTCCATCTACAATGTAACATTTGGGTCTCAGGCCGCCCAATCCCTAGTGCGCTGTGCAGACCTTTGACTGGCAAAAACACCCCATCTGAGCGTGAGATCTGGCTGGGCTAGTGGCTCTTTCTGTGGACTAAGAGACAGACAGACAGACAGACAGAGTTTTCAGGTTCAAAACCTATACTTCCCAGAAGATGGTCATTCACTTCAGTAAAAAAAAAAAAAAAAAAAAAGGCTTTTTATTTTTTTTTTTCCCTGCCTGGGTAACCTGTCTCCTGCCTGTTTCAAAGTGAAAAAAGGGAAAAATCTTGTTTGGAGGGAAAAGGACCAAAATGCAGGCAGGTGGACTCCGTGGAAGGTGGATGGGGAGTTGCTCCTGCCCTGGCACTAGAGCCCCAGCTGCTGTTCCAGGTGCTCTCTGATAACAGAGATCTCCGTGTGTCGTGTCATGACACTGTCTCCAGGACTGACCCTCAGGATAATGAGGATTCAAAACGAGGCAGGTGATACTGCCTTCAAAAGTAAATCCAGGGAGGTTTGGCGGTATGTCAGAGGGTTAATGGCTTGTGGCGATCACGAATAGAGGGGACAGGTGGAAGGATTTGGGGTCTGGCCCCCAGACCGCCAATGCAGGGGAGTCGCTTTACAGGGGGTGAAGCAGGTCTTTAGGAGCTCTATCTTTCTCTCCCACCCTGTATTTCCTCTGCTCTCTCCTTTTGTGTCTGTCAGATGCAAGGTCAGTAACAACAACAACAACAACCTCAACAATAACCACCACAGTGACCAAGCAACAAGGGCAGCGAAAGGGGAACAAATGGAGTGCAGGAGCTGTGGATTATTCGTGGCGTAGGCACTCAGCTGTGGCAATAACCCCTTGAGGCAATCAATCCCTACATGAAGAAGTAATACAGGTAACAGAGACGTATATGTCCCTGTGCGTTTCCACTGAGATAATGTAAATGCACTTTTACTTACTTCTTCATTTATTTATTACCTTGCCACGAGAATTTCTTTTCATTGCTAAAAAAAGTGTCCCGTCAAGGGTACCAGGTGGTGCCACACCCAGGTAAGCACTCATGTTACAATGCAGGAGGACTGGGCTTCAACACCCGGGTTCGCACCTGCCAGGGGAAATCTTTACAAGTGGTGCGGAAGTGCTGCAGTTGTCTCTCTCTATGTCTCAAACTCTCTCTACCTCCCTTCCCTCTCAATTCCTGTCTATTTATTCCAGTGAATAATCAAGAAAATAGAAAGTAAAAAAAGAAAAAGGAAAAGGAAATATTCCACGACTTCAAATGGGCTACTCAGGACAATGCTTTCCTTGTTAAGATCCTCACAGCATTCCATATGCAGAAAGGCAAAGACGCCATGTATTTTTTAACCCAGTTTTTATATTTATTTATTTATTTAGGTGCTAATTCATTTTTGTTATTGATGAATTAATGTTTTACATTTGACATTGACTAGGGATCTGACACCAGCGGACTCCAGTACCCCTATATGGTATTCTGCTTCTACAAAACCGATCCATTGACCTGTCCATCCATCCATCCATCCATCCATCCACACATACATCTATCCATCCATTCATCCATCCATCCATCCATCCATCCATCCATCCACCATTCAACCAAGCTAAGTACAAATGGAGATCTCTCCTTGAATGGTGAGGAGAAACAACGATGCATAGGTAGGTTGCAAAGGCCCAGTTTGGCTGAATAGGGCAGAGGGGCTGAACCAGGGAATGTGTTGGGGAGTGTGGGTTTGGGTGGGGTGAGCCGGAGACCCTGTGAGCTGGGTCACATTAGGGGCAGGCAGGGGGTGGAAGGGGTTGCGAACAGCTGTCACTGGAGAACCATCACAAGTGCTGGAGCTGGTGAGCAGGGCACCTGGAAGAGAGGACAGACAAAGGAGAGAAGCAAAGTGCGGAGGAGAGGAGAGGGGAGAGGATGGTGAGGACAGGAGAGGACAGGAGAGGACAGGATTGGAGGGGACCTGAGAAACCTACCTGGACAAAGGCAGCATACAGACATCCAGGAAGGCAGGCAGGCATGCAGGCAGCTCTGGCCTGGGCTCCCTGGATCCCGCGCGCGCACCTCCACCTGTCTTCTCTTGGCTGCCAGCCCTGAGGTCCCTCGTCGGTCAGCACTGTCTTCCCATCCTTCCGTCCCTCTGTGCCAGGGCCCAGGCATCTGGGCGCTGTTGCCTGACCTAGTGGCAGGGCAGTTGGGCTGCCCAGTGCCAGTGTGGCCAGCACAGATTGCCAGGGGCTAGGACATCACAGAGGGCTCCTGTGGTTGCTAGGCCACAGGGCCCCCGCCCATCCAGTTGACCAGCAGCCATGACCCCCACGCTGAACTTGACCTGAGGGGTGGTGGCCAGCCACCAGAGCCAGAGCCCCAGGCCAAAGCAGGTGCTGGTCGGCCGGGCCAAGGGGCTATGGGCAGATTGGTGTGTGTCTGGGCATGGGGCTGGCATCTGACAGTCCAGGGCGGGGGACCAAGGTCCGCCAGGCCCCTGTCCCACCATATGCACTGACACACAGTCTTGCTGACTGACTGACAGTCCCCGCCCCAGAGATACCCACACCAAGTCCCTGGGTGCCCTGAGCTGCCCCTGAGGGTTGGTGGGTGCCTGCCTGGACACATGCCTCCGTAATGGAGGCCTCTATTAATCCCGTTGCCTACTGACAGCTGCCCTCCTGCCCCTCCTCCTCCTCCTCCGCCTCCTCCTCCTCCTCTTCTTCCTCCTCCTCTTCCTCCTCCTCCTCCTCCTCCACCCCCTCCTCCTCTTCCTCATCCTCAGAGGGACTCACTCAGGGGCCTTGGCCTAGGCAAGTCAGGGCTGCTGCTCTGGCTTCTGCAGCTTCTATCCAGTGGGGGGGGTGTGGGAATCTGTTCCTGTCAGTCCCTGATTCCTGGGACCTTCCATGCCTCCAGCTCCCCCCACTCTCTAGTCCTGACCCCTCCTCAAGGATGCCCCCTTTCCCCTTACCCTCTGTCCCCCAGCTCCCAACTAACATCTACTGTGTTCCTCCCTGCGCTACTTTACTGCCACCCTGCTTCTGCCCTTCAGCCCTGAGGGCCCAGGGCCAGCCCAGGTGCCATCTCACCATCCAGCAGGGGGACCTGCCCTAACCCCCTGCCACCACACCCACACACACAGCCCTGCACACACTCCTGGGCTCCCCTGCCTGCAGCCTGACTCTCAAACAGTCTCCTTCTGCCCCCTAGCCCCCTTACAGCCTCTGCCACGGACCCCCACAGACACCTGGGCATGAGCAGTGCAGACATGCAAACAGCTCCCCTCGCCCCCACTCCAGTTGCTCCAAGGTTGTCAAGAGTCTTTTTTTCATGCTGTAGGGGAGGGAGTTGAGACAGTCCAATGTCCTGGGGAGCAAGAACTGCAAACAGTCCATCTACAATGTAACATTTGGGTCTCAGGCCGCCCAATCCCTAGTGCGCTGTGCAGACCTTTGACTGGAAAAACACCCCATCTGAGCGTGAGATCTGGCTGGGCTAGTGGCTCTTTCTGTGGACTAAGAGACAGACAGACAGACAGACAGAGTTTTCAGGTTCAAAACCTATACTTCCCAGAAGATGGTCATTCACTTCGGTAAAAAAAAAAAAAAAAAAAAAAAGGCTTTTTATTTTTTTTTTTTTCCCTGCCTGGGTAACCTGTCTCCTGCCTGTTTCAAAGTTAAAAAAGGGAAAAATCTTTTTTGGAGGGAAAAGGACCAAAATGCAGGCAGGTGGACTCCGTGGAAGGTGGATGGGGAGTTGCTCCTGCCCTGGCACTAGAGCCCCAGCTGCTGTTCCAGGTGCTCTCTGATAACAGAGATCTCCATGTGTCGTGTCATCACACTGTCTCCAGGACTGACCCTCAGGATAATGAGGATTCAAAACGAGGCAGGTGATACTGCCTTCAAAAGTGAATCCAGGGAGGTTTGGCGGTATGTCAGAGGGTTAAGGGCTTGTGGCGATCACGAATAGAGGGGACAGGTGGAAGGATTTGGGGTCTGGCCCCCAGACTGCCACCTGCAGGGGAGTCGCTTTACAGGGGGTGAAGCAGGTCTTTAGGAGCTCTATCTTTCTCTCCCACCCTGTATTTCCTCTGCTCTCTCCTTTTGTGTCTGTCAGATGCAAGGCCAGTAACAACAACAACAACAACAAAAACAATAACCACCACAGTGACCAAGCAACAAGGGCAGCGAAAGGGGAACAAATGGAGTGCAGGAGCTGTGGATTATTCGTGGTGTAGGCACTCAGCTGTGGCAATAACCTCTTGAGGCAATCAATCCATACATGAAGAAGTAATACATGTAACAGAGACGTATATGTCCCTGTGTGTTTCCACTGAGATAATGTAAATGTACTTTTATTTACTTCTTCATTTATTTATTACCTTGCCACGAGAATTTCTTTTCATTGCTAAAAAAAAGTGTCCCATCAAGGGTACCAGGTGTGCCACACCCAGTTAAGCACTCATGTTACAATGCAGGAGGACTGGGCTTCAACACCCGGGTTCGCACCTGCCAGGGGAAATCTTTACAAGTGGTGCGGAAGTGCTGCAGTTGTCTCTCTCTGTGTCTCAAACTCTCTCTACCTCCCTTCCCTCTCAATTCCTGTCTATTTATTCCAGTGAATAATCAAGAAAATAGAAAGTAAAAAAAGAAAAAGGAAAAGGAAATATTCCACGACTTCAAATGGGCTACTCAGGACAATGCTTTCCTTGTTAAGATCCTCACAGCATTCCATATGCAGAAAGGCAAAGACGCCATGTATTTTTTAACCCAGTTTTTATATTTATTTATTTATTTAGGTGCTAATTCATTTTTGTTATTGATGAATTAATGTTTTACATTTGACATTGACTAGGGATCTGACACCAGCGGACTCCAGTACCCCTATATGGTATTCTGCTTCTACAAAACCGATCCATTGACCTGTCCATCCATCCATCCATCCATCCATCCACACATACATCTATCCATCCATTCATCCATCCATCCATCCATCCATCCATCCACCAGTCAACCAAGCTAAGTACAAATGGAGATCTCTCCTTGAATGGTGAGGAGAAACAACGATGCATAGGTAGGTTGCAAAGGCCCAGTTTGGCTGAATAGGGCAGAGGGGCTGAACCAGGGAATGTGTTGGGGCGTGTGGGTTTGGGTGGGGTGAGCCGGAGACCCTGTGAGCTGGGTCACATTAGGGGCAGGCAGGGGGTGGAAGGGGTTGCGAACAGCTGTCACTGGAGAACCATCACAAGTGCTGGAGCTGGTGAGCAGGGCACCTGGAAGAGAGGACAGACAAAGGAGAGAAGCAAAGTGCGGAGGAGAGGAGAGGGGAGAGGATGGTGAGGACAGGAGAGGACAGGAGAGGACAGGATTGGAGGGGACCTGAGAAACCTACCTGGACAAAGGCAGCATACAGACATCCAGGAAGGCAGGCAGGCATGCAGGCAGCTCTGGCCTGGGCTCCCTGGATCCCGCGCGCGCACCTCCACCTGTCTTCTCTTGGCTGCCAGCCCTGAGGTCCCTCGTCGGTCAGCACTGTCTTCCCATCCTTCCGTCCCTCTGTGCCAGGGCCCAGGCATCTGGGCGCTGTTGCCTGACCTAGTGGCAGGGCAGTTGGGCTGCCCAGTGCCAGTGTGGCCAGCACAGATTGCCAGGGGCTAGGACATCACAGAGGGCTCCTGTGGTTGCTAGGCCACAGGGCCCCCGCCCATCCAGTTGACCAGCAGCCATGACCCCCACGCTGAACTTGACTTGAGGGGTGGTGGCCAGCCACCAGAGCCAGAGCCCCAGGCCAAAGCAGGTGCTGGTCGGCCGGGCCAAGGGGCTATGGGCAGATTGGTGTGTGTCTGGGCATGGGGCTGGCATCTGACAGTCCAGGGCGGGGGACCAAGGTCCGCCAGGCCCCTGTCCCACCATATGCACTGACACACAGTCTTGCTGACTGACTGACAGTCCCCGCCCCAGAGATACCCACACCAAGTCCCTGGGTGCCCTGAGCTGCCCCTGAGGGTTGGTGGGTGCCTGCCTGGACACATGCCTCCGTAATGGAGGCCTCTATTAATCCCGTTGCCTACTGACAGCTGCCCTCCTGCCCCTCCTCCTCCTCCTCCGCCTCCTCCTCCTCCTCTTCTTCCTCCTCCTCTTCCTCCTCCTCCTCCTCCTCCACCCCCTCCTCCTCTTCCTCATCCTCAGAGGGACTCACTCAGGGGCCTTGGCCTAGGCAAGTCAGGGCTGCTGCTCTGGCTTCTGCAGCTTCTATCCAGTGGGGGGGGTGTGGGAATCTGTTCCTGTCAGTCCCTGATTCCTGGGACCTTCCATGCCTCCAGCTCCCCCCACTCTCTAGTCCTGACCCCTCCTCAAGGATGCCCCCTTTCCCCTTACCCTCTGTCCCCCAGCTCCCAACTAACATCTACTGTGTTCCTCCCTGCGCTACTTTACTGCCACCCTGCTTCTGCCCTTCAGCCCTGAGGGCCCAGGGCCAGCCCAGGTGCCATCTCACCATCCAGCAGGGGGACCTGCCCTAACCCCCTGCCACCACACCCACACACACAGCCCTGCACACACTCCTGGGCTCCCCTGCCTGCAGCCTGCCTCTCAAACAGTCTCCTTCTGCCCCCTAGCCCCCTTACAGCCTCTGCCACGGACCCCCACAGACACCTGGGCATGAGCAGTGCAGACATGCAAACAGCTCCCCTCGCCCCCACTCCAGTTGCTCCAAGGTTGTCAAGAGTCTTTTTTTCATGCTGTAGGGGAGGGAGTTGAGACAGTCCAATGTCCTGGGGAGCAAGAACTGCAAACAGTCCATCTACAATGTAACATTTGGGTCTCAGGCCGCCCAATCCCTAGTGCGCTGTGCAGACCTTTGACTGGCAAAAACACCCCATCTGAGCGTGAGATCTGGCTGGGCTAGTGGCTCTTTCTGTGGACTAAGAGACAGACAGACAGACAGACAGAGTTTTCAGGTTCAAAACCTATACTTCCCAGAAGATGGTCATTCACTTCGGTAAAAAAAAAAAAAAAAAAAAAAAGGCTTTTTATTATTTTTTTTTTCCCTGCCTGGGTAAACTGTCTCCTGCCTGTTTCAAAGTTAAAAAAGGGAAAAATCTTTTTTGGAGGGAAAAGGACCAAAATGCAGGCAGGTGGACTCCGTGGAAGGTGGATGGGGAGTTGCTCCTGCCCTGGCACTAGAGCCCCAGCTGCTGTTCCAGGTGCTCTCTGATAACAGAGATCTCCATGTGTCGTGTCATGACACTGTCTCCAGGACTGACCCTCAGGATAATGAGGATTCAAAACGAGGCAGGTGATACTGCCTTCAAAAGTAAATCCAGGGAGGTTTGGCGGTATGTCAGAGGGTTAAGGGCTTGTGGCGATCACGAATAGAGGGGACAGGTGGAAGGATTTGGGGTCTGGCCCCCAGACTGCCACCTGCAGGGGAGTCGCTTTACAGGGGGTGAAGCAGGTCTTTAGGAGCTCTATCTTTCTCTCCCACCCTGTATTTCCTCTGCTCTCTCCTTTTGTGTCTGTCAGATGCAAGGCCAGTAACAACAACAACAACAACAAAAACAATAACCACCACAGTGACCAAGCAACAAGGGCAGCGAAAGGGGAACAAATGGAGTGCAGGAGCTGTGGATTATTCGTGGTGTAGGCACTCAGCTGTGGCAATAACCTCTTGAGGCAATCAATCCATACATGAAGAAGTAATACATGTAACAGAGACGTATATGTCCCTGTGTGTTTCCACTGAGATAATGTAAATGTACTTTTATTTACTTCTTCATTTATTTATTACCTTGCCACGAGAATTTCTTTTCATTGCTAAAAAAAAGTGTCCCATCAAGGGTACCAGGTGTGCCACACCCAGTTAAGCACTCATGTTACAATGCAGGAGGACTGGGCTTCAACACCCGGGTTCGCACCTGCCAGGGGAAATCTTTACAAGTGGTGCGGAAGTGCTGCAGTTGTCTCTCTCTGTGTCTCAAACTCTCTCTACCTCCCTTCCCTCTGAATTCCTGTCTATTTATTCCAGTGAATAATCAAGAAAATAGAAAGTAAAAAAAAGAAAAAGGAAATATTCCACGACTTCAAATGGGCTACTCAGGAAAATGCTTTCCTTGTTAAGATCCTCACAGCATTCCATATGCAGAAAGGCAAAGACGCCATGTATTTTTTAACCCAGTTTTTATATTTATTTATTTTTTTAGGTGCTTATTCATTTTTGTTATTGATGAATTAATGTTTTACATTTGACATTGACTAAGGATCTGACACCAGTGGACTCCAGTACCCCTATATGGTAATCTGCCTCTACAAAACCGATCCATTGACCTTTCCATCCATCCTTCCATCCACCCATACATCTATCCATCCATTCATCCATCCATCCATCCATCCATCCATCCACCAGTCAACCAAGCTAAGTACAAAAGGAGATCTCTCTTTGAATGGTGAGGAGAAACAACGATGCATAGGTAGGTTGCAAAGGCCCAGTTTGGCTGAATAGGGCAGAGGGGCTGAACCAGGGAATGTGTTGGGGCGTGTGGGTTTGGGTGGGGTGAGCCGGAGACCCTGTGAGCTGGGTCACATTAGGGGGAGGCAGGGGGTGGAAGGGGTTGCGAACAGCTGTCACTGGAGAACCATCACAAGTGCTGGAGCTGGTGAGCAGGACACCTGGAAGAGAGGACAGACAAAGGAGAGAAGCAAAGTGTGGAGGAAAGGAGAGGGGACAGGATGGTGAGGACAGGAGAGGACAGGAAAGGACAGGATTGGAGGGGACCTGAGAAACCTACCTGGACAAAGGCAGCATACAGACATCCAGGAAGGCCGGCAGGCATGCAGGCAGCTCTGGCCTGGGTTCCCTGGATCCCGGGCGCACCTCCACCTGTCTTCTCTTGGCTGCCAGCCCTGAGGTCCCTCGTCGGTCAGCACTGTCTTGCCATCCTTCCGTCCCTCTGTGCCAGGGCCCAGGCGCCTGGGCGCTGTTGCCTGACCTAGTGGCAGGGCAGTTGGGCTGCCCAGTGCCAGTGTGGCCAGCACAGATTGCCAGGGGCTAGGACATCACAGAGGGCTCCTGTTGTTGCTAGGCCACGGGGACCCCGCCCATCCAGTTGACCAGCAGCCATGACCCCATGCTGAACTTGACATGAGGGGTGGTGGCCAGCCACCAGAGACAGAGCCCCAGGCCAAAGCAGGTGCTGGTCGGCCGGGCCAAGGGGCTATGGGCGGATTGGTGTGTGTCTGGGCATGGGGCTGGCATCTGACAGTCCAGGGCGGGGGACCAAGGTCCGCCAGGCCCCTGTCCCACCATGTGCACTGACACACAGTCTTGCTGACTGACTGACAGTCCCCGCCCCAGAGATACCCACACCAAGTCCCTGGGTGCCCTGAGCTGCCCCTGAGGGTTGGTGGGTGCCTGCCTGGACACATGCCTCCGTAATGGAGGCCTCTATTAATCCCGTTGCCTACTGACAGCTGCCCTCCTGCCCCTCCTCCTCCTCCTCCGCCTCCTCCTCCTCCTCTTCTTCCTCCTCCTCTTCCTCCTCCTCCTCCTCCTCCACCCCCTCCTCCTCTTCCTCATCCTCAGAGGGACTCACTCAGGGGCCTTGGCCTAGGCAAGTCAGGGCTGCTGCTCTGGCTTCTGCAGCTTCTATCCAGTGGGGGGGGTGTGGGAATCTGTTCCTGTCAGTCCCTGATTCCTGGGACCTTCCATGCCTCCAGCTCCCCCCACTCTCTAGTCCTGACCCCTCCTCAAGGATGCCCCCTTTCCCCTTACCCTCTGTCCCCCAGCTCCCAACTAACATCTACTGTGTTCCTCCCTGCGCTACTTTACTGCCACCCTGCTTCTGCCCTTCAGCCCTGAGGGCCCAGGGCCAGCCCAGGTGCCATCTCACCATCCAGCAGGGGGACCTGCCCTAACCCCCTGCCACCACACCCACACACACAGCCCTGCACACACTCCTGGGCTCCCCTGCCTGCAGCCTGACTCTCAAACAGTCTCCTTCTGCCCCCTAGCCCCCTTACAGCCTCTGCCACGGACCCCCACAGACACCTGGGCATGAGCAGTGCAGACATGCAAACAGCTCCCCTCGCCCCCACTCCAGTTGCTCCAAGGTTGTCAAGAGTCTTTTTTTCATGCTGTAGGGGAGGGAGTTGAGACAGTCCAATGTCCTGGGGAGCAAGAACTGCAAACAGTCCATCTACAATGTAACATTTGGGTCTCAGGCCGCCCAATCCCTAGTGCGCTGTGCAGACCTTTGACTGGCAAAAACACCCCATCTGAGCGTGAGATCTGGCTGGGCTAGTGGCTCTTTCTGTGGACTAAGAGACAGACAGACAGACAGACAGAGTTTTCAGGTTCAAAACCTATACTTCCCAGAAGATGGTCATTCACTTCGGTAAAAAAAAAAAAAAAAAAAAAAGGCTTTTTATTATTTTTTTTTCCCTGCCTGGGTAACCTGTCTCCTGCCTGTTTCAAAGTTAAAAAAGGGAAAAATCTTTTTTGGAGGGAAAAGGACCAAAATGCAGGCAGGTGGACTCCGTGGAAGGTGGATGGGGAGTTGCTCCTGCCCTGGCACTAGAGCCCCAGCTGCTGTTCCAGGTGCTCTCTGATAACAGAGATCTCCATGTGTCGTGTCATGACACTGTCTCCAGGACTGACCCTCAGGATAATGAGGATTCAAAACGAGGCAGGTGATACTGCCTTCAAAAGTAAATCCAGGGAGGTTTGGCGGTATGTCAGAGGGTTAAGGGCTTGTGGCGATCACGAATAGAGGGGACAGGTGGAAGGATTTGGGGTCTGGCCCCCAGACTGCCACCTGCAGGGGAGTCGCTTTACAGGGGGTGAAGCAGGTCTTTAGGAGCTCTATCTTTCTCTCCCACCCTGTATTTCCTCTGCTCTCTCCTTTTGTGTCTGTCAGATGCAAGGCCAGTAACAACAACAACAACAACAAAAACAATAACCACCACAGTGACCAAGCAACAAGGGCAGCGAAAGGGGAACAAATGGAGTGCAGGAGCTGTGGATTATTCGTGGTGTAGGCACTCAGCTGTGGCAATAACCTCTTGAGGCAATCAATCCATACATGAAGAAGTAATACATGTAACAGAGACGTATATGTCCCTGTGTGTTTCCACTGAGATAATGTAAATGTACTTTTATTTACTTCTTCATTTATTTATTACCTTGCCACGAGAATTTCTTTTCATTGCTAAAAAAAAGTGTCCCATCAAGGGTACCAGGTGTGCCACACCCAGTTAAGCACTCATGTTACAATGCAGGAGGACTGGGCTTCAACACCCGGGTTCGCACCTGCCAGGGGAAATCTTTACAAGTGGTGCGGAAGTGCTGCAGTTGTCTCTCTCTGTGTCTCAAACTCTCTCTACCTCCCTTCCCTCTCAATTCCTGTCTATTTATTCCAGTGAATAATCAAGAAAATAGAAAGTAAAAAAAAGAAAAAGGAAATATTCCACGACTTCAAATGGGCTACTCAGGAAAATGCTTTCCTTGTTAAGATCCTCACAGCATTCCATATGCAGAAAGGCAAAGACGCCATGTATTTTTTAACCCAGTTTTTATATTTATTTATTTTTTTAGGTGCTTATTCATTTTTGTTATTGATGAATTAATGTTTTACATTTGACATTGACTAAGGATCTGACACCAGTGGACTCCAGTACCCCTATATGGTAATCTGCCTCTACAAAACCGATCCATTGACCTTTCCATCCATCCTTCCATCCACCCATACATCTATCCATCCATTCATCCATCCATCCATCCATCCATCCATCCACCAGTCAACCAAGCTAAGTACAAAAGGAGATCTCTCTTTGAATGGTGAGGAGAAACAACGATGCATAGGTAGGTTGCAAAGGCCCAGTTTGGCTGAATAGGGCAGAGGGGCTGAACCAGGGAATGTGTTGGGGCGTGTGGGTTTGGGTGGGGTGAGCCGGAGACCCTGTGAGCTGGGTCACATTAGGGGGAGGCAGGGGGTGGAAGGGGTTGCGAACAGCTGTCACTGGAGAACCATCACAAGTGCTGGAGCTGGTGAGCAGGACACCTGGAAGAGAGGACAGACAAAGGAGAGAAGCAGAGTGTGGAGGAAAGGAGAGGGGACAGGATGGTGAGGACAGGAGAGGACAGGAAAGGACAGGATTGGAGGGGACCTGAGAAACCTACCTGGACAAAGGCAGCATACAGACATCCAGGAAGGCCGGCAGGCATGCAGGCAGCTCTGGCCTGGGTTCCCTGGATCCCGGGCGCACCTCCACCTGTCTTCTCTTGGCTGCCAGCCCTGAGGTCCCTCGTCGGTCAGCACTGTCTTGCCATCCTTCCGTCCCTCTGTGCCAGGGCCCAGGCGCCTGGGCGCTGTTGCCTGACCTAGTGGCAGGGCAGTTGGGCTGCCCAGTGCCAGTGTGGCCAGCACAGATTGCCAGGGGCTAGGACATCACAGAGGGCTCCTGTTGTTGCTAGGCCACGGGGACCCCGCCCATCCAGTTGACCAGCAGCCATGACCCCATGCTGAACTTGACATGAGGGGTGGTGGCCAGCCACCAGAGACAGAGCCCCAGGCCAAAGCAGGTGCTGGTCGGCCGGGCCAAGGGGCTATGGGCGGATTGGTGTGTGTCTGGGCATGGGGCTGGCATCTGACAGTCCAGGGCGGGGGACCAAGGTCCGCCAGGCCCCTGTCCCACCATGTGCACTGACACACAGTCTTGCTGACTGACTGACAGTCCCCGCCCCAGAGATACCAACACCAAGTCCCTGGGTGCCCTGAGCTGCCCCTGAGTTTTGGTGGGTGCCTGCCTGGACACATGCCTCCGTAATGGAGGCCTCTATTAATCCCTTTGCCTACTGACAGCTGCCCTCCTGCCCCTCCTCCTCCTCCTCCGCCTCCTCCTCCTCCTCTTCTTCCTCCTCCTCTTTCTCCTCTTCCTCCTCCTCTTCCTCCTCCTCCTCCTACACCCCCTCCTTCTCTTCCTCATCCTCAGCGGGACTCACTCAGGGCCCTTGGCCTAGGCAATCTAGGGCTGCTGCTCTGGCTTCTGCAGCTTCTATCCAGTGGGGGGGGTGTAGGAATCTGTTCCTGTCAGTCCCTGATTCCTGGGACCTTCCATGCCTCCAGCTGCCCCCACTCTCTAGTCCTGACCCCTCCTCAAGGATGCCCCCTTTCCCCTTACCCTCTGTCCCATAGCTCCCAACTAACATCTACTGTGTTCCTCCCTGCGCTACTTTACTGCCACCCTGCTTCTGCCCTTCAGCCCTGAGGGCCCAGGGCCAGCCCAGCTGCCATCTCACCATCCAGCACGGGAACCTGCCCTAACCCCCTGCCACCAAACCCACACACACAGACCTGCACACACTCCTGGATCCCCTGCCTGCAGCCTGCCTCTCAAACAGTCTCCTTCTGCCCCCTAGCACCTTACAGCCTCTGCTACGGACCCCCACAGACACCTGGGCATGAGCAGTGCAGACATGCAAACAGCTCCCCTCGCCCCCACTCCAGTTGCTCCAAGGTTGGAAAGAGTCTTTTTTTCATGCTGTAGGGGAGGGAGTTGAGACAGTCCAATGTCCTGGGGAGCAAGAACTGCAAACAGTCCATCTACAATGTAACATTTGGGTCTCAGGCCGCCCAATCCCTAGTGTGCTGTGCAGACCTTTGACTGGCAAAAACACCCCATCTGAGCGTGAGATCTGGCTGGGCTAGTGGCTCTTTCTGTGGACTAAGAGACAGACAGACAGAGTTTTCAGGTTCAAAACCTATACTTCCCAGAAGATGGTCATTCACTTCGGTAAAAAAAAAAAAAAAAAAAAAGGCTTTTTATTTTTTTTCCCCTGCCTGGGTAACCTGTCTCCTGCCTGTTTCAAAGTTAAAAAAGGGAAAAATCTTTTTTGGAGGGAAAAGGACCAAAATGCAGGCAGGTGGACTCCGTGGAAGGTGGATGGGGAGTTGCTCCTGCCCGGGCACTAGAGCCCCAGCTGCTGTTCCAGGTGCTCTCTGATAACAGAGATCTCCATGTGTCTTGTCATGACACTGTCTCTAGGACTGACCCTCAGGATAATGAGGATTCAAAACGAGGCAGGTGATACTGCCTTCAAAAGTAAATCCAGGGAGGTTTGGCGGTATGTCAGAGGGTTAAGGGCTTGTGGTGATCACGAATAGAGGGGACAGGTGGAAGGATTTGGGGTCTGGCCCCCAGACTGCCACCTGCAGGGGAGTCGCTTTACAGGGGGTGAAGCAGGTCTTTAGGAGCTCTATCTTTCTCTCCCACCCTGTATTTCCTCTGCTCTCTCCTTTTGTGTCTGTCAGATGCAAGGTCAGTAACAACAACAACAAAAACAAAAACAATAACCACCACAGTGACCAAGCAACAAGGGCAGCGAAAGGGGAACAAATGGAGTGCAGGAGCTGTGGATTATTCGTGGTGTAGGCACTCAGCTGTGGCAATAACCTCTTGAGGCAATCAATCCATACATGAAGAAGTAATACATGTAACAGAGACGTATATGTCCCTGTGTGTTTCCACTGAGATAATGTAAATGCACTTTTATTTACTTCTTCATTTATTTATTACCTTGCCACGAGAATTTCTTTTCATTGCTAAAAAAAAGTGTCCCATCAAGGGTACCAGGTGTGCCACACCCAGTTAAGCACTCATGTTACAATGCAGGAGGACTGGGCTTCAACACCCGGGTTCGCACCTGCCAGGGGAAATCTTTACAAGTGGTGCGGAAGTGCTGCAGTTGTCTCTCTCTGTGTCTCAAACTCTCTCTACCTCCCTTCCCTCTCAATTCCTGTCTATTTATTCCAGTGAATAATCAAGAAAATAGAAAGTAAAAAAAAGAAAAAGGAAAAGGAAATATTCCACGACTTCAAATGGGCTACTCAGGACAATGCTTTCCTTGTTAAGATCCTCACAGCATTCCATATGCAGAAAGGCAAAGACGCCATGTATTTTTTAACCCAGTTTTTATATTTATTTATTTATTTAGGTGCTTATTCATTTTTGTTATTGATGAATTAATGTTTTACATTTGACATTGACTAAGGATCTGACACCAGCGGACTCCAGTACCCCTATATGGTAATCTGCCTCTACAAAACCGATCCATTGACCTTTCCATCCATCCGTCCATCCACCCATACATCTATCCATCCATCCATCCATCCATCCATCCATCCATCCACCAGTCAACCAGGCTAAGTACAAAAGGAGATCTCTCCTTGAATGGTGAGGAGAAACAACGATGCATAGGTAGGTTGCAAAGGCCCAGTTTGGCTGAATAGGGCAGAGGGGCTGAACCAGGGAATGTGTTGGGGCGTGTGGGTTTGGTTGGGGTGAGCCGGAGACCCTGTGAGCTGGGTCACATTAGGGGCAGGCAGGGGGTGGAAGGGGTTGCGAACAGCTGTCACTGGAGAACCATCACAAGTGCTGGAGCTGGTGAGCAGGACACCTGGAAGAGAGGACAGACAAAGGAGAGAAGCAAAGTGCGGAGGAAAGGAGAGGGGACAGGATGGTGAGGACAGGAGAGGACAGGAGAGGACAGGATTGGAGGGGACCTGAGAAACCTACCTGGACAAAGGCAGCATACAGACATCCAGGAAGGCCGGCAGGCATGCAGGCAGCTCTGGCCTGGGCTCCCTGGATCCCGGGCGCACCTCCACCTGTCTTCTCTTGGCTGCCAGCCCTGAGGTCCTTCGTCGGTCAGCACTGTCTTGCCATCCTTCCGTCCCTCTGTGCCAGGGCCCAGGCGTCTGGGCGCTGTTGCCTGACCTAGTGGCAGGGCAGTTGGGCTGCCCAGTGCCAGTGTGGCCAGCACAGATTGCCAGGGGCTAGGACATCACAGAGGTCTCCTGTGGTTGCTAGGCCACGGGGACCCCGCCCATCCAGTTGACCAGCAGCCATGACCCCATGCTGAACTTGACTTGAGGGGTGGTGGCCAGCCACCAGAGACAGAGCCCCAGGCCAAAGCAGGTGCTGGTCGGCCGGGCCAAGGGGCTATGGGCGGATTGGTGTGTGTCTGGGCATGGGGCTGGCATCTGACAGTCCAGGGCTGGGGACCAAGGTCCGCCAGGCCCCTGTCCCACCATGTGCACTGACACACAGTCTTGCTGACTGACTGACAGTCCCTGCCCCAGAGATACCCACACCAAGTCCCTGGGTGTCCTGAGCTGCTCCTGAGTGTTGGTGGGTGCCTGCCTGGACACATGCCTCCGTAATGGAGGCCTCTATTAATCCCGTTGCCTACTGACAGCTGCCCTCCTGCCCTTCTCCTCCTCCTCCGCCTCCTCCTCCTCCTCTTCTTCCTCCTCGTCTTTCTCCTCATCCTACTCCTCTTACTCCTCCTCCTCCTACACCCCCTCCTCCTCTTCCTCATCCTCAGCGGGACTCACTCAGGGCCCTTGGCCTAGGCAATGCAGGGCTGCTGCTCTGGCTTCTGCAGCTTCTATCCAGTGGGGGGTGTAGGAATCTGTTCCTGTCAGTCCCTGATTCCTGGGACCTTCCATGCCTCCAGCTGCCCCCACTCTCTAGTCCTGACCCCTCCTCAAGGATGCCCCCTTTCCCCTTACCCTCTGTCCCGCAGCTCCCAACTAACATCTACTGTGTTCCTCCCTGCGCTACTTTACTGCCACCCTGCTTCTGCCCTTCAGCCCTGAGGGCCCAGGGCCAGCCCAGCTACCATCTCACCATCCAGCACGGGGACCTGCCCTAACCCCCTGCCACCACACCCACACACACAGCCCTGCACACACTCCTGGTTCCCCTGCCTGCAGCCTGCCTCTCAAACAGTCTCCATCTGCCCCCTAGCACCTTACAGCCTCTGCCACGGACCCCCACAGACACCTGGGCATGAGCAGTGCAGACATGCAAACAGCTCCCCTCGCCCCCACTCCAGTTGCTCCAAGGTTGGAAAGAGTCTTTTTTTCATGCTGTAGGGGAGGGAGTTGAGACAGTCCAATGTCCTGGGGAGCAAGAACTGCAAACAGTCCATCTACAATGTAACATTTGGGTCTCAGGCCGCCCAATCCCTAGTGTGCTGTGCAGACCTTTGACTGGCAAAAACACCCCATCTGAGCGTGAGATCTGGCTGGGCTAGTGGCTCTTTCTGTGGACTAAGAGACAGACAGACAGAGTTTTCAGGTTCAAAACCTATACTTCCCAGAAGATGGTCATTCACTTCGGTAAAAAAAAAAAAAAAAAAAAAAAAAAGGCTTTTTATTTTTTTTCCCCTGCCTGGGTAACCTGTCTCCTGCCTGTTTCAAAGTTAAAAAAGGGAAAAATCTTTTTTGGAGGGAAAAGGACCAAAATGCAGGCAGGTGGACTCCGTGGAAGGTGGATGGGGAGTTGCTCCTGCCCGGGCACTAGAGCCCCAGCTGCTGTTCCAGGTGCTCTCTGATAACAGAGATCTCCATGTGTCGTGTCATGACACTGTCTCCAGGACTGACCCTCAGGATAATGAGGATTCAAAACGAGGCAGGTGATACTGCCTTCAAAAGTAAATCCAGGGAGGTTTGGCGGTATGTCAGAGGGTTAAGGGCTTGTGGCGATCACGAATAGAGGGGACAGGTGGAAGGATTTGGGGTCTGGCCCCCAGACTGCCACCTGCAGGGGAGTCGCTTTACAGGGGGTGAAGCAGGTCTTTAGGAGCTGTATCTTTCTCTCCCACCCTGTATTTCCTCTGCTCTCTCCTTTGTGTCTGTCAAATGCAAGGTCAGTAACAACAACAACAACAACAAAAACAATAACCACCACAGTGACCAAGCAACAAGGGCAGCGAAAGGGGAACAAATGGAGTGCAGGAGCTGTGGATTATTCGTGGTGTAGGCACTCAGCTGTGGCAATAACCTCTTGAGGCAATCAATCCATACATGAAGAAGTAATACATGTAACAGAGACGTATATGTCCCTGTGTGTTTCCACTGAGATAATGTAAATGCACTTTTATTTACTTCTTCATTTATTTATTACCTTGCCACGAGAATTTCTTTTCATTGCTAAAAAAAAGTGTCCCATCAAGGGTACCAGGTGTGCCACACCCAGTTAAGCACTCATGTTACAATGCAGGAGGACTGGGCTTCAACACCCGGGTTCGCACCTGCCAGGGGAAATCTTTACAAGTAGTGCGGAAGTGCTGCAGTTGTCTCTCTCTGTGTCTCAAACTCTCTCTACCTCCCTTCCCTCTCAATCCCTGCCTATTTATTCCAGTGAATAATCAAGAAAATAGAAAGTAAAAAAAAGAAAAAGGAAAAGGAAATATTCCACGACTTCAAATGGGCTACTCAGGACAATGCTTTCCTTGTTAAGATCCTCACAGCATTCCATATGCAGAAAGGCAAAGACGCCATGTATTTTTTAACCCAGTTTTTATATTGATTTATTTATTTATTTAGGTGCTTATTCATTTTTGTTATTGATGAATTAATGTTTTACATTTGACATTGACTAAGGATCTGACACCAGCGGACTCCAGTACCCCTATATGGTAATCTGCCTCTACAAAACCGATCCATTGACCTTTCCATCCATCCATCCATCCACCCATACATCTATCCATCCATTCATCCATACATCCATCCATCCATCCATCCATCCATCCACCAGTCAACCAAGCTAAGTACAAAAGGAGATCTCTCCTTGAATGGTGAGGAGAAACAACGATGCATAGGTAGGTTGCAAAGGCCCAGTTTGGCTGAATAGGGCAGAGGGGCTGAACCAGGGAATGTGTTGGGGCGTGTGGGTTTGGGTGGGGTGAGCCGGAGACCCTGTGAGCTGGGTCGCATTAGGGGCAGGCAGGGGGTGGAAGGGGTTGCGAACAGCTGTCACTGGAGAACCATCACAAGTGCTGGAGCTGGTGAGCAGGACACCTGGAAGAGAGGACAGACAAAGGAGAGAAGCAAAGTGCGGAGGAAGGAGAGGGGACAGGATGGTGAGGACAGGAGAGGACAGGAGAGGACAGGATTGGAGGGGACCTGAGAAACCTACCTGGACAAAGGCAGCATACAGACATCCAGGAAGGCCGGCAGGCATGCAGGCAGCTCTAGCCTGGGCTCCCTTGATCCCGGGCGCACCTCCACCTGTCTTCTCTTGGCTGCCAGCCCTGAGGTCCCTCGTCGGTCAGCACTGTCTTGCCATCCTTCCGTCCCTCTGTGCCAGGGCCCAGGCGCCTGGGCGCTGTTGCCTGACCTAGTGGCAGGGCAGTTGGGCTGCCCAGTGCCAGTGTGGCCAGCACAGATTGCCAGGGGCTAGGACATCACAGAGGGCTCCTGTGGTTGCTAGGCCACGGGGACCCCGCCCATCCAGTTGACCAGCAGCCATGACCCCATGCTGAACTTGACATGAGGGGTGGTGGCCAGCCACCAGAGACAGAGCCCCAGGCCAAAGCAGGTGCTGGTCGGCCGGGCCAAGGGGCTATGGGCGGATTGGTGTGTGTCTGGGCATGGGGCTGGCATCTGACAGTCCAGGGCGGGGGACCAAGGTCCGCCAGGCCCCTGTCCCACCATGTGCACTGACACACAGTCTTGCTGACTGACTGACAGTCCCCGCCCCAGAGATACCAACACCAAGTCCCTGGGTGCCCTGAGCTGCCCCTGAGTGTTGGTGGGTGCCTGCCTGGACACATGCCTCCGTAATGGAGGCCTCTATTAATCCCGTTGCCTACTGACAGCTGCCCTCCTGCCCCTCCTCCTCCTCCTCCGCCTCCTCCTCCTCCTCTTCTTCCTCCTCCTCTTTCTCCTCTTCCTCCTCCTCTTCCTCCTCCTCCTCCTACACCCCCTCCTCCTCTTCCTCATCCTCAGCGGGACTCACTCAGGGCCCTTGGCCTAGGCAATCCAGGGCTGCTGCTCTGGCTTCTGCAGCTTCTATCCAGTGGGGGGGTGTAGGAATCTGCTCCTGTCAGTCCCTTATACCTGGGACCTTCCATGCCTCCAGCTGCCCCCACTCTCTAGTCCTGACCCCTCCTCAAGGATGCCCCCTTTCCCCTTACCCTCTGTCCCGCAGCTCCCAACTAACATCTACTGTGTTCCTCCCTGCGCTACTTTACTGCCACCCTGCTTCTGCCCTTCAGCCCTGAGGACCCAGGGCCAGCCCAGCTGCCATCTCACCATCCAGCACGGGGACCTGCCCTAACCCCCTGCCACCACACCCACACACACAGACCTGCACACACTCCTGGTTCCCCTGCCTGCAGCCTGCCTCTCAAACAGTCTCCTTCTGCCCCCTAGCACCTTACAGCCTCTGCCACGGACCCCCACAGACACCTGGGCATGAGCAGTGCAGACATGCAAACAGCTCCCCTCGCCCCCACTCCAGTTGCTCCAAGGTTGGAAAGCTTCTTTTTTTCATGCTGTAGGGGAGGGAGTTGAGACAGTCCAATGTCCTGGGGAGCAAGAACTGCAAACAGTCCATCTACAATGTAACATTTGGGTCTCAGGCCGCCCAATCCCTAGTGTGCTGTGCAGACCTTTGACTGGCAAAAACACCCCATCTGAGCGTGAGATCTGGCTGGGCTAGTGGCTCTTTCTGTGGACTAAGAGACAGACAGACAGAGTTTTCAGGTTCAAAACCTATACTTCCCAGAAGATGGTCATTCACTTCGGTAAAAAAAAAAAAAAAGGCTTTTTATTTTTTTTCCCCTGCCTGGGTAACCTGTCTCCTGCCTGTTTCAAAGTTAAAAAAGGGAAAAATCTTTTTTGGAGGGAAAAGGACCAAAATGCAGGCAGGTGGACTCCGTGGAAGGTGGATGGGGAGTTGCTCCTGCCCGGGCACTAGAGCCCCAGCTGCTGTTCCAGGTGCTCTCTGATAACAGAGATCTCCATGTGTCTTGTCATGACACTGTCTCTAGGACTGACCCTCAGGATAATGAGGATTCAAAACGAGGCAGGTGATACTGCCTTCAAAAGTAAATCCAGGGAGGTTTGGCGGTATGTCAGAGGGTTAAGGGCTTGTGGTGATCACGAATAGAGGGGACAGGTGGAAGGATTTGGGGTCTGGCCCCCAGACTGCCACCTGCAGGGGAGTCGCTTTACAGGGGGTGAAGCAGGTCTTTAGGAGCTCTATCTTTCTCTCCCACCCTGTATTTCCTCTGCTCTCTCCTTTTGTGTCTGTCAGATGCAAGGTCAGTAACAACAACAACAACAACAAAAACAATAACCACCACAGTGACCAAGCAACAAGGGCAGCGAAAGGGGAACAAATGGAGTGCAGGAGCTGTGGATTATTCGTGGTGTAGGCACTCAGCTGTGGCAATAACCTCTTGAGGCAATCAATCCATACATGAAGAAGTAATACATGTAACAGAGACGTATATGTCCCTGTGTGTTTCCACTGAGATAATGTAAATGCACTTTTATTTACTTCTTCATTTATTTATTACCTTGCCACGAGAATTTCTTTTCATTGCTAAAAAAAAGTGTCCCATCAAGGGTACCAGGTGTGCCACACCCAGTTAAGCACTCATGTTACAATGCAGGAGGACTGGGCTTCAACACCCGGGTTCGCACCTGCCAGGGGAAATCTTTACAAGTGGTGCGGAAGTGCTGCAGTTGTCTCTCTCTGTGTCTCAAACTCTCTCTACCTCCCTTCCCTCTCAATTCCTGTCTATTTATTCCAGTGAATAATCAAGAAAATAGAAAGTAAAAAAAAGAAAAAGGAAAAGGAAATATTCCACGACTTCAAATGGGCTACTCAGGACAATGCTTTCCTTGTTAAGATCCTCACAGCATTCCATATGCAGAAAGGCAAAGACGCCATGTATTTTTTAACCCAGTTTTTATATTTATTTATTTATTTAGGTGCTTATTCATTTTTGTTATTGATGAATTAATGTTTTACATTTGACATTGACTAAGGATCTGACACCAGCGGACTCCAGTACCCCTATATGGTAATCTGCCTCTACAAAACCGATCCATTGACCTTTCCATCCATCCATCCATCCACCCATACATCTATCCATCCATCCATCCATCCATCCATCCATCCATCCATCCATCCACCAGTCAACCAAGCTAAGTACAAAAGGAGATCTCTCCTTGAATGGTGAGGAGAAACAACGATGCATAGGTAGGTTGCAAAGGCCCAGTTTGGCTGAATAGGGCAGAGGGGCTGAACCAGGGAATGTGTTGGGGCGTGTGGGTTTGGTTGGGGTGAGCCGGAGACCCTGTGAGCTGGGTCACATTAGGGGCAGGCAGGGGGTGGAAGGGGTTGCGAACAGCTGTCACTGGAGAACCATCACAAGTGCTGGAGCTGGTGAGCAGGACACCTGGAAGAGAGGACAGACAAAGGAGAGAAGCAAAGTGCGGAGGAAAGGAGAGGGGACAGGATGGTGAGGACAGGAGAGGACAGGAGAGGACAGGATTGGAGGGGACCTGAGAAACCTACCTGGACAAAGGCAGCATACAGACATCCAGGAAGGCCGGCAGGCATGCAGGCAGCTCTGGCCTGGGCTCCCTGGATCCCGGGCGCACCTCCACCTGTCTTCTCTTGGCTGCCAGCCCTGAGGTCCTTCGTCGGTCAGCACTGTCTTGCCATCCTTCCGTCCCTCTGTGCCAGGGCCCAGGCGTCTGGGCGCTGTTGCCTGACCTAGTGGCAGGGCAGTTGGGCTGCCCAGTGCCAGTGTGGCCAGCACAGATTGCCAGGGGCTAGGACATCACAGAGGGCTCCTGTGGTTGCTAGGCCACGGGGACCCCGCCCATCCAGTTGACCAGCAGCCATGACCCCATGCTGAACTTGACTTGAGGGGTGGTGGCCAGCCACCAGAGACAGAGCCCCAGGCCAAAGCAGGTGCTGGTCGGCCGGGCCAAGGGGCTATGGGCGGATTGGTGTGTGTCTGGGCATAGGGCTGGCATCTGACAGTCCAGGGCTGGGGACCAAGGTCCGCCAGGCCCCTGTCCCACCATGTGCACTGACACACAGTCTTGCTGACTGACTGACAGTCCCTGCCCCAGAGATACCCACACCAAGTCCCTGGGTGTCCTGAGCTGCTCCTGAGTGTTGGTGGGTGCCTGCCTGGACACATGCCTCCGTAATGGAGGCCTCTATTAATCCCGTTGCCTACTGACAGCTGCCCTCCTGCCCTTCTCCTCCTCCTCCGCCTCCTCCTCCTCCTCTTCTTCCTCCTCGTCTTTCTCCTCATCCTACTCCTCTTACTCCTCCTCCTCCTACACCCCCTCCTCCTCTTCCTCATCCTCAGCGGGACTCACTCAGGGCCCTTGGCCTAGGCAATGCAGGGCTGCTGCTCTGGCTTCTGCAGCTTCTATCCAGTGGGGGGTGTAGGAATCTGTTCCTGTCAGTCCCTGATTCCTGGGACCTTCCATGCCTCCAGCTGCCCCCACTCTCTAGTCCTGACCCCTCCTCAAGGATGCCCCCTTTCCCCTTACCCTCTGTCCCGCAGCTCCCAACTAACATCTACTGTGTTCCTCCCTGCGCTACTTTACTGCCACCCTGCTTCTGCCCTTCAGCCCTGAGGGCCCAGGGCCAGCCCAGCTACCATCTCACCATCCAGCACGGGGACCTGCCCTAACCCCCTGCCACCACACCCACACACACAGCCCTGCACACACTCCTGGTTCCCCTGCCTGCAGCCTGCCTCTCAAACAGTCTCCATCTGCCCCCTAGCACCTTACAGCCTCTGCCACGGACCCCCACAGACACCTGGGCATGAGCAGTGCAGACATGCAAACAGCTCCCCTCGCCCCCACTCCAGTTGCTCCAAGGTTGGAAAGAGTCTTTTTTTCATGCTGTAGGGGAGGGAGTTGAGACAGTCCAATGTCCTGGGGAGCAAGAACTGCAAACAGTCCATCTACAATGTAACATTTGGGTCTCAGGCCGCCCAATCCCTAGTGTGCTGTGCAGACCTTTGACTGGCAAAAACACCCCATCTGAGCGTGAGATCTGGCTGGGCTAGTGGCTCTTTCTGTGGACTAAGAGACAGACAGACAGAGTTTTCAGGTTCAAAACCTATACTTCCCAGAAGATGGTCATTCACTTCGGTAAAAAAAAAAAAAAAAAAAAAAAAGGCTTTTTATTTTTTTTCCCCTGCCTGGGTAACCTGTCTCCTGCCTGTTTCAAAGTTAAAAAGGGGAAAAATCTTTTTTGGAGGGAAAAGGACCAAAATGCAGGCAGGTGGACTCCGTGGAAGGTGGATGGGGAGTTGCTCCTGCCCGGGCACTAGAGCCCCAGCTGCTGTTCCAGGTGCTCTCTGATAACAGAGATCTCCATGTGTCGTGTCATGACACTGTCTCCAGGACTGACCCTCAGGATAATGAGGATTCAAAACGAGGCAGGTGATACTGCCTTCAAAAGTAAATCCAGGGAGGTTTGGCGGTATGTCAGAGGGTTAAGGGCTTGTGGCGATCACGAATAGAGGGGACAGGTGGAAGGATTTGGGGTCTGGCCCCCAGACTGCCACCTGCAGGGGAGTCGCTTTACAGGGGGTGAAGCAGGTCTTTAGGAGCTGTATCTTTCTCTCCCACCCTGTATTTCCTCTGCTCTCTCCTTTTGTGTCTGTCAGAATCAAGGTCAGTAACAACAACAACAACAACAAAAACAATAACCACCACAGTGACCAAGCAACAAGGGCAGCGAAAGGGGAACAAATGGAGTGCAGGAGCTGTGGATTATTCGTGGTGTAGGCACTCAGCTGTGGCAATAACCTCTTGAGGCAATCAATCCATACATGAAGAAGTAATACATGTAACAGAGACGTATATGTCCCTGTGTGTTTCCACTGAGATAATGTAAATGCACTTTTATTTACTTCTTCATTTATTTATTACCTTGCCACGAGAATTTCTTTTCATTGCTAAAAAAAAGTGTCCCATCAAGGGTACCAGGTGTGCCACACCCAGTTAAGCACTCATGTTACAATGCAGGAGGACTGGGCTTCAACACCCGGGTTCGCACCTGCCAGGGGAAATCTTTACAAGTAGTGCGGAAGTGCTGCAGTTGTCTCTCTCTGTGTCTCAAACTCTCTCTACCTCCCTTCCCTCTCAATTCCTGCCTATTTATTCCAGTGAATAATCAAGAAAATAGAAAGTAAAAAAAAGAAAAAGGAAAAGGAAATATTCCACGACTTCAAATGGGCTACTCAGGACAATGCTTTCCTTGTTAAGATCCTCACAGCATTCCATATGCAGAAAGGCAAAGACGCCATGTATTTTTTAACCCAGGTTTTATATTTATTTATTTATTTAGGTGCTTATTCATTTTTGTTATTGATGAATTAATGTTTTACATTTGACATTGACTAAGGATCTGACACCAGCGGACTCCAGTACCCCTATATGGTAATCTGCCTCTACAAAACCGATCCATTGACCTTTCCATCCATCCATCCATCCACCCATACATCTATCCATCCATTCATCCATCCATCCATCCATCCATCCATCCATCCACCAGTCAACCAAGCTAAGTACAAAAGGAGATCTCTCCTTGAATGGTGAGGAGAAACAACGATGCATAGGTAGGTTGCAAAGGCCCAGTTTGGCTGAATAGGGCAGAGGGGCTGAACCAGGGAATGTGTTGGGGCGTGTGGGTTTGGGTGGGGTGAGCCGGAGACCCTGTGAGCTGGGTCACATTAGGGGCAGGCAGGGGGTGGAAGGGGTTGCGAACAGCTGTCACTGGAGAACCATCACAAGTGCTGGAGCTGGTGAACAGGACACCTGGAAGAGAGGACAGACAAAGGAGAGAAGCAAAGTGCGGAGGAAAGGAGAGGGGACAGGATGGTGAGGACAGGAGAGGACAGGAGAGAACAGGATTGCAGGGGACCTGAGAAACCTACCTGGACAAAGGCAGCATACAGACATCCAGGAAGGCCGGCAGGCATGCAGGCAGCTCTGGCCTGGGCTCCCTGGATCCCGGGCGCACCTCCACCTGTCTTCTCTTGGCTGCCAGCCCTGAGGTCCCTCGTCGGTCAGCACTGTCTTGCCATCCTTCCGTCCCTCTGTGCCAGGGCCCAGGCGCCTGGGCGCTGTTGCCTGACCTAGTGGCAGGGCAGTTGGGCTGCCCAGTGCCAGTGTGGCCAGCACAGATTGCCAGGGGCTAGGACATCACAGAGGGCTCCTGTGGTTGCTAGGCCACGGGGACCCCGCCCATCCAGTTGACCAGCAGCAATGACCCCATGCTGAACTTGACTTGAGGGGTGGTGGCCAGCCACCAGAGACAGAGCCCCAGGCCAAAGCAGGTGCTGGTCGGCCGGGCCAAGGGGCTATGGGCGGATTGGTGTGTGTCTGGGCATGGGGCTGGCATCTGACAGTCCAGGGCGGGGGACCAAGGTCCACCAGGCCCCTGTCCCACCATGTGCACTGACACACAGTCTTGCTGACTGACTGACAGTTCCCGCCCCAGAGATACCCACACCAAGTCCCTGGGTGCCCTGAGCTGCCCCTGAGTGTTGGTGGGTGCCTGCCTGGACACATGCCTCCGTAATGGAGGCCTCTATTAATCCCGTTGCCTACTGACAGCTGCCCTCCTGCCCCTCCTCCTCCTCCTCCGCCTCCTCCTCCTCCTCTTCTTCCTCCTCCTCTTTCTCCTCTTCCTCCTCCTCTTCCTCCTCCTCCTCCTACACCCCCTCCTCCTCTTCCTCATCCTCAGCGGGACTCACTCAGGGCCCTTGGCCTAGGCAATCCAGGGCTGCTGCTCTGGCTTCTGCAGCTTCTATCCAGTGGGGGGGTGTAGGAATCTGTTCCTGTCAGTCCCTGATACCTGGGCCCTTCCATGCCTCCAGCAGCCCCCACTCTCTAGTCCTGACCCCTCCTCAAGGATGCCCCCTTTCCCCTTACCCTCTGTCCCGCAGCTCCCAACTAACATCTACTGTGTTCCTCCCTGCGCTACTTTACTGCCACCCTGCTTCTGCCCTTCAGCCCTGAGGACCCAGGGCCAGCCCAGCTGCCATCTCACCAGCAGGGGGACCTGACCTAACCCCCTGCCACCACACCCACACACACAGACCTGCACACACTCCTGGTTCCCCTGCCTGCAGCCTGCCTCTCAAACAGTCTCCTTCTGCCCCCTAGCACCTTACAGCCTCTGCCACGGACCCCCACAGACACCTGGGCATGAGCAGTGCAGACATGCAAACAGCTCCCCTCGCCCCCACTCCAGTTGCTCCAAGGTTGGAAAGAGTCTTTTTTTCATGCTGTAGGGGAGGGAGTTGAGACAGTCCAATGTCCTGGGGAGCAAGAACTGCAAACAGTCCATCTACAATGTAACATTTGGGTCTCAGGCCGCCCAATCCCTAGTGTGCTGTGCAGACCTTTGACTGGCAAAAACACCCCATCTGAGCGTGAGATCTGGCTGGGCTAGTGGCTCTTTCTGTGGACTAAGAGACAGACAGACAGAGTTTTCAGGTTCAAAACCTATACTTCCCAGAAGATGGTCATTCACTTCGGTAAAAAAAAAAAAAAAAAAAAAAAAAAAAAAAAAAAAAAAAAAAGCCTTTTTATTTTTTTTCCCCTGCCTGGGTAACCTGTCTCCTGCCTGTTTCAAAGTTAAAAAAGGGAAAAATCTTTTTTGGAGGGAAAAGGACCAAAATGCAGGCAGGTGGACTCCGTGGAAGGTGGATGGGGAGTTGCTCCTGCCCGGGCACTAGAGCCCCAGCTGCTGTTCCAGGTGCTCTCTGATAACAGAGATCTCCATGTGTCGTGTCATGACACTGTCTCCAGGACTGACCCTCAGGATAATGAGGATTCAAAACGAGGCAGGTGATACTGCCTTCAAAAGTAAATCCAGGGAGGTTTGGCGGTATGTCAGAGGGTTAAGGGCTTGTGGCGATCACGAATAGAGGGGACAGGTGGAAGGATTTGGGGTCTGGCCCCCAGAATGCCACCTGCAGGGGTGTCGCTTTACAGGGGGTGAAGCAGGTCTTTAGGAGCTGTATCTTTCTCTCCCACCCTGTATTTCCTCTGCTCTCTCCTTTTGTGTCTGTCAGATGCAAGGTCAGTAACAACAACAACAACAACAAAAACAATAACCACCACAGTGACCAAGCAACAAGGGCAGCGAAAGGGGAACAAATGGAGTGCAGGAGCTGTGGATTATTCGTGGTGTAGGCACTCAGCTGTGGCAATAACCTCTTGAGGCAATCAATCCATACATGAAGAAGTAATACATGTAACAGAGACGTATATGTCCCTGTGTGTTTCCACTGAGATAATGTAAATGCACTTTTATTTACTTCTTCATTTATTTATTACCTTGCCACGAGAATTTCTTTTCATTGCTAAAAAAAAGTGTCCCATCAAGGGTACCAGGTGTGCCACACCCAGTTAAGCACTCATGTTACAATGCAGGAGGACTGGGCTTCAACACCCGGGTTCGCACCTGCCAGGGGAAATCTTTACAAGTGGTGCGGAAGTGCTGCAGTTGTCTCTCTCTGTGTCTCAAACTCTCTCTACCTCCCTTCCCTCTCAATTCCTGTCTATTTATTCCAGTGAATAATCAAGAAAATAGAAAGTAAAAAAAGAAAAAGGAAAAGGAAATATTCCACGACTTCAAATGGGCTACTCAGGACAATGCTTTCCTTGTTAAGATCCTCACAGCATACCATATGCAGAAAGGCAAAGACGCCATGTATTTTTTAACCCAGTTTTTATATTGATTTATTTATTTATTTAGGTGCTTATTCATTTTTGTTATTGATGAATTAATGTTTTACATTTGACATTGACTAAGGATCTGACACCAGCGGACTCCAGTACCCCTATATGGTAATCTGCCTCTACAAAACCGATCCATTGACCTTTCCATCCATCCATCCATCCACCCATACATCTATCCATCCATCCATCCATCCATCCATCCATCCATCCACCAGTCAACCAAGCTAAGTACAAAAGGAGATCTCTCCTTGAATGGTGAGGAGAAACAACGATGCATAGGTAGGTTGCAAAGGCCCAGTTTGGCTGAATAGGGCAGAGGGGCTGAACCAGGGAATGTGTTGGGGCGTGTGGGTTTGGGTGGGGTGAGCCGGAGACCCTGTGAGCTGGGTCACATTAGGGGCAGGCAGGGGGTGGAAGGGGTTGCGAACAGCTGTCACTGGAGAACCATCACAAGTGCTGGAGCTGGTGAGCAGGACACCTGGAAGAGAGGACAGACAAAGGAGAGAAGCAAAGTGCGGAGGAAAGGAGAGGGGACAGGATGGTGACGACAGGAGAGGACAGGAGAGAACAGGATTGGAGGGGACCTGAGAAACCTACCTGGACAAAGGCAGCATACAGACATCCAGGAAGGCCGGCAGGCATGCAGGCAGCTCTGGCCTGGGCTCCCTGGATCCCGGGCGCACCTCCACCTGTCTTCTCTTGGCTGCCAGCCCTGAGGTCCTTCGTCGGTCAGCACTGTCTTGCCATCCTTCCGTCCCTCTGTGCCAGGGCCCAGGCGTCTGGGCGCTGTTGCCTGACCTAGTGGCAGGGCAGTTGGGCTGCCCAGTGCCAGTGTGGCCAGCACAGATTGCCAGGGGCTAGGACATCACAGAGGGCTCCTGTGGTTGCTAGGCCACGGGGACCCCGCCCATCCAGTTGACCAGCAGCCATGACCCCATGCTGAACTTGACTTGAGGGGTGGTGGCCAGCCACCAGAGACAGAGCCCCAGGCCAAAGCAGGTGCTGGTCGGCCGGGCCAAGGGGCTATGGGCGGATTGGTGTGTGTCTGGGCATGGGGCTGGCATCTGACAGTCCAGGGCTGGGGACCAAGGTCCGCCAGGCCCCTGTCCCACCATGTGCACTGACACACAGTCTTGCTGACTGACTGACAGTCCCCGCCCCAGAGATACCCACACCAAGTCCCTGGGTGTCCTGAGCTGCTCCTGAGTGTTGGTGGGTGCCTGCCTGGACACATGCCTCCGTAATGGAGGCCTCTATTAATCCCGTTGCCTACTGACAGCTGCCCTCCTGCCCCTTCTCTTCCTCCTCCGCCTCCTCCTCCTCCTCTTCTTCCTCCTCGTCTTTCTCCTCATCCTACTCCTCTTACTCCTCCTCCTCCTACACCCCCTCCTCCTCTTCCTCATCCTCAGCGGGACTCACTCAGGGCCCTTGGCCTAGGCAATCCAGGGCTGCTGCTCTGGCTTCTGCAGCTTCTATCCAGTGGGGGGTGTAGGAATCTGTTCCTGTCAGTCCCTGATTCCTGGGACCTTCCATGCCTCCAGCTGCCCCCACTCTCTAGTCCTGACCCCTCCTCAAGGATGCCCCCTTTCCCCTTACCCTCTGTCCCGCAGCTCCCAACTAACATCTACTGTGTTCCTCCCTGCGCTACTTTACTGCCACCCTGCTTCTGCCCTTCAGCCCTGAGGGCCCAGGGCCAACCCAGCTACCATCTCACCATCCAGCACGGGGACCTGCCCTAACCCCCTGCCACCACACCCACACACACAGCCCTGCACACACTCCTGGTTCCCCTGCCTGCAGCCTGCCTCTCAAACAGTCTCCTTCTAAACCCTAGCACCTTACAGCCTCTGCCACGGACCCCCACAGACACCTGGGCATGAGCAGTGCAGACATGCAAACAGCTCCCCTCGCCCCCACTCCAGTTGCTCCAAGGTTGGAAAGAGTCTTTTTTTCATGCTGTAGGGGAGGGAGTTGAGACAGTCCAATGTCCTGGGGAGCAAGAACTGCAAACAGTCCATCTACAATGTAACATTTGGGTCTCAGGCCGCCCAATCCCTAGTGTGCTGTGCAGACCTTTGACTGGCAAAAACACCCCATCTGAGCGTGAGATCTGGCTGGGCTAGTGGCTCTTTCTGTGGACTAAGAGACAGACAGACAGAGTTTTCAGGTTCAAAACCTATACTTCCCAGAAGATGGTCATTCACTTTGGTAAAAAAAAAAAAAAAAAAAAAGGCTTTTTATTTTTTTTCCCCTGCCTGGGTAACCTGTCTCCTGCCTGTTTCAAAGTTAAAAAAGGGAAAAATCTTTTTTGGAGGGAAAAGGACCAAAATGCAGGCAGGAGGACTCCGTGGAAGGTGGATGGGGAGTTGCTCCTGCCCGGGCACTAGAGCCCCAGCTGCTGTTCCAGGTGCTCTCTGATAACAGAGATCTCCATGTGTCGTGTCATGACACTGTCTCCAGGACTGACCCTCAGGATAATGAGGATTCAAAACGAGGCAGGTGATACTGCCTTCAAAAGTAAATCCAGGGAGGTTTGGCGGTATGTCAGAGGGTTAAGGGCTTGTGGCGATCACGAATAGAGGGGACAGGTGGAAGGATTTGGGGTCTGGCCCCCAGACTGCCACCTGCAGGGGAGTCGCTTTACAGGGGGTGAAGCAGGTCTTTAGGAGCTCTATCTTTCTCTCCCACCCTGTATTTCCTCTGCTCTCTCCTTTTGTGTCTGTCAGATGCAAGGTCAGTAACAACAACAACAACAACAAAAACAATAACCACCACAGTGACCAAGCAACAAGGGCAGCGAAAGGGGAACAAATGGAGTGCAGGAGCTGTGGATTATTCGTGGTGTAGGCACTCAGCTGTGGCAATAACCTCTTGAGGCAATCAATCCATACATGAAGAAGTAATACATGTAACAGAGACGTATATGTCCCTGTGTGTTTCCACTGAGATAATGTAAATGCACTTTTATTTACTTCTTCATTTATTTATTACCTTGCCACGAGAATTTCTTTTCATTGCTAAAAAAAAGTGTCCCATCAAGGGTACCAGGTGTGCCACACCCAGTTAAGCACTCATGTTACAATGCAGGAGGACTGGGCTTCAACACCCGGGTTCGCACCTGCCAGGGGAAATCTTTACAAGTGGTGCGTAAGTGCTGCAGTTGTCTCTCTTTGTGTCTCAAACTCTCTCTACCTCCCTTCCCTCTCAATTCCTGCCTATTTATTCCAGTGAATAATCAAGAAAATAGAAAGTAAAAAAAAGAAAAAGGAAAAGGAAATATTCCACGACTTCAAATGGGCTACTCAGGACAATGCTTTCCTTGTTAAGATCCTCACAGCATTCCATATGCAGAAAGGCAAAGACGCCATGTATTTTTTAACCCAGTTTTTATATTTATTTATTTATTTAGGTGCTTATTCATTTTTGTTATTGATGAATTAATGTTTTACATTTGACATTGACTAAGGATCTGACACCAGCGGACTCCAGTACCCCTATATGGTAATCTGCCTCTACAAAACCGATCCATTGACCTTTCCATCCATCCATCCATCCACCCATACATCTATCCATCCATTCATCCATCCATCCATCCATCCATCCATCCATCCATCCATCCATCCACCAGTCAACCAAGCTAAGTACAAAAGGAGATCTCTCCTTGAATGGTGAGGAGAAACAACGATGCATAGGTAGGTTGCAAAGGCCCAGTTTGGCTGAATAGGGCAGAGGGGCTGAACCAGGGAATGTGTTGGGGCGTGTGGGTTTGGGTGGGGTGAGCCGGAGACCCTGTGAGCTGGGTCACATTAGGGGCAGGCAGGGGGTGGAAGGGGTTGCGAACAGCTGTCACTGGAGAACCATCACAAGTGCTGGAGCTGGTGAACAGGACACCTGGAAGAGAGGACAGACAAAGGAGAGAAGCAAAGTGCGGAGGAAAGGAGAGGGGACAGGATGGTGAGGACAGGAGAGGACAGGAGAGAACAGGATTGCAGGGGACCTGAGAAACCTACCTGGACAAAGGCAGCATACAGACATCCAGGAAGGCCGGCAGGCATGCAGGCAGCTCTGGCCTGGGCTCCCTGGATCCCGGGCGCACCTCCACCTGTCTTCTCTTGGCTGCCAGCCCTGAGGTCCCTCGTCGGTCAGCACTGTCTTGCCATCCTTCCGTCCCTCTGTGCCAGGGCCCAGGCGCCTGGGCGCTGTTGCCTGACCTAGTGGCAGGGCAGTTGGGCTGCCCAGTGCCAGTGTGGCCAGCACAGATTGCCAGGGGCTAGGACATCACAGAGGGCTCCTGTGGTTGCTAGGCCACGGGGACCCCGCCCATCCAGTTGACCAGCAGCCATGACCCCATGCTGAACTTGATTTGAGGGGTGGTGGCCAGCCACCAGAGACAGAGCCCCAGGCCAAAGCTGGTGCTGGTCGGCCGTGCCAAGGGGCTATGGGCGGATTGGTGTGTGTCTGGGCATGGGGCTGGCATCTGACAGTCCAGGGCGGGGGACCAAGGTCCACCAGGCCCCTGTCCCACCATGTGCACTGACACACAGTCTTGCTGACTGACTGACAGTTCCCGCCCCAGAGATACCCACACCAAGTCCCTGGGTGCCCTAAGCTGCCCCTGAGTGTTGGTGGGTGCCTGCCTGGACACATGCCTCCATAATGGAGGCCTCTATTAATCCCGTTGCCTACTGACAGCTGCCCTCCTGCCCCTCCTCCTCCTCCTCTGCCTCCTCCTCCTCCTCTTCTTCCTCCTCCTCTTTCTCCTCTTCCTCCTCCTCTTCCTCCTCCTCCTCCTACACCCCCTCCTCCTCTTCCTCATCCTCAGCGGGACTCACTCAAGGGCCCTTGGCCTAGGCAATCCAGGGCTGCTGCTCTGGCTTCTGCAGCTTCTATCCAGTGGGGGGGTGTAGGAATCTGTTCCTGTCAGTCCCTGATTCCTGGGACCTTCCATGCCTCCAGCTGCCCCCACTCTCTAGTCCTGACACCTCCTCAAGGATGCCCCCTTTCCCCTTACCCTCTGTCCCGCAGCTCCCAACTAACATCTACTGTGTTCCTCCCTGCGCTACTTTACTGCCACCCTGCTTCTGCCCTTCAGCCCTGAGGGCCCAGGGCCAGCCCAGCTGCCATCTCACCATCCAGCACGGGGACCTGACCTAACCCCCTGCCACCACACCCACACACACAGACCTGCACACACTCCTGGTTCCCCTGCCTGCAGCCTGCCTCTCAAACAGTCTCCTTCTGCCCCCTAGCACCTTACAGCCTCTGCCACGGACCCCCACAGACACCTGGGCATGAGCAGTGCAGACATGCAAACAGCTCCCCTCGCCCCCACTCCAGTTGCTCCAAGGTTGGAAAGAGTCTTTTTTTCATGCTGTAGGGGAGGGAGTTGAGACAGTCCAATGTCCTGGGGAGCAAGAACTGCAAACAGTCCATCTACAATGTAACATTTGGGTCTCAGGCCGCCCAATCCCTAGTGTGCTGTGCAGACCTTTGACTGGCAAAAACACCCCATCTGAGCGTGAGATCTGGCTGGGCTAGTGGCTCTTTCTGTGGACTAAGAGACAGACAGACAGAGTTTTCAGGTTCAAAAGCTATACTTCCCAGAAGATGGTCATTCACTTTGGTAAAAAAAAAAAAAAAAAAAAAAAAAAAAAAGGCTTTTTATTTTTTTTCCCCTGCCTGGGTAACCTGTCTCCTGCCTGTTTCAAAGTTAAAAAAGGGAAAAATCTTTTTTGGAGGGAAAAGGACCAAAATGCAGGCAGGTGGACTCCGTGGAAGGTGGATGGGGAGTTGCTCCTGCCCGGGCACTAGAGCCCCAGCTGCTGTTCCAGGTGCTCTCTGATAACAGAGATCTCCATGTGTCGTGTCATGACACTGTCTCCAGGACTGACCCTCAGGATAATGAGGATTCAAAACGAGGCAGGTGATACTGCCTTCAAAAGTAAATCCAGGGAGGTTTGGAGGTATGTCAGAGGGTTAAGGGCTTGTGGCGATCACGAATAGAGGGGACAGGTGGAAGGATTTGGGGTCTGGCCCCCAGAATGCCACCTGCAGGGGAGTCGCTTTACAGGGGGTGAAGCAGGTCTTTAGGAGCTCTATCTTTCTCTCCCACCCTGTATTTCCTCTGCTCTCTCCTTTTGTGTCTGTCAGATGCAAGGTCAGTAACAACAACAACAACAACCGCAACAATAACCACCACAGTGACCAAGCAACAAGGGCAGCGAAAGGGGAACAAATGGAGTGCAGGAGCTGTGGATTATTCGTGGTGTAGGCACTCAGCTGTGGCAATAACCTCTTGAGGCAATCAATCCATACATGAAGAAGTAATACATGTAACAGAGACGTATATGTCCCTGTGTGTTTCCACTGAGATAATGTAAATGCACTTTTATTTACTTCTTCATTTATTTATTACCTTGCCACGAGAATTTCTTTTCATTGCTAAAAAAAAGTGTCCCATCAAGGGTACCAGGTGTGCCACACCCAGTTAAGCACTCATGTTACAATGCAGGAGGACTGGGCTTCAACACCCGGGTTCGCACCTGCCAGGGGAAATCTTTACAAGTGGTGCGTAAGTGCTGCAGTTGTCTCTCTTTGTGTCTCAAACTCTCTCTACCTCCCTTCCCTCTCAATTCCTGCCTATTTATTCCAGTGAATAATCAAGAAAATAGAAAGTAAAAAAAAGAAAAAGGAAAAGGAAATATTCCACGACTTCAAATGGGCTACTCAGGACAATGCTTTCCTTGTTAAGATCCTCACAGCATTCCATATGCAGAAAGGCAAAGACGCCATGTATTTTTTAACCCAGTTTTTATATTTATTTATTTATTTAGGTGCTTATTCATTTTTGTTATTGATGAATTAATGTTTTACATTTGACATTGACTAAGGATCTGACACCAGCGGACTCCAGTACCCCTATATGGTAATCTGCCTCTACAAAACCGATCCATTGACCTTTCCATCCATCCATCCATCCACCCATACATCTATCCATCCATTCATCCATCCATCCATCCATCCATCCATCCATCCATCCATCCATCCACCAGTCAACCAAGCTAAGTACAAAAGGAGATCTCTCCTTGAATGGTGAGGAGAAACAACGATGCATAGGTAGGTTGCAAAGGCCCAGTTTGGCTGAATAGGGCAGAGGGGCTGAACCAGGGAATGTGTTGGGGCGTGTGGGTTTGGGTGGGGTGAGCCGGAGACCCTGTGAGCTGGGTCACATTAGGGCCAGGCAGGGGGTGGAAGGGGTTGCGAACAGCTGTCACTGGAGAACCATCACAAGTGCTGGAGCTGGTGAACAGGACACCTGGAAGAGAGGACAGACAAAGGAGAGAAGCAAAGTGCGGAGGAAAGGAGAGGGGACAGGATGGTGAGGACAGGAGAGGACAGGAGAGAACAGGATTGGAGGGGACCTGAGAAACCTACCTGGACAAAGGCAGCATACAGACATCCAGGAAGGCCGGCAGGCATGCAGGCAGCTCTGGCCTGGGCTCCCTGGATCCCGGGCGCACCTTCACCTGTCTTCTCTTGGCTGCCAGCCCTGAGGTCCCTCGTCGGTCAGCACTGTCTTGCCATCCTTCCGTCCCTCTGTGCCAGGGCCCAGGCGCCTGGGCGCTGTTGCCTGACCTAGTGGCAGGGCAGTTGGGCTGCCCAGTGCCAGTGTGGCCAGCACAGATTGCCAGGGGCTAGGACATCACAGAGGGCTCCTGTGGTTGCTAGGCCACGGGGACCCCGCCCATCCAGTTGACCAGCAGCCATGACCCCATGCTGAACTTGACTTGAGGGGTGGTGGCCAGCCACCAGAGACAGAGCCCCAGGCCAAAGCAGGTGCTGGTCAGCCGGGCCAAGGGGCTATGGGCGGATTGGTGTGTGTCTGGGCATGGGGCTGGCATCTGACAGTCCAGGGCGGGGGACCAAGGTCCACCAGGCCCCTGTCCCACCATGTGCACTGACACACAGTCTTGCTGACTGACTGACAGTCCCCGCCCCAGAGATACCCACACCAAGTCCCTGGGTGCCCTGAGCTGCCCCTGAGTGTTGGTGGGTGCCTGCCTGGACACATGCCTCCGTAATGGAGGCCTCTATTAATCCCGTTGCCTACTGACAGCTGCCCTCCTGCCCCTCCTCCTCCTCCTCCGCCTCCTCCTCCTCCTCTTCTTCCTCCTCCTCTTTCTCCTCTTCCTCCTCCTCTTCCTCCTCCTCCTCCTACACCCCCTCCTCCTCTTCCTCATCCTCAGCGGGACTCACTCAGGGCCCTTGGCCTAGGCAATCCAGGGCTGCTGCTCTGGCTTCTGCAGCTTCTATCCAGTGGGGGGGTGTAGGAATCTGTTCCTGTCAGTCCCTGATTCCTGGGACCTTCCATGCCTCCAGCTGCCCCCACTCTCTAGTCCTGACCCCTCCTCAAGGATGCCCCCTTTCCCCTTACCCTCTGTCCCGCAGCTCCCAACTAACATCTACTGTGTTCCTCCCTGCGCTACTTTACTGCCACCCTGCTTCTGCCCTTCAGCCCTGAGGGCCCAGGGCCAGCTCAGCTGCCATCTCACCATCCAGCACGGGGACCTGCCCTAACCCCCTGACACCACACCCACACACACAGACCTGCACACACTCCTGGTTCCCCTGCCTGCAGCCTGCCTCTCAAACAGTCTCCTTCTGCCCCCTAGCACCTTACAGCCTCTGCCACGGACCCCCACAGACACCTGGGCATGAGCAGTGCAGACATGCAAACAGCTCCCCTCGCCCCCACTCCAGTTGCTCCAAGGTTGGAAAGAGTCTTTTTTTCATGCTGTAGGGGAGGGAGTTGAGACAGTCCAATGTCCTGGGGAGCAAGAACTGCAAACAGTCCATCTACAATGTAACATTTGGGTCTCAGGCCGCCCAATCCCTAGTGTGCTGTGCAGACCTTTGACTGGCAAAAACACCCCATCTGAGCGTGAGATCTGGCTGGGCTAGTGGCTCTTTCTGTGGACTAAGAGACAGACAGACAGAGTTTTCAGGTTCAAAACCTATACTTCCCAGAAGATGGTCATTCACTTCGGTAAAAAAAAAAAAAAAAAAAAGGCTTTTTATTTTTTTTCCCCTGCCTGGGTAACCTGTCTCCTGCCTGTTTCAAAGTTAAAAAAGGGAAAAATCTTTTTTGGAGGGAAAAGGACCAAAATGCAGGCAGGTGGACTCCGTGGAAGGTGGATGGGGAGTTGCTCCTGCCCGGGCACTAGAGCCCCAGCTGCTGTTCCAGGTGCTCTCTGATAACAGAGATCTCCATGTGTCGTGTCATGACACTGTCTCCAGGACTGACCCTCAGGATAATGAGGATTCAAAACGAGGCAGGTGATACTGCCTTCAAAAGTAAATCCAGGGAGGTTTGGCGGTATGTCAGAGGGTTAAGGGCTTGTGGCGATCACGAATAGAGGGGACAGGTGGAAGGATTTGGGGTCTGGCCCCCAGACTGCCACCTGCAGGGGAGTCGCTTTACAGGGGGTGAAGCAGGTCTTTAGGAGCTCTATCTTTCTCTCCCACCCTGTATTTCCTCTGCTCTCTCCTTTTGTGTCTGTCAGATGCAAGGTCAGTAACAACAACAACAACAACAAAAACAATAACCACCACAGTGACCAAGCAACAAGGGCAGCGAAAGGGGAACAAATGGAGTGCAGGAGCTGTGGATTATTCGTGGTGTAGGCACTCAGCTGTGGCAATAACCTCTTGAGGCAATCAATCCATACATGAAGAAGTAATACATGTAACAGAGACGTATATGTCCCTGTGTGTTTCCACTGAGATAATGTAAATGCACTTTTATTTACTTCTTCATTTATTTATTACCTTGCCACGAGAATTTCTTTTCATTGCTAAAAAAAAGTGTCCCATCAAGGGTACCAGGTGTGCCACACCCAGTTAAGCACTCATGTTACAATGCAGGAGGACTGGGCTTCAACACCCGGGTTCGCACCTGCCAGGGGAAATCTTTACAAGTGGTGCGTAAGTGCTGCAGTTGTCTCTCTTTGTGTCTCAAACTCTCTCTACCTCCCTTCCCTCTCAATTCCTGCCTATTTATTCCAGTGAATAATCAAGAAAATAGAAAGTAAAAAAAAGAAAAAGGAAAAGGAAATATTCCACGACTTCAAATGGGCTACTCAGGACAATGCTTTCCTTGTTAAGATCCTCACAGCATTCCATATGCAGAAAGGCAAAGACGCCATGTATTTTTTAACCCAGTTTTTATATTTATTTATTTATTTAGGTGCTTATTCATTTTTGTTATTGATGAATTAATGTTTTACATTTGACATTGACTAAGGATCTGACACCAGCGGACTCCAGTACCCCTATATGGTAATCTGCCTCTACAAAACCGATCCATTGACCTTTCCATCCATCCATCCATCCACCCATACATCTATCCATCCATTCATCCATCCATCCATCCATCCATCCATCCATCCATCCATCCACCAGTCAACCAAGCTAAGTACAAAAGGAGATCTCTCCTTGAATGGTGAGGAGAAACAACGATGCATAGGTAGGTTGCAAAGGCCCAGTTTGGCTGAATAGGGCAGAGGGGCTGAACCAGGGAATGTGTTGGGGCGTGTGGGTTTGGGTGGGGTGAGCCGGAGACCCTGTGAGCTGGGTCACATTAGGGCCAGGCAGGGGGTGGAAGGGGTTGCGAACAGCTGTCACTGGAGAACCATCACAAGTGCTGGAGCTGGTGAACAGGACACCTGGAAGAGAGGACAGACAAAGGAGAGAAGCAAAGTGCGGAGGAAAGGAGAGGGGACAGGATGGTGAGGACAGGAGAGGACAGGAGAGAACAGGATTGGAGGGGACCTGAGAAACCTACCTGGACAAAGGCAGCATACAGACATCCAGGAAGGCCGGCAGGCATGCAGGCAGCTCTGGCCTGGGCTCCCTGGATCCCAGGCGCACCTTCACCTGTCTTCTCTTGGCTGCCAGCCCTGAGGTCCCTCGTCGGTCAGCACTGTCTTGCCATCCTTCCGTCCCTCTGTGCCAGGGCCCAGGCGCCTGGGCGCTGTTGCCTGACCTAGTGGCAGGGCAGTTGGGCTGCCCAGTGCCAGTGTGGCCAGCACAGATTGCCAGGGGCTAGGACATCACAGAGGGCTCCTGTGGTTGCTAGGCCACGGGGACCCCGCCCATCCAGTTGACCAGCAGCCATGACCCCATGCTGAACTTGACTTGAGGGGTGGTGGCCAGCCACCAGAGACAGAGCCCCAGGCCAAAGCAGGTGCTGGTCAGCCGGGCCAAGGGGCTATGGGCGGATTGGTGTGTGTCTGGGCATGGGGCTGGCATCTGACAGTCCAGGGCGGGGGACCAAGGTCCACCAGGCCCCTGTCCCACCATGTGCACTGACACACAGTCTTGCTGACTGACTGACAGTCCCCGCCCCAGAGATACCCACACCAAGTCCCTGGGTGCCCTGAGCTGCCCCTGAGTGTTGGTGGGTGCCTGCCTGGACACATGCCTCCGTAATGGAGGCCTCTATTAATCCCGTTGCCTACTGACAGCTGCCCTCCTGCCCCTCCTCCTCCTCCTCCGCCTCCTCCTCCTCCTCTTCTTCCTCCTCCTCTTTCTCCTCTTCCTCCTCCTCTTCCTCCTCCTCCTCCTACACCCCCTCCTCCTCTTCCTCATCCTCAGCGGGACTCACTCAGGGCCCTTGGCCTAGGCAATCCAGGGCTGCTGCTCTGGCTTCTGCAGCTTCTATCCAGTGGGGGGGTGTAGGAATCTGTTCCTGTCAGTCCCTGATTCCTGGGACCTTCCATGCCTCCAGCTGCCCCCACTCTCTAGTCCTGACCCCTCCTCAAGGATGCCCCCTTTCCCCTTACCCTCTGTCCCGCAGCTCCCAACTAACATCTACTGTGTTCCTCCCTGCGCTACTTTACTGCCACCCTGCTTCTGCCCTTCAGCCCTGAGGGCCCAGGGCCAGCTCAGCTGCCATCTCACCATCCAGCACGGGGACCTGCCCTAACCCCCTGACACCACACCCACACACACAGACCTGCACACACTCCTGGTTCCCCTGCCTGCAGCCTGCCTCTCAAACAGTCTCCTTCTGCCCCCTAGCACCTTACAGCCTCTGCCACGGACCCCCACAGACACCTGGGCATGAGCAGTGCAGACATGCAAACAGCTCCCCTCGCCCCCACTCCAGTTGCTCCAAGGTTGGAAAGAGTCTTTTTTTTCATGCTGTAGGGGAGGGAGTTGAGACAGTCCAATGTCCTGGGGAGCAAGAACTGCAAACAGTCCATCTACAATGTAACATTTGGGTCTCAGGCCGCCCAATCCCTAGTGTGCTGTGCAGACCTTTGACTGGCAAAAACACCCCATCTGAGCGTGAGATCTGGCTGGGCTAGTGGCTCTTTCTGTGGACTAAGAGACAGACAGACAGAGTTTTCAGGTTCAAAACCTATACTTCCCAGAAGATGGTCATTCACTTCGGTAAAAAAAAAAAAAAAAAAAAAAAAAAAAAAAAGGCTTTTTATTTTTTTTCCCCTGCCTGGGTAACCTGTCTCCTGCCTGTTTCAAAGTTAAAAAAGGGAAAAATCTTTTTTGGAGGGAAAAGGACCAAAATGCAGGCAGGTGGACTCCGTGGAAGGTGGATGGGGAGTTGCTCCTGCCCGGGCACTAGAGCCCCAGCTGCTGTTCCAGGTGCTCTCTGATAACAGAGATCTCCATGTGTCGTGTCATGACACTGTCTCCAGGACTGACCCTCAGGATAATGAGGATTCAAAACGAGGCAGGTGATACTGCCTTCAAAAGTAAATCCAGGGAGGTTTGGCGGTATGTCAGAGGGTTAAGGGCTTGTGGCGATCACGAATAGAGGGGACAGGTGGAAGGATTTGGGGTCTGGCCCCCAGACTGCCACCTGCAGGGGAGTCGCTTTACAGGGGGTGAAGCAGGTCTTTAGGAGCTCTATCTTTCTCTCCCACCCTGTATTTCCTCTGCTCTCTCCTTTTGTGTCTGTCAGATGCAAGGTCAGTAACAACAACAACAACAACAAAAACAATAACCACCACAGTGACCAAGCAACAAGGGCAGCGAAAGGGGAACAAATGGAGTGCAGGAGCTGTGGATTATTCGTGGTGTAGGCACTCAGCTGTGGCAATAACCTCTTGAGGCAATCAATCCATACATGAAGAAGTAATACATGTAACAGAGACGTATATGTCCCTGTGTGTTTCCACTGAGATAATGTAAATGCACTTTTATTTACTTCTTCATTTATTTATTACCTTGCCACGAGAATTTCTTTTCATTGCTAAAAAAAAGTGTCCCATCAAGGGTACCAGGTGTGCCACACCCAGTTAAGCACTCATGTTACAATGCAGGAGGACTGGGCTTCAACACCCGGGTTCGCACCTGCCAGGGGAAATCTTTACAAGTGGTGCGGAAGTGCTGCAGTTGTCTCTCTTTGTGTCTCAAACTCTCTCTACCTCCCTTCCCTCTCAATCCCTGCCTATTTATTCCAGTGAATAATCAAGAAAATAGAAAGTAAAAAAAAGAAAAAGGAAAAGGAAATATTCCACGACTTCAAATGGGCTACTCAGGACAATGCTTTCCTTGTTAAGATCCTCACAGCATTCCATATGCAGAAAGGCAAAGACGCCATGTATTTTTTAACCCAGTTTTTATATTGATTTATTTATTTATTTAGGTGCTTATTCATTTTTGTTATTGATGAATTAATGTTTTACATTTGACATTGACTAAGGATCTGACACCAGCGGACTCCAGTACCCCTATATGGTAATCTGCCTCTACAAAACCGATCCATTGACCTTTCCATCCATCCATCCATCCACCCATACATCTATCCATCCATTCATCCATCCATCCATCCATCCATCCATCCATCCACCAGTCAACCAAGCTAAGTACAAAAGGAGATCTCTCCTTGAATGGTGAGGAGAAACAACGATGCATAGGTAGGTTGCAAAGGCCCAGTTTGGCTGAATAGGGCAGAGGGGCTGAACCAGGGAATGTGTTGGGGCGTGTGGGTTTGGGTGGGGTGAGCCGGAGACCCTGTGAGCTGGGTCACATTAGGGCCAGGCAGGGGGTGGAAGGGGTTGCGAACAGCTGTCACTGGAGAACCATCACAAGTGCTGGAGCTGGTGAACAGGACACCTGGAAGAGAGGACAGACAAAGGAGAGAAGCAAAGTGCGGAGGAAAGGAGAGGGGACAGGATGGTGAGGACAGGAGAGGACAGGAGAGAACAGGATTGGAGGGGACCTGAGAAACCTACCTGGACAAAGGCAGCATACAGACATCCAGGAAGGCCGGCAGGCATGCAGGCAGCTCTGGCCTGGGCTCCCTGGATCCCGGGCGCACCTTCACCTGTCTTCTCTTGGCTGCCAGCCCTGAGGTCCCTCGTCGGTCAGCACTGTCTTGCCATCCTTCCGTCCCTCTGTGCCAGGGCCCAGGCGCCTGGGCGCTGTTGCCTGACCTAGTGGCAGGGCAGTTGGGCTGCCCAGTGCCAGTGTGGCCAGCACAGATTGCCAGGGGCTAGGACATCACAGAGGGCTCCTGTGGTTGCTAGGCCACGGGGACCCCGCCCATCCAGTTGACCAGCAGCCATGACCCCATGCTGAACTTGACTTGAGGGGTGGTGGCCAGCCACCAGAGACAGAGCCCCAGGCCAAAGCAGGTGCTGGTCAGCCGGGCCAAGGGGCTATGGGCGGATTGGTGTGTGTCTGGGCATGGGGCTGGCATCTGACAGTCCAGGGCGGGGGACCAAGGTCCACCAGGCCCCTGTCCCACCATGTGCACTGACACACAGTCTTGCTGACTGACTGACAGTCCCCGCCCCAGAGATACCCACACCAAGTCCCTGGGTGCCCTGAGCTGCCCCTGAGTGTTGGTGGGTGCCTGCCTGGACACATGCCTCCGTAATGGAGGCCTCTATTAATCCCGTTGCCTACTGACAGCTGCCCTCCTGCCCCTCCTCCTCCTCCTCCGCCTCCTCCTCCTCCTCTTCTTCCTCCTCCTCTTTCTCCTCTTCCTCCTCCTCTTCCTCCTCCTCCTCCTACACCCCCTCCTCCTCTTCCTCATCCTCAGCAGGACTCACTCAGGGCCCTTGGCCTAGGCAATCCAGGGCTGCTGCTCTGGCTTCTGCAGCTTCTATCCAGTGGGGGGGTGTAGGAATCTGTTCCTGTCAGTCCCTGATTCCTGGGACCTTCCATGCCTCCAGCTGCCCCACTCTCTAGTCCTGACCCCTCCTCAAGGATGCCCCCTTTCCCCTTACCCTCTGTCCCGCAGCTCCCAACTAACATCTACTGTGTTCCTCCCTGCGCTACTTTACTGCCACCCTGCTTCTGCCCTTCAGCCCTGAGGGCCCAGGGCCAGCTCAGCTGCCATCTCACCATCCAGCACGGGGACCTGCCCTAACCCCCTGACACCACACCCACACACACAGACCTGCACACACTCCTGGTTCCCCTGCCTGCAGCCTGCCTCTCAAACAGTCTCCTTCTGCCCCCTAGCACCTTACAGCCTCTGCCACGGACCCCCACAGACACCTGGGCATGAGCAGTGCAGACATGCAAACAGCTCCCCTCGCCCCCACTCCAGTTGCTCCAAGGTTGGAAAGAGTCTTTTTTTCATGCTGTAGGGGAGGGAGTTGAGACAGTCCAATGTCCTGGGGAGCAAGAACTGCAAACAGTCCATCTACAATGTAACATTTGGGTCTCAGGCCGCCCAATCCCTAGTGTGCTGTGCAGACCTTTGACTGGCAAAAACACCCCATCTGAGCGTGAGATCTGGCTGGGCTAGTGGCTCTTTCTGTGGACTAAGAGACAGACAGACAGAGTTTTCAGGTTCAAAACCTATACTTCCCAGAAGATGGTCATTCACTTCGGTAAAAAAAAAAAAAAAAAAAAAAAAAAAAAAAGGCTTTTTATTTTTTTTCCCCTGCCTGGGTAACCTGTCTCCTGCCTGTTTCAAAGTTAAAAAAGGGAAAAATCTTTTTTGGAGGGAAAAGGACCAAAATGCAGGCAGGTGGACTCCGTGGAAGGTGGATGGGGAGTTGCTCCTGCCCGGGCACTAGAGCCCCAGCTGCTGTTCCAGGTGCTCTCTGATAACAGAGATCTCCATGTGTCGTGTCATGACACTGTCTCCAGGACTGACCCTCAGGATAATGAGGATTCAAAACGAGGCAGGTGATACTGCCTTCAAAAGTAAATCCAGGGAGGTTTGGCGGTATGTCAGAGGGTTAAGGGCTTGTGGCGATCACGAATAGAGGGGACAGGTGGAAGGATTTGGGGTCTGGCCCCCAGACTGCCACCTGCAGGGGAGTCGCTTTACAGGGGGTGAAGCAGGTCTTTAGGAGCTCTATCTTTCTCTCCCACCCTGTATTTCCTCTGCTCTCTCCTTTTGTGTCTGTCAGATGCAAGGTCAGTAACAACAACAACAACAACAAAAACAATAACCACCACAGTGACCAAGCAACAAGGGCAGCGAAAGGGGAACAAATGGAGTGCAGGAGCTGTGGATTATTCGTGGTGTAGGCACTCAGCTGTGGCAATAACCTCTTGAGGCAATCAATCCATACATGAAGAAGTAATACATGTAACAGAGACGTATATGTCCCTGTGTGTTTCCACTGAGATAATGTAAATGCACTTTTATTTACTTCTTCATTTATTTATTACCTTGCCACGAGAATTTCTTTTCATTGCTAAAAAAAAGTGTCCCATCAAGGGTACCAGGTGTGCCACACCCAGTTAAGCACTCATGTTACAATGCAGGAGGACTGGGCTTCAACACCCGGGTTCGCACCTGCCAGGGGAAATCTTTACAAGTGGTGCGGAAGTGCTGCAGTTGTCTCTCTTTGTGTCTCAAACTCTCTCTACCTCCCTTCCCTCTCAATCCCTGCCTATTTATTCCAGTGAATAATCAAGAAAATAGAAAGTAAAAAAAAGAAAAAGGAAAAGGAAATATTCCACGACTTCAAATGGGCTACTCAGGACAATGCTTTCCTTGTTAAGATCCTCACAGCATTCCATATGCAGAAAGGCAAAGACGCCATGTATTTTTTAACCCAGTTTTTATATTGATTTATTTATTTATTTAGGTGCTTATTCATTTTTGTTATTGATGAATTAATGTTTTACATTTGACATTGACTAAGGATCTGACACCAGCGGACTCCAGTACCCCTATATGGTAATCTGCCTCTACAAAACCGATCCATTGACCTTTCCATCCATCCATCCATCCACCCATACATCTATCCATCCATTCATCCATCCATCCATCCATCCATCCATCCATCCATCCATCCACCAGTCAACCAAGCTAAGTACAAAAGGAGATCTCTCCTTGAATGGTGAGGAGAAACAACGATGCATAGGTAGGTTGCAAAGGCCCAGTTTGGCTGAATAGGGCAGAGGGGCTGAACCAGGGAATGTGTTGGGGCGTGTGGGTTTGGGTGGGGTGAGCCGGAGACCCTGTGAGCTGGGTCACATTAGGGCCAGGCAGGGGGTGGAAGGGGTTGCGAACAGCTGTCACTGGAGAACCATCACAAGTGCTGGAGCTGGTGAACAGGACACCTGGAAGAGAGGACAGACAAAGGAGAGAAGCAAAGTGCGGAGGAAAGGAGAGGGGACAGGATGGTGAGGACAGGAGAGGACAGGAGAGAACAGGATTGGAGGGGACCTGAGAAACCTACCTGGACAAAGGCAGCATACAGACATCCAGGAAGGCCGGCAGGCATGCAGGCAGCTCTGGCCTGGGCTCCCTGGATCCCGGGCGCACCTTCACCTGTCTTCTCTTGGCTGCCAGCCCTGAGGTCCCTCGTCGGTCAGCACTGTCTTGCCATCCTTCCGTCCCTCTGTGCCAGGGCCCAGGCGCCTGGGCGCTGTTGCCTGACCTAGTGGCAGGGCAGTTGGGCTGCCCAGTGCCAGTGTGGCCAGCACAGATTGCCAGGGGCTAGGACATCACAGAGGGCTCCTGTGGTTGCTAGGCCACGGGGACCCCGCCCATCCAGTTGACCAGCAGCCATGACCCCATGCTGAACTTGACTTGAGGGGTGGTGGCCAGCCACCAGAGACAGAGCCCCAGGCCAAAGCAGGTGCTGGTCAGCCGGGCCAAGGGGCTATGGGCGGATTGGTGTGTGTCTGGGCATGGGGCTGGCATCTGACAGTCCAGGGCGTGGGACCAAGGTCCACCAGGCCCCTGTCCCACCATGTGCACTGACACACAGTCTTGCTGACTGACTGACAGTCCCCGCCCCAGAGATACCCACACCAAGTCCCTGGGTGCCCTGAGCTGCCCCTGAGTGTTGGTGGGTGCCTGCCTGGACACATGCCTCCGTAATGGAGGCCTCTATTAATCCCGTTGCCTACTGACAGCTGCCCTCCTGCCCCTCCTCCTCCTCCTCCGCCTCCTCCTCCTCCTCTTCTTCCTCCTCCTCTTTCTCCTCTTCCTCCTCCTCTTCCTCCTCCTCCTCCTACACCCCCTCCTCCTCTTCCTCATCCTCAGCAGGACTCACTCAGGGCCCTTGGCCTAGGCAATCCAGGGCTGCTGCTCTGGCTTCTGCAGCTTCTATCCAGTGGGGGGGTGTAGGAATCTGTTCCTGTCAGTCCCTGATTCCTGGGACCTTCCATGCCTCCAGCTGCCCCACTCTCTAGTCCTGACCCCTCCTCAAGGATGCCCCCTTTCCCCTTACCCTCTGTCCCGCAGCTCCCAACTAACATCTACTGTGTTCCTCCCTGCGCTACTTTACTGCCACCCTGCTTCTGCCCTTCAGCCCTGAGGGCCCAGGGCCAGCTCAGCTGCCATCTCACCATCCAGCACGGGGACCTGCCCTAACCCCCTGACACCACACCCACACACACAGACCTGCACACACTCCTGGTTCCCCTGCCTGCAGCCTGCCTCTCAAACAGTCTCCTTCTGCCCCCTAGCACCTTACAGCCTCTGCCACGGACCCCCACAGACACCTGGGCATGAGCAGTGCAGACATGCAAACAGCTCCCCTCGCCCCCACTCCAGTTGCTCCAAGGTTGGAAAGAGTCTTTTTTTCATGCTGTAGGGGAGGGAGTTGAGACAGTCCAATGTCCTGGGGAGCAAGAACTGCAAACAGTCCATCTACAATGTAACATTTGGGTCTCAGGCCGCCCAATCCCTAGTGTGCTGTGCAGACCTTTGACTGGCAAAAACACCCCATCTGAGCGTGAGATCTGGCTGGGCTAGTGGCTCTTTCTGTGGACTAAGAGACAGACAGACAGAGTTTTCAGGTTCAAAACCTATACTTCCCAGAAGATGGTCATTCACTTCGGTAAAAAAAAAAAAAAAAAAAAAAAAAAAAAAAAGGCTTTTTATTTTTTTTCCCCTGCCTGGGTAACCTGTCTCCTGCCTGTTTCAAAGTTAAAAAAGGGAAAAATCTTTTTTGGAGGGAAAAGGACCAAAATGCAGGCAGGTGGACTCCGTGGAAGGTGGATGGGGAGTTGCTCCTGCCCGGGCACTAGAGCCCCAGCTGCTGTTCCAGGTGCTCTCTGATAACAGAGATCTCCATGTGTCGTGTCATGACACTGTCTCCAGGACTGACCCTCAGGATAATGAGGATTCAAAACGAGGCAGGTGATACTGCCTTCAAAAGTAAATCCAGGGAGGTTTGGCGGTATGTCAGAGGGTTAAGGGCTTGTGGCGATCACGAATAGAGGGGACAGGTGGAAGGATTTGGGGTCTGGCCCCCAGACTGCCACCTGCAGGGGAGTCGCTTTACAGGGGGTGAAGCAGGTCTTTAGGAGCTCTATCTTTCTCTCCCACCCTGTATTTCCTCTGCTCTCTCCTTTTGTGTCTGTCAGATGCAAGGTCAGTAACAACAACAACAACAACAAAAACAATAACCACCACAGTGACCAAGCAACAAGGGCAGCGAAAGGGGAACAAATGGAGTGCAGGAGCTGTGGATTATTCGTGGTGTAGGCACTCAGCTGTGGCAATAACCTCTTGAGGCAATCAATCCATACATGAAGAAGTAATACATGTAACAGAGACGTATATGTCCCTGTGTGTTTCCACTGAGATAATGTAAATGCACTTTTATTTACTTCTTCATTTATTTATTACCTTGCCACGAGAATTTCTTTTCATTGCTAAAAAAAAGTGTCCCATCAAGGGTACCAGGTGTGCCACACCCAGTTAAGCACTCATGTTACAATGCAGGAGGACTGGGCTTCAACACCCGGGTTCGCACCTGCCAGGGGAAATCTTTACAAGTGGTGCGTAAGTGCTGCAGTTGTCTCTCTTTGTGTCTCAAACTCTCTCTACCTCCCTTCCCTCTCAATCCCTGCCTATTTATTCCAGTGAATAATCAAGAAAATAGAAAGTAAAAAAAAGAAAAAGGAAAAGGAAATATTCCACGACTTCAAATGGGCTACTCAGGACAATGCTTTCCTTGTTAAGATCCTCACAGCATTCCATATGCAGAAAGGCAAAGACGCCATGTATTTTTTAACCCAGTTTTTATATTGATTTATTTATTTATTTAGGTGCTTATTCATTTTTGTTATTGATGAATTAATGTTTTACATTTGACATTGACTAAGGATCTGACACCAGCGGACTCCAGTACCCCTATATGGTAATCTGCCTCTACAAAACCGATCCATTGACCTTTCCATCCATCCATCCATCCACCCATACATCTATCCATCCATTCATCCATCCATCCATCCATCCATCCATCCATCCATCCATCCACCAGTCAACCAAGCTAAGTACAAAAGGAGATCTCTCCTTGAATGGTGAGGAGAAACAACGATGCATAGGTAGGTTGCAAAGGCCCAGTTTGGCTGAATAGGGCAGAGGGGCTGAACCAGGGAATGTGTTGGGGCGTGTGGGTTTGGGTGGGGTGAGCCGGAGACCCTGTGAGCTGGGTCACATTAGGGCCAGGCAGGGGGTGGAAGGGGTTGCGAACAGCTGTCACTGGAGAACCATCACAAGTGCTGGAGCTGGTGAACAGGACACCTGGAAGAGAGGACAGACAAAGGAGAGAAGCAAAGTGCGGAGGAAAGGAGAGGGGACAGGATGGTGAGGACAGGAGAGGACAGGAGAGAACAGGATTGGAGGGGACCTGAGAAACCTACCTGGACAAAGGCAGCATACAGACATCCAGGAAGGCCGGCAGGCATGCAGGCAGCTCTGGCCTGGGCTCCCTGGATCCCGGGCGCACCTTCACCTGTCTTCTCTTGGCTGCCAGCCCTGAGGTCCCTCGTCGGTCAGCACTGTCTTGCCATCCTTCCGTCCCTCTGTGCCAGGGCCCAGGCGCCTGGGCGCTGTTGCCTGACCTAGTGGCAGGGCAGTTGGGCTGCCCAGTGCCAGTGTGGCCAGCACAGATTGCCAGGGGCTAGGACATCACAGAGGGCTCCTGTGGTTGCTAGGCCACGGGGACCCCGCCCATCCAGTTGACCAGCAGCCATGACCCCATGCTGAACTTGACTTGAGGGGTGGTGGCCAGCCACCAGAGACAGAGCCCCAGGCCAAAGCAGGTGCTGGTCAGCCGGGCCAAGGGGCTATGGGCAGATTGGTGTGTGTCTGGGCATGGGGCTGGCATCTGACAGTCCAGGGCGGGGGACCAAGGTCCACCAGGCCCCTGTCCCACCATGTGCACTGACACACAGTCTTGCTGACTGACTGACAGTCCCCGCCCCAGAGATACCCACACCAAGTCCCTGGGTGCCCTGAGCTGCCCCTGAGTGTTGGTGGGTGCCTGCCTGGACACATGCCTCCGTAATGGAGGCCTCTATTAATCCCGTTGCCTACTGACAGCTGCCCTCCTGCCCCTCCTCCTCCTCCTCCGCCTCCTCCTCCTCCTCTTCTTCCTCCTCCTCTTTCTCCTCTTCCTCCTCCTCTTCCTCCTCCTCCTCCTACACCCCCTCCTCCTCTTCCTCATCCTCAGCGGGACTCACTCAGGGCCCTTGGCCTAGGCAATCCAGGGCTGCTGCTCTGGCTTCTGCAGCTTCTATCCAGTGGGGGGGTGTAGGAATCTGTTCCTGTCAGTCCCTGATTCCTGGGACCTTCCATGCCTCCAGCTGCCCCCACTCTCTAGTCCTGACCCCTCCTCAAGGATGCCCCCTTTCCCCTTACCCTCTGTCCCGCAGCTCCCAACTAACATCTACTGTGTTCCTCCCTGCGCTACTTTACTGCCACCCTGCTTCTGCCCTTCAGCCCTGAGGGCCCAGGGCCAGCTCAGCTGCCATCTCACCATCCAGCACGGGGACCTGCCCTAACCCCCTGACACCACACCCACACACACAGACCTGCACACACTCCTGGTTCCCCTGCCTGCAGCCTGCCTCTCAAACAGTCTCCTTCTGCCCCCTAGCACCTTACAGCCTCTGCCACGGACCCCCACAGACACCTGGGCATGAGCAGTGCAGACATGCAAACAGCTCCCCTCGCCCCCACTCCAGTTGCTCCAAGGTTGGAAAGAGTCTTTTTTTCATGCTGTAGGGGAGGGAGTTGAGACAGTCCAATGTCCTGGGGAGCAAGAACTGCAAACAGTCCATCTACAATGTAACATTTGGGTCTCAGGCCGCCCAATCCCTAGTGTGCTGTGCAGACCTTTGACTGGCAAAAACACCCCATCTGAGCGTGAGATCTGGCTGGGCTAGTGGCTCTTTCTGTGGACTAAGAGACAGACAGACAGAGTTTTCAGGTTCAAAACCTATACTTCCCAGAAGATGGTCATTCACTTCGGTAAAAAAAAAAAAAAAAAAAAAAAAAAAAAAGGCTTTTTATTTTTTTTCCCCTGCCTGGGTAACCTGTCTCCTGCCTGTTTCAAAGTTAAAAAAGGGAAAAATCTTTTTTGGAGGGAAAAGGACCAAAATGCAGGCAGGTGGACTCCGTGGAAGGTGGATGGGGAGTTGCTCCTGCCCGGGCACTAGAGCCCCAGCTGCTGTTCCAGGTGCTCTCTGATAACAGAGATCTCCATGTGTCGTGTCATGACACTGTCTCCAGGACTGACCCTCAGGATAATGAGGATTCAAAACGAGGCAGGTGATACTGCCTTCAAAAGTAAATCCAGGGAGGTTTGGCGGTATGTCAGAGGGTTAAGGGCTTGTGGCGATCACGAATAGAGGGGACAGGTGGAAGGATTTGGGGTCTGGCCCCCAGACTGCCACCTGCAGGGGAGTCGCTTTACAGGGGGTGAAGCAGGTCTTTAGGAGCTCTATCTTTCTCTCCCACCCTGTATTTCCTCTGCTCTCTCCTTTTGTGTCTGTCAGATGCAAGGTCAGTAACAACAACAACAACAACAAAAACAATAACCACCACAGTGACCAAGCAACAAGGGCAGCGAAAGGGGAACAAATGGAGTGCAGGAGCTGTGGATTATTCGTGGTGTAGGCACTCAGCTGTGGCAATAACCTCTTGAGGCAATCAATCCATACATGAAGAAGTAATACATGTAACAGAGACGTATATGTCCCTGTGTGTTTCCACTGAGATAATGTAAATGCACTTTTATTTACTTCTTCATTTATTTATTACCTTGCCACGAGAATTTCTTTTCATTGCTAAAAAAAAGTGTCCCATCAAGGGTACCAGGTGTGCCACACCCAGTTAAGCACTCATGTTACAATGCAGGAGGACTGGGCTTCAACACCCGGGTTCGCACCTGCCAGGGGAAATCTTTACAAGTGGTGCGGAAGTGCTGCAGTTGTCTCTCTTTGTGTCTCAAACTCTCTCTACCTCCCTTCCCTCTCAATCCCTGCCTATTTATTCCAGTGAATAATCAAGAAAATAGAAAGTAAAAAAAAGAAAAAGGAAAAGGAAATATTCCACGACTTCAAATGGGCTACTCAGGACAATGCTTTCCTTGTTAAGATCCTCACAGCATTCCATATGCAGAAAGGCAAAGACGCCATGTATTTTTTAACCCAGTTTTTATATTGATTTATTTATTTATTTAGGTGCTTATTCATTTTTGTTATTGATGAATTAATGTTTTACATTTGACATTGACTAAGGATCTGACACCAGCGGACTCCAGTACCCCTATATGGTAATCTGCCTCTACAAAACCGATCCATTGACCTTTCCATCCATCCATCCATCCACCCATACATCTATCCATCCATTCATCCATCCATCCATCCATCCATCCATCCATCCACCAGTCAACCAAGCTAAGTACAAAAGGAGATCTCTCCTTGAATGGTGAGGAGAAACAACGATGCATAGGTAGGTTGCAAAGGCCCAGTTTGGCTGAATAGGGCAGAGGGGCTGAACCAGGGAATGTGTTGGGGCGTGTGGGTTTGGGTGGGGTGAGCCGGAGACCCTGTGAGCTGGGTCACATTAGGGCCAGGCAGGGGGTGGAAGGGGTTGCGAACAGCTGTCACTGGAGAACCATCACAAGTGCTGGAGCTGGTGAACAGGACACCTGGAAGAGAGGACAGACAAAGGAGAGAAGCAAAGTGCGGAGGAAAGGAGAGGGGACAGGATGGTGAGGACAGGAGAGGACAGGAGAGAACAGGATTGGAGGGGACCTGAGAAACCTACCTGGACAAAGGCAGCATACAGACATCCAGGAAGGCCGGCAGGCATGCAGGCAGCTCTGGCCTGGGCTCCCTGGATCCCGGGCGCACCTTCACCTGTCTTCTCTTGGCTGCCAGCCCTGAGGTCCCTCGTCGGTCAGCACTGTCTTGCCATCCTTCCGTCCCTCTGTGCCAGGGCCCAGGCGCCTGGGCGCTGTTGCCTGACCTAGTGGCAGGGCAGTTGGGCTGCCCAGTGCCAGTGTGGCCAGCACAGATTGCCAGGGGCTAGGACATCACAGAGGGCTCCTGTGGTTGCTAGGCCACGGGGACCCCGCCCATCCAGTTGACCAGCAGCCATGACCCCATGCTGAACTTGACTTGAGGGGTGGTGGCCAGCCACCAGAGACAGAGCCCCAGGCCAAAGCAGGTGCTGGTCAGCCGGGCCAAGGGGCTATGGGCGGATTGGTGTGTGTCTGGGCATGGG